>NC_035448.2:169721547-170059521 GCF_002127325.2 Helianthus annuus | reverse complement strand
CGAATCTATCAACAATACATGTTTATTTACTTCCTACTACACTAATCTAAACTACTACTACAGAGTCATCAAAATTTGAAGTTCGATCCGGATGAACATGAAGAACCCTAGATTTTCCCCAATTTTGATGTTTAACTACATGCAAGTAACTAATCTAACTACTAAAAGATGATAGAATCATACTTGATGTTGTTAAACTCGGTAGTGACGTCGGAAATCTGCGGAAAATCGCCTGGAACACAGAGCGTTTTCGGCAAATACGGGGCGTGTGGAATGAGTACTGTATGAAAAGAGGGTTTTATCCCGACAGTTGCCTCGACACGGCCCCGTGTCCAGCGGACACGGCCCGTGCGAGCAAAGTTTATTTTTTTTTAAATGTGCTCGTGTGCATGCCCCTTATTTCCGAAAATGGCTAGAAGACTTACCGGTTTTAAACGTACACTTACCTGTTCGTAACATGTCGGGTATGAGTTTATTCGTTAACCGTTTGAAGTGAGATCTCCTCTTCCTCATCCTCAATGGATCCTCGGTAGAGTTTTAGCCGTTGGCCATTGACTTTAAATGGTATCCCATTTCGAGTTTTAATTTCTACTGCACCGTGTGGAAAAACATGGGTGACAGAAAAAGGTCCTGACCACCTAGATTTTAGCTTACCAGGAAATAATCGAAGTCGCGAATTAAACAATAGAACCTGATCTCCTACCCGAAATTCATTAGATTTAATATATTTATCATGTAAATTTTTCATTCTTTCTTTATAAATTTCGGAGTTAGAATATGCATAATTCCTTAGCTCATCTAATTCATTTATTTGACAAAATCGATTTTTACCTGGCAGTTTCTAAATCTAAGTTTACGTTTTTTATTGCCCAGTAGGCTTTGTGAGCTATTTCTACTGGCAAGTGACAACTTTTTCCATAGACCAGCTTATATGGGGTTGTGCCTATAGTGGTTTTATAAGCAGTTCGAAAAGCCCATAAAGCATCGTCTAATTTGTCGGCCCATTCTTTCTTATTTATTCCTACGGTTTTTTCAAGTGTTCGTTTTAAACCTCGATTAGTCACTTCGGCTTGCCCATTTGTTTGAGGGTGATATGCTGTTGAGACCCGGTGATAGACCCCATACCTTGTTAATATTTTTTCGAGTTGATGATTGCAAAAATGGGTACCTCTATCACTTATTAAAGCCTTTGGTGTCCCGAAGCGAGAAAACAGTTTTTTCAGAAATTTTACCACTACTCTTCCATCATTTGTTGGAAGAGCCTCGGCCTCTGCCCATTTAGACAAGTAATCGACTGCCACAAGTATATATTTGTTTCCCTTTGAAGGTGGGAAAGGTCCCATGAAATCGAGTCCCCACACATCAAAGATTTCACAAACGAGAATGCCATTTTGAGGCATTTCGTATTTGGAAGAAATATTACCTGATCTCTGGCAGACATCACATGTCTTTACAAGGTTTTGTGCATCCTTGTAAATGGTTGGCCAGTAAAATCCTGAGTCAAATACCTTTCGTGCGGTACTTGCGGCACCATGATGTCCTCCGTATGGACCTTCATGACAATGACGGAGAATTCTTCGCGCTTCATTACCATGGACGCACCTTCGGATGAGCTGGTCGGCACACATTTTGAAAAGATAGGGGTCTTCCCAAAAGTAATGCTTTACATCATCAAAGAAAATGTGGCCATCCCTTGGTGACTATACCGCTAGCTAGAAAATTAGCGTAGTCGGCATACATGGCTCTTGTCTACTCTCCATCATTTCCAAGGACTCTGTGGGAAATTTCTCGTTGATTTGCTCGTCTCTGGTCGTTTCCAAAGCTGGGTCTTCTAAGCGTGAGAGATGATCTGCAGCAGTGTTTTCTGCTCCTCTTTTGTCCTTGATTTCGATGTCGAATTCTTGGAGGAGTAGAATCCATCTGATCAAACGGGGTTTTGCGTCTTGCTTCTTGAAGAGGTACCTGATGGCTGCATGGTCTGTATAAACTACAGTTTTAGAAAGAACAAGATAAGAACGAAATTTATCAAAAGCAAACACCACTGCTAGTAATTCTTTTTCTGTAGTTGTATAATTTTCTTGTGCATCATTAAGAGTTTTACTAGCATAATAGATTGGGTGGAAATGCTTTTCTTTTCTTTGTCCCAAGACTGCTCCAACAGCAAAGTCACTTGCATCACACATGATTTCGAAAGGAAATTTCCAATCAGGCGCTATCATGATAGGTGCATTGACTAGCATTTCCTTGAGGGTTAGAAATGCTTGATTGCATTCCTTGTCAAAGATGAAGGGTGCATCTTTTTCAAGTAATTTTGTTAGAGGCCTTGAAATTTTTGAAAAGTCCTTGATAAACCTTCTATAAAATCCGGCATGCCCTAGGAAACTTCTGATTGCTCTTACGGAGGATGGAGGAGGTAATCGAGAAATAGTTTCTATTTTTGCTCGATCAACTTCCATTCCTTCGCTTGAGATTTTGTGACCGAGTACTATTCCCTCTGTTACCATGAAATGGCATTTTTCCCAGTTAAGGGCGAGGTTAGTTTCCTCACATCGGGATAGCATTCGTTCAAGATTATCGAGGCATTGGTCATATGAGTCTCCAAAGATGGAAAAGTCGTCCATGAAGACTTCCATTGTCTTTTCTATCATATCATGGAAAATGGCCACCATACAACGTTGGAATGTTGCAGGCGCATTACATAGACCGAATGGCATGCGTCGATATGCGAAAGTTCCGTAGGGACATGTGAAAGTTGTTTTCTCTTGGTCTTCTGGTGCTATCGGTATTTGAAAGTAACCTGAAAAACCATCTAAGAAACAATAAAATTTATGACCGGATAATCGTTCTAACATTTGATCAATGAAGGGTAAAGGAAAGTGGTCTTTCCTTGTTGCTTCATTTAATCGCCTATAATCTATACAAACTCTCCATCCTGTGACGGTTCTCGTTGGTATTAATTCATTTTTCTCATTAGTTATTACCGTCATACCTCCTTTTTTCGGGACTACTTGAACTGGACTTACCCACGGGCTATCGGAGATAGGGTAGATTAGTCTGGCGTCAAGCAGCTTGATGACTTCATTTTTAACCACTTCTTGAACATTGGGGTTCACTCTTCGTTGTGGTTGAATTACCGTTTTGTAGTCATCATTCATTAAAATTTTGTGCGTGCACATGGAAGGGCTTATTCCTTTAATATCTACCAGCTTCCAAGCGATCGCGTTTTTGTGTTTTTTAAGTAGATTAACTAACTTCTCTTTTTCTATGTTATTTAATTTAGATGAAATAATTACAGGTAAACTACCATCCTTGCCTAGAAAAGCATATTCCAAACCTTTAGGAAGTTCTTTGAGCTCAATGGGTGGGTCTTTAGAAGATACCTTATTTTGTGGCTCATCTAGATTAAGAACCTTAAAGGTTTGTTCTATGGCTATCTCTTCTTCGACAAAGTGGTCTTCTTCGTTAGTTGTATCGGGTGGTTCAGCTTCATCTTCAATTAGGGGGTCATTATTGCCAAAAGGATATTTCATTGAACGCTCAAGATCTATGCTCCTTTTGAATGCCCCTAATTGGAGAGGTAGATTGTTGAATTTCCGGTTTTTCAATGCTTTATGAGTTTTTACAAAAGGTTTTCCCAAGACTAGGGGGCGTCATCAAGGATGACGAAGTCGGTTGGGATTACCAATTGATTTGTGTGAACCAAAACATCTTCAACCACACCGATTGATTTTATCACTTTTCGATCGGATAGAAAAATGGGAATTTGAAGTGGAGTAAAATCACTAATACTTAATTTTTCAAAAATGTAGTTAGGCATTATGTTAACACAAAGATCCTTATCAATGGTGATGTTACTAATAAATGAATTTTGAAAGAAACATGGAACCGGTGTAATGTTAATTTCAAAAGGGTCTTCTTTTATTAGCGAAGTTTGATCATTAGTTAACTTAACACTTACCATTTCTTTGATTTTAGCACTAGTGTTTAACTCTTTTAAAAACTTAGCATGAGGGGTTACTAAACAATGATTTTCGAAAGTAGGTGACAAGAGATTAATTTCTTCAAAATTAGACTCTTCATGAATTTTAACATTATCGGACTCACCTTTTTCATTGTTTAACTCATGTGTCGGTTTTTCACTTTCTTGTTCTTCCATTTTTACATTTTCAACTATCTCTACGTTATTATTATTATTCAATTCTTCTCTTGCGCGGGATTCCTCTTCCCTTGCGCGAGATTCTTTCATGTAACGTTCGATAGTTTTAATGTGTTCTAATATCCTATTGGTCACTTTGGTGAGAGAAAAAGAATTTGGATCCTCAAAGCTTGAATCCGGTTGCTCGATCCTTGGCTCCTCATAATACTCACATGAAGTAGATGGTTCACACCATTGTTCTTCATTGTAAGTATATGATGGATAAGGGTCGAAACTTTGTTCTTCATAGTACTCATATGAGGTGGGTTGTTCACGCCATGGTTCCTCATAATAAGAGTATGAAGGTGGTGGCTCATATCTTGAGTCTTCAAAGTATGAGTATGAAGGCTCATACCTTGGTTCCTCAAAATATGAGTATGAGGGAGGAGGTTCATACCTTTGGTCTTCATAGGATGTGTATGAAGTTGATGGCTCGTACCTGGGCTCCTCATAGTAGTTGTATGAATTGGATGGTTGATATGAGTTATTATATTGAACCGAGCGTGCGTTACGACAATTAGTGCAATAATTACCCCTATAATCATCCTCATCATAGGTGTAGTTGTAACCTCTTGAGTATTGATCCATTAGAATCACTCAACAGATCACAACTGAGTCTCGGGACCAGAAAACAAAAATAAAGACGGAAACAGAAGCTGGACACGGCCCCGTGTCTGGTGAACACGGCCCCGTGGTCAGGGTCTGTATCTGGGCGTTTTAATTAAAGTTACTGGTCACGTTGAGCACGGGGGCGTGTTCAGTGAGCACGGCCCCGTGTTCAGACTCTGTTACTGGATATCTACTCTAAAAATATGCAGCACGGGGGCGTGTTCAGCGAGCACGGCCCCGTGTTCAGACTACTGTAAATGCAAACTAAACTAAAATGCAGAAAAATGTGCGCGCGTTTTGAAAAGGTTTTGAAAAACTGATTAGGCCGTCGATTTTAAGCTTTCTTAAAATCCTTGTGTCCCCGGCAACGGCGCCAAAAACTTGATGCGTGTGTAGTGTAATATATTTTTGATGTATATTTAAGCCCCTTTTTACACTTTTAGCCAAGTTTTAAATTTATAAAACACGATATTCACTAACACTAAACACACATATGGGCAAGTGCACCCATCATGGACGTAGTATAGTGTTGGTAAGATACCGAGGTCGTCCAAGGACACAAGAGCTTTTAATACCGGTTTATCCTCAACGTCTAATCAAATCAAAAAGTGAGAAAAAAATGTTTTAATCTAAGAAAATAAAAACTAACTAATTGCTGAAAATAAAACAAAATAAAAACAGATAGACAAGATGAATCACTTGGATCCGACACGTGTATTAGTATAACCTTTGATTATTTTCGCACTTTTGCACTTGTTTAAGAGATTATCTTAGTTATTGTAGTAGGCCCCTCTTTTGAAGGCGACGTCACCCTCAACCCAGTAGTTTGAGTCAGCAAGGATACAATCCTAAAGGGTCGGATTATTGAAAGATAATGAATTAAGTTATTAATGCAAATTGTGGTAGGCCCCGCTTTCGGCGGTGACGTTACCCTCGGCTAAGTAGTCTGAGTCAGCAGGGATACAGTCCTAAATAGCCGGGTTATAGTATTAATAGTAGTTAACTTATGAGGGGGTCAAAGAGTTTGGATCCCCGCCATCCAATACCTATGGGCATTGAAGGAGATCCTACTAAATTTGACCCAGGTCCCAAGCAGGACCTCTAAACGCTGAACAAGGGCAAGACCCTTACCAAACCGTTCCCTTAACCCCCGACCAGGTAGCCAACATACCTCCATATAGACCGTGGAGATATGAATGGTGAAAATCTTTTATTTTATATAGACAGTAAAATAACGCCAAGACACCACGGATAAACGATAAGGAAAGATCACCTTCAACATAAGTAACTAGTTATTAAAGTCATTAATACAAAACCAAATAAAAAGTGCAAAAGATTAAAAATAAAAAGTATTATACTAAACACTTGTCTTCACCAAGTGATGTAAGAGACTTAGGCAAACATGGCCTTGATTGTCAAGAACTCTTACGATCAATCTTGGATCCCGAGACGACTCACACACTCTACGATGGACAATGGGTGATGGTGGTGGATGATGGTGTTATGGTGGTGGTGGGTGGTGGATGAAGTGTGAGAGAGGTGGTGTGCCAAGGGATGAGATGGAATGAAACCAAGCACTCCTATTTATAGGCTGAACAGAAGGCTGGGCACGGCCCCGTGTCCGCTAGACACGCCCCCGTGCCCGTCTGACACTCTCTCTCCTCATTAATTGTAATTCGCAATTACAATTAATGCGCCTGCTGTACTTTCACCACGCCCCCGTGCCCGCTGGACACGGCCCCGTGGTGGGCAATGGAAGCTTCTATAGGTTTGTCTTTTATGCTGCTTCTTGGGCACGGCCCCGTGTCCGCTGGACACGGGGCGTGTTCAGTCTTCTGCTTTCTCTTCTTTGCTTTGGAGGATGCCGTTGAGGGTCCGGGCAGTCTACTTTTATTCCTTTTCTTGTATTTATGCTAGAATTAGTTGTCTTTTTGCTTCTTTTGTGAATTTGAGCTCATTTCATCCTGAAAATACAAAAGAAAGACAAAAACACTCTTTTTCCAACATTAGTACTTAAAAAGGGGTAGTTTTATGCCTTAATTGATGTGATTTATATGTTGCATTTTACACACATCATAATGCTAGATGTCATTTTGGCTGAACCACAACCTATTACCAGTTTTTACCATGCGTATACGGATCGTATACCGTTTATACGGCCGTATACGACTGGTAATAAAAATATTTTTACTGATCGTATACTATGTATACGATGATTGTGTACGGGTCGTATATTGTTATACGGCCCGTATACTATGGGTAAAAAATGGTAAAAATTGGTTTATTCTCTTTAATCTATTAGAACGATCCTTGTCTTGAGAACCTGATTCTGATTTAAACAATGGAATTTGTGGATCAACAGAAATAACTGAAAATAACTCGCCATTCTCTTGCATCTGTATACGTTGATTGTGGATTTAAGTTGCAAGAATTGTGTCCGTCGCATGGACTCGGACTCATACTACTAGCAGAACCCAACACGTCTTCTGTGATGATTCGAAACATTCACGAACCACAATGGACTCAGACTCATACTACTAGTAGAAGAACCCGACACGTCTTCTGTGATGATTCGAAACATTCCGAATCACTAGCAGAAGAACCCGACACGTCTTCTGTGATGATTCGAAACATTCACGAACCACAATGGACTCAGACTCATACTACTAGCAGAAGAACCCGACACGTCTTCTGTGATGATTCGAAACATTCCGAATCACTAGCAGAAGAACCCGACACGTCTTCTGTGATGATTCGAAACATTCACGAACCACAATGGACTCAGACTCATACTACTAGCAGAAGAACCCGACACGTCTTCTGTGATGATTCGAAACATTCCGAATCACTAGCAGAAGAACCCGACACGTCTTCTGTGATGATTCGAAACATTCCGAATCACTAGCAGAAGAACCCGACACGTCTTCTGTGATGATTCGAAACATTCCGAATCACTGCGGTTTTTTCTCTTCTGGTTACCAGGCCTATCATTTCCGTCTACGTTTGGTTTCAGCTACTGGAGTGAAATATTTGTTGGAATTTGTGGATCAACAGAAATAACTGAATACAACCGGTCAAATCACACACTATATAAAGTGTAAAGTTATCTTGTGTTGTAGCTTGTAATAGATTAAACAGAAATAACTCGTCATTCTCTTGCACCTGTATACGTTGATTGTGGATTTAACTTGCAAAAATTGGGTCCGTCACATGATAGAAGATACATATTGTCCGTTAAAGTTGAGCTTCCTGATGCAATTTGTTGGAATTTGTGGATTTCGGTTGGATCAGATCTCGGAAGTACTGCACAACAGAAATAACAGCTTCGGTTTCATCAACCAGTTTTTTTTACAAATCATCTGTTTCCTGAATCTGAATCTGAAAGTTAACTAGACCCCTCAAGTTGTCATTCATAACAACTAAGCGTTTGGAGAAGAGTATGTTGATATAGGAGAGTTGATGCAATTTTACAAGCATTTTATCGTGTGTTGTAATTTTAATGAAGCAATGAAGATTGAATATGCTGTCACAGTTGTCAAGACTGTTTTTCGGGTTTCCAACGTTCTACAGCACAAGTTCATCACCGGTTTCTACAGCACAAGTTCATCACCGGTTTCTACAGCACAAGTTCATCACCGGTTTCTACAGCACAAGTTTATCACCGGTTTCTACAGCACAAGCACATACATAATTTGTTGGAAGAACCCGACACGTCTTCTGCTAGTTACTCTTTTCTTCGATTTCAACAAATCTTTCAACATCTTAAGTGATGGACGATTTCAACAATACGTTCACGAACCACAATGGACTCAGACTCATACTACTAGTAGAAGAACCCGACACGTCCGGTGATTGTTGATACATGGAAAAACAAGGACCATTCACCTCTTTCAACCTACCAAAACACCAAAATCCGTACCGGTGATTGTTTATCCATACTATTCTTCATAGCCATATTCCCACTCACAAGTTGTTGATACTGAGCTTCCTGATACATATCGTTCGTAAGAAACTTTTCGTGCACTGAACCTTCAGTTGTGTACTCTTCAATCTTCTTGAGTATTTTTCTAACTTTATGCTTGCATCCACCACAGTGAATATTAACTTTGAGTGAAAGAGTTTGGAAACCGGACGGTAAAAACGAAGTAACTGTTGGAATTTGTGGATTTCGGTTGGTTCAGAAACTTAACAAGAGAAGCAACTAAAAAAATACAATTGATTTCTCTTCATGTTACGGAGAATGTTCTAGAAATTGAAGAAAAAGGAAAAATATGTTGAAATCAAATTCAACAGAGATAACTTAATACAACCGGTCAAATCACACACTATATAAAGATTAGAGAGGTTTTTACCATATGTATACGGGCCGTATACGGTTTATACGGCCGTATAGTCTCAGTAAAATTTTTTTTACCGATCGTATACAATGTATACGGGTCGTATATTGTTATACGGCCCGTATACTATGGGTAAAAAATGGTAAAAATTGGTTTATTCTCTTTAATCTATTAGAACGATGTGGAAAAACAAGGACCAGATGTCGATTGTTGAAAGTTTGAACTAATTATTTGTTATCAGGTGAGTTCCAAGCATTTTATCGTGTGTTGTAATTTTAATGAAGCAATGAAGATTGAATATGCACTAGGGTTTTTTCTCTTCCGGTTACCAGGCCTATCATTTCCGTCTATGTTTGGTTTCCTCAACGAAGAACCATCAGCCATTATCTGCCCTTTTTCCTTTGGTTTCTGGTTGATTTTGAGGGTGAGGGTTTTGCATTGATTCCTGCGCTCCAATCATCTGCTTCCTGAATCTGAAAGTTAACTAGACCCCTCAAGTTGTCATTCGTAACAACTAAGCGTCTGGAGAAGAGTATGTTGATATAGGAGAGTTGAACCCGACACGTCTTCTGTGATGATTCGAAACATTCCAAATAACTAGCAGAACCCGATCCACTTACATTCGAATAACGCTGAGAATCCACAACGCTTATGGCCAGATTCTTTCCTTCAATCTTGGCAAAATCAATGTCTCCTTGTTTTATTATCACGAAAGTACTAAACAACCCAGATAGGCACAATAACAACAACAGCTTTCCATGATTTGGAGACTGATCGGAATCGAATCAGTGATTTTACTGGAAGCCGTTTGATTATTTCTTGTTTTATTATCATGAAAGTACTGAACAACCGAGATAGGCACAATAACAACAATAGCTTTCCATGATTTGGAGACTGATCGGAATCGAATCAGTGATTTTACTAGAAGCCGTTTGATTATTTCCTCTTGGATCTCGAAAGGCACGTTGTCTGACATCTTGATTTTGATTACCAACTCACCATATCAATTTCTAGGTAGTTAACAACGCTAATTAGAAAAAAACGTGATTCATATACACAACGGTCTCTTTGCTTCGTCCACTAGAACTATTTGTGTATGCATTCTTTTGGTAGTTAACAACGCTAATTAGAAAAAAATCTGTAAAATTAATCATATCGATTGCTATAACAGGATGGATGTGACACACACAGATAGATAAGCTGTCACAGTTGTCAAGACTGTTTGTCGGGTTTCCAATGCTCACACAGGGTGATAAACAACGTTGATACGAACACATGTGTTTCGAAATAGTCTTTGTTCTTGGTTTAATGAAGTTACACGTAACATCTACTTATATTCAGATTTAAACAATGCCCGCCTCAACTGAGATAACGGACATCCATCAAGCTCAAAAAGAAAACTTGTGTTTCCCATAGTCACAACAGATTGCGGTTTGTATTTCGCATAGCCACCGTTTCCGTAGTAAAAAAACGGTTGCGGTTTGTATTTCGCATAACCACCGTTTCCGTAGTAAAAAACGGTTGGGTTTGCACATTCAATCTTCAATACTTCATTAAAATACCACTAGTAGAAGAACCCGACACGTCTTCATGTTACGGAGAATGTTCTAGAAATTGAAGGAAAAGGAAAAGATTTGTTGAAATCGAATTTGACAACTATGACAGCTTATTAAAAGTAGCAATCACCTCCAATCATTTCCTGGTCAAATCACACACTATAAAGTTTAAAGTTATCGTGTGTTGTAGTTTGAAAGATGACCGAATAGAGATCTGAATAACAAACTGTAGAGAACTTGTTTGTGTCGGGTTCTTCTGCTAGTTACTTGATCAACGGACTGATCGGTAACGTTACTCTACTTGTGCTCCGATTTAAGCGGCATGTTCCGATCAACGTTGTTTAAAGGTGATGAAGAGTTTAGAAACCCTAGAATGATGGTGTTTTTACGGGAAAAAACATGATAATTGAAAAACATCAATCTATACGACCCGTATACAGTTATTCGGCCCGTATACATTTGGTAAACATAAAAACTCAGAAATAAATCCATTGAGCCGTATACTTTTTATAAATCGTATACACTTGTATACGGCTCGTATAACTATATACGGGCCGTATATAGTAAAATAAAATAAAAAAACATTCTCTGCGCATTTTCCTATTAAAAAATATTCTATACGGACCGTATATTTTGTATACGACCCGTATACACTAGGGATGTGAAAATAAGATATAAGGGGTGTGGGAATAAGGGGAGCCTTTTTCAAAGGCATAGAACCAACAAACAAGGATTGGGATGGTTTTGGGGTTGTGAGAGGGGCACTCCTCAGTGGGCTCGGTCTTGAGACCCTCTATTATGAGCAAACCATAACTAGAAGTCATCCTAGTTGCCATAAAGGGTATATATATATTTTTTTGAACGGGTATATATAATTGCATAAATGTCTATTGGTTGTTAACTTTTTACGTACTTAAAAAATAGCAGGGTAATTTATAGAACCACAACCACCCAACCAACCAAGCATACCAGTCGAAATAAAGGTTAAACAACTAACTAGTGTAGTTAATGCTTGATGGTAATTTGAGAAATAAGTTTTCTCTATAAATACAATCCCAAAACAAGTAAGAAAGTAGGCATCTCAGAGCTCCATCTTCTTCTTCTTTCATATCTTCATCAATGGCTACCACTCCTGGATTTCTCACAGACTGGCCATGGAAACCACTTGGAAACCTCAAGGTACAACCCTTCATACTACACCTTCTTCTCTATTTCTTGCTCAATCAGTATACTCTAAGCTTTCATTTAGCAGGCTTGTCATATATATATCTATTTTTGTTGAATAATATATACGTAAAACATTTGTCATGAACGATGGATGGTTGGACAGCTAAAACTTATTAGAAAAAAAAAAAAATAACCTTCGCATATATCTGTACAAGAAATAGTGTGATTACCAACTTTTGAGGAAAAAAAATTGTTGTTATTTTGGATCGATAACATCGATATCTTTTAGCTTTTCGGTCCCATTTTAGAAATAGGCCCCATTGAAATTGGGTTCTTTCTTCCGAGCTAGTTAAAGATCTCATGAATTAAATAAGAAAACTATCTAAATACAAATTGCATATAATCATGCACAGTTGATAGGACATAACTTAATAAATTTCAAACAGTTTATAGTACATAACTTAATAAATTTCAAAGAATTTGGGTACTCGTTGTTGCCTTGGATTCTTTTAACTATTGATTTTTTTTATAAATATATTTATTTTATTCTGTTAAACTTGTAATATTAAAAAATGAGAAAAAATGATATGATTCAAACAATTTGTATGATTTTATTCAATTAATAAAAAAATCTTTCCATACATGTATTTCTTTAAAAACAACATTTTCAATATGTAAAATACAAAAACACCAAATAAGTCAAACTATTGCTTCTTGTTATCGTTTGCGTGTAATCTTGTTTGAAAACACTTAAATATTTTCAGGAACTTTTACAACTTTTCAAACGGCTAAAATCACACCACATAGCTTTGCAGAATTTAAACCCACAATCATTTAGTTGGGAAACACACCACTTTACTACCAGACTATTCCTTGAAGATGAAACTTTTACACCTATAAATTACCTAGAAATGATTAGTTTAATATTGTTGAACATCTTTTTAATTATAAAAGTTTAATAATAATAGATGAGAATTAAACGAATGTTACTATGATTAGAAGAACTAATATTCAGAAAGTAAATGTACGTAGCGTCTCAAATATAACTATGTATATGTTGATTAACTTTCCACATACAGCAAAAATTCGATAATTAATAAAATGCGTAAAACTCTAAAAATTCTAAAATTAACTTAATATTCCCATACCCTCTCATTTATCTCTCTATAGATAGATATATACAGCAAAAATGCGATGATTAATAAAAGGGTAAAACTCTAAAAAATGTAAAATTAACTTAATATTCCCATACCCCTCTCATCTATCTCTCTATACATAGATATATAGAGAGGATATACATATAGAGAGGGAGAGAAATAGAGTGAAGGGAGAGAAATAGAGTGAAAAAGGATGCAAAAATAAGATTTAAGGTGTGAAAATAAAATAACCCTAAAAATATGAAAGTTTTGATGTTTCATTTTTGGAAATATATATATTTTAATTTAATTTAGTAAAAATCTAACTATACTTTTAAAATTTTAGAATATCATATATCCCTCCAGATTAAAAATATCATATTACTCATCATATTTTATAGTAATAAAACAAGGGTGGAGATACAATAGAAAGTTTATTTCGCTAGGAAGGTTAGGAAGTGATCTTGATCATCCATTTAGTTAATCAAGGGCTAAGATTAAATGATGGAAATTGAAGGGAAGAAAAGAGTCGCGTGAGTTTGTTTAGGGGCATTCTAGTCAATCCAAGCCAACAGTTTCTCTCTCCTCCAATTCCTCTCATTTTTTAAACGTTATAACTCTTTCATACGACATTATTTTTTTACAAAAATTGCACAAAAAAACGAGCGCTTTTTATCTTTAAAACGAGTATATACTATTGCTATATTTTCAAAAAAAAAAAAAATTAAAACCCAGTTGCGTAAAACGCAATAGAAAAACCCCCAGTTACGTAAAACGCAATGAAAAAAAACCTAAAAATGACATTTTTCTAAAACGCAATGCACCAAAAACACAAAGAAATGACTTATTTGTAAAACGCAATGGCCAGAAAACACAAAGAAATGTTTTATTTCTAAAACGCAATAGCCTAAAAACTCGAAAGAAAATGTACTTTCTAAAACGCAATAGACTAAAAACACATAAAAATGTGTTTAACCTAAAACGCAATGCACCAAAAACAAAAAGAAATGTCTTATTTGTAAAATGCAATGGCCAGAAAACACTTAAAATGTCTGTTTTCTAAAACGCAATGGACTGAAAACACATAAAAAAGTGTTTTACCTAAAACGCAATACACAAAAAACACAAATAAATGTCTTATTTGTAAAACGCAATGGCCAGAAAACACTTAAAATGTCTGTTTTCTAAAACGCAATGGACTGAAAACACATAAAAAAGTGTTTTACCTAAAACGCAATACACAAAAAACACAAAGAAATGTCTTATTTGTAAAACGCAATGGCCAGAAAACACTTAAAAATGACTCATTCTAAAACGCAATGTACTGAAAACACCTAAAAAACGTGTTTTACCTAAAAACGCAATGACTAAAAACACTTCAAAAATGTGTTTTACCTATAACGCAACGACTAAAAACACTTAAAAATGTGTTTTTTTTTTTTCTAAAACGCAATAGACAGAAAACACATAAAACTCTCTTATTTCTAAAACGCAGGGGACACATAAACCTGGCAGCTCAACCCCAGCCAGGGGCTCTGCCCCTTGGACCCCGCTAGGGGCTGCCGCCCCTGGGACCCCGCTACCAGGGGCGCTGCCCCCGGACCCCCGCCATGATCGTAAAACACAATGACTAAATCAAAAACCCAGATCGTAAAAATGAAATTAAAGAATTTCTTACATGGATCGAAGTGATTTCTTCAACAATTGGCGAATTTTGAATGATTGAAACACTTATTAGCGCTCGAATCGAGTGATTATCTCCAAAATCAACGGAAAAAACGAGATTTTTTATGAAATTAAACTGGGTTTTCTTCAAAAAAAAGCTGAAGAACAAGTTGATCGGGTGTTTGAATCATTGATTGGTGATGAAAATCGCACTATAATGTAGTGATTATTGAGATAGAAAGTGAAGAAATAGTTGAAGATGGTGGGTTTTGAAAATGGTGAGTTTTGAAGTTACTGGGTTTTGAAAAGGAAGAAGAAAGGGTTGGATTGACTAAAATAACTTTTTTCTTTATTTTAAATGTTGCCACATGTCCTAATCCTATTGCTTCCTACACTTCCTAGCCAAAATAAACTTTCTATTTGATTTTTTCCCAATAAAACAATACAACTAATACTCATCATATTTTATAGTTATAGAGTTAGGATCCTGTAAAAAAGACTAAAAGTGTGAGAATGATAAGAAAGAATCTACACCATTAGATTTTTGATCTAATGGTTTAGATTAATAGGGACCAAATTGTAAAATTTGTTTTATTTTTTGGACTGAATTGAAAATTATAGGGGTAATAAAGTCTTTTAGATCCATTCAAAATAGGTAACTGTAATCAAAATCCCTATAATCTCTCTCTCTCTCTCCAATCGCACGACCAGAGTCTTTCTCTCTCTTTCTTCTTGAGTAGCGAAGAAGATGGATTTTGATCTGAACCAGCGACGGTTTGGGTTTCCGGTGTGAAGGGTGGTGATCGGAGACTGAAGAAGACGGCTGAGGAACGAAGGCCGACGACGGGCGATGTTGATGTCCGATGGGGAATTACGGTCCGACGCTCGGAGGAGATGACTGCGAGCGGCAGCGGCGACGGCGAGATGTGTAGTTACGTGGTAGGAAAATTATCGGTGGTGCAGCAGTGGTGGTGCCGGAAGTGGCAGTGGTGGTGCCGGGAAGTGGAGAAGATGATACAGAGGTGTTATTTTTTTCTTTACTGAATGGTGTTATATCTTGTACTGAATGGTGTTATTTTGTGTACTGAATGGTGTTTTTTTTATTTTCTGAATGGTGTTTTTTCCTTTTCTGAATGGTGTTTTTTTTTTCTTTTCTTAATGGTGTTTTTTTACTGAATGGTGTTATATTCTTGTACTGAATGGTGTTTATTTTATTTACTGCTGAATGGTGTTTTTTTGTGTGCTAAATGGTGTTATTTTTGTGCTGCATGGTGTTTTTTTTGTGCTGAATGATGTTATTTTTGTGTGAATGGTGTTTTTTTGTGCTGAATGGTGTTATGTTTTGTGCCGAATGATGTTATTTTTGTGTGAATTGTGTTTTTTTTTTGTGCTGAATGGTGTTATATTTTTGTGTTGAATGGTGTTATATTTTTCTGAATTGTGTTATATTTAAAACACCATGTATGAACATGCTCTGAATGGTGTTATATTTATGGACGGTTATTTTTCTTAAATCAGGGATTTTCTCTCTCCAAATCCTTAAATAAAGGATTACCATATTTGAATTTGTTAATTAATTTACAATCTTACCCTTTTCAATTAATTTAGATCTAATGGTTGAGATTCTTTCTTACCTTTCTCACACTTTTTGTCTTTTTTACAATAACTCCACCCTATAGTTATAAAACAATACAACTAATAGTAAGACTGATTTTTTCTCATTAAATAAAATAAAAGATGGATGATCGACAATATTAATTTTATTTGTTTATTTATCTTTTTAAATTGTTATAATTAACTGATTTATTTCTTTAATATCAAAATTATCGCTTAATTAGTTAATTACCAAAAACATGACATTTCAGTTGATCTATACCTTTTTTTCTTGAAGATAAGTTATTTCCATTTGTATCAAAAAAAGTATGAGGTAGTTAGATCTTGCTACCTTTTATGTTAACTTTTGTGGTGTTCAGCACTAGCAATTAAATAGTTTGGCAGCGAACTCGATTGATGTACTTGAGATATGTTTATGGATGCCCACATGGGTACCCATATATGGATGAGTTAAAATTCCAGTTATAGCTAGGTAGTATAGGCTTTTGCCTCTTGAAGAAAAGACCAGTATTTAAAAACTGACATTGGGTGTAATTTAGTATATTGGTGTAATTTAGAAGTAGAAGCAATGTAACCTTTGTCATTAAAAAAAAATAAAATAAAATAAAATATATATGGATGAGTTTCATTCAAAGTGTATTAGACGTATGTTGAAGTCATAACCACTTCTTTAGAAACAGCAAGCTAATATATATATTTTTTTAACGGCAAATTAAACAGCAAGCTAATATCGGTTGCATTTATGAACAAGACAAAGATGGATCAAGATGTCTTACGTTCTCACATAGATTTGCTTGATAGATAATATAGATACAATCAGTGGCGGACCCAAAAATTATTTGTTGTGAGTGCGGATGAGGGGTTCAACCATATTTTTAACGGGTGCGGTCAGGTTTTTTGCCTAAAAAATACACTACTTTTTTTTCAACGGGTGCGCCCGCCCCACCCACAACATCAAGTAGGTCCGCCCCTGGATGCAATTTAGTTTTTTCTCTTTGCAGTATTAATTTGTATATATCATATATTTATCAAATATATAATGTTTTTGGACTAAGTTTAATATTTAATTTGGATATGATATAGTACTTGATATTGGCACCATCGGTTGTGAAGGCTACCTATGACTACGTGATTTCAAATGCAAACGATCGAGATTTGACTCTATTGTTAATTTTTCCCTTACTCCTGATTCGAGCGCTCAACAATCAGTTTTGGATCTCATTATCTCGCTATATGACGGCCAAAGGCAAAAGCAGGATTGTTGACAAAACCATCGAGTTCGATCAAGTTGATCGTGAAAGAGACTGGTGGGTTCTCTCTCCCTCTCTCTATGAAAAGTCTTATCAAATCACCCTTTTAATCATCTTACAACCTTGTTGAGGTAGGGTTAACATGGAAACCTAAATTAATTATGATTAAATTTATTTTTTATATATTTTCAGGGATGATCAAATAATATTCAATGGGATATTATATTATGTGGGATATTATTCATTAACTGAAGCTAGGCAGATGCCTTTGTGGAGATTAGATGGAGTGATCATTGTAATTTTGCTACATGTGGGAGTGGTAGAATTTCTGTATTATTGGCTTCATAGAGCCCTCCACCACCATTTCCTCTACAATCGCTATCATTCTCATCATCATTCTTCAATCGTCACCGAGCCCATCACATGTAAATCTCTCAACCCATCTCCGGTGTTTGGGTACTATGTTATTTTTACCTTTAATGGCACAAATGTTTCAGAATTGGACATACGTAAAGTGGTACCTATTAATGCAACTCAACATATATAGCCATACACTTTAGAGACAACCCACATAGACTGGGGATAATGTGTAAAGCACGTCATCTTGAGACTGGTCCTCAAAATTCAGTTTTTTAAGACACTTTATAATTTAGTCCAAACACTCGAGTATGGTTATGTGAAAGAATATTTAAAATACTATAAATTAATACATATCATATAACAGTGGCGGATCTAGAAAATCCGTCAAGCCGTAACGTTTTATAAAAAAAGCCGTAAGTAAATCGTAAAAACGTCAAATTTTTCCAAAATTTACACTAATTTTACACTACCGCCGGAGCGCCAAGCCGTAGCGGAGGTTGCCCCTTCTTATATGCTAGGTCCGCCCCAGATCATATTACAATGAATAACATATATTGTTTTAAATATATCAATATCTACATTCTGCGTTATTGAACTCCCAACCTTTTAGTTATGGAATACACCATTAAATCACCACGATGCCCTTAACACATAGTTGTTAAATATAACATTTTATTTAGCTAAACAATCGAAGAGAATATTATGCGGTTAAATCATATTTATTTTAGAATCCATATTTAGTTATTCGGTTTTTAAACCTGATTCAACCAGTGGACCACTAAGACAACTGGTTTAGTCAATGGTCCTGTAAATTTAATCCAAAATAAAAGGACAGAATTGCTTATGCAAACTGGGTCGTTGATGGTGCAGCTGTAATTCATCCATTTGGTGAGCACATAGCCTACTTCACACTCTTCGCCATACCATTGTTGACTATCACCCTAACCAAGACTGGGTCCATTATGGCATTTGCTGGCTATGTGACCTACATTGATGTGATGAACAACATGGGCCATTGCAATTTCGAGCTCATCCCCAAAGTAGCCTTCTCAATCTTCCCTCCCCTCAAGTACCTTATGTACACTCCTTCGTAAGTATATTTATTTTACAACTCTTGTTTCATACTTAATGATTGCTATTAATATTTGATGTTATTGTCATTTTTATTAAGTTAAATTAATTTTGTCTCCTTAGGTATCATTCTTTGCACCATACTCAATTCAGAACCAATTACTCGCTATTCATGCCATTCTATGACTATGTTTATGGAACACTCGACAAATCTACAGACACATTGTACGAGAACTCACTTGAGCGAACAGATGAATCACCAAACGTGGTATATTTAACACATCTAACGACACCAGAATCAATCTACCATATGAGGCTCGGGTTTGCCTCTTTGGCTTCGAAACCTTACACGTCTCCCAAATGGTACTTGCGAATGCTATGGCCCGTAACTATCTGGTCCATGATAATTACTTGGATTTATGGGCAAACTTTTGTGGTCGAAAGAAACATTTTTAAGAAACTCAAAGTACAAACATGGGCGGTCCCAAAATACAAGATACAAGTATGTAGACGTATAATTCGTGCTTTTTATTTAATTTGTATTATGTTCATTTAAAAGATCAACCTTTTTATGTTAGATATTTATGTTTGTTGTATTTATTTTGGAAGTATTTCATGGAATGGCAAAGAGAGGCCATCAATGACTTGATTATGGAGGCAATACTCAAAGCTGAGGGGAAAGGAGCTAAGGTTTTGACTCTGGGTCTACTTAATCAGGTTCGGTTCTACTAGAATCAAATCTTTTATTTAGGATTAGTTTAATGCCATTCAGTGGCGGATCTAAGATTCCGACCAAGCGGTAACGTTTTATAAATAAGCGGTAACGAAATCGAAAAAACGTCAAATTTTTCCAAAATTTACACTAAAAACGTCAAAAATTTTCCGACCAAGCGGTAGCGGAGGCTACCCCTTGTTCCATAATACATCCGCCCCTGATGCCATTAAAGAAGAATGATTAGTTTAATTTGGAGATAATTTAAGGGTGTGTTTGGTTCGTGGAATGTTTTGGAATTGGAATTGGAATTGGAATTGGAATCAGAATTATTATAGGAATTGAAATTTAAACATTTCAATAGGAATTGGAAATTGTTGGAATCTGAATTCCATTTTTAATGTGTTTGATTGTCAAATGAATTGGAATATGTTATCCCAGCTCATGAGCAGTTAGTTATATGTGACACTATTAAGAACAAAAAGAACACATAAAGTCAAGTTAATAATATTAGACAAAGATGAAAAATGTTACAAATAAGACAACAAATGTAATGTACAAAGAAATATTTAGAGATTTATAGATTGCTTATATGTTTGTTACTTATAAGATGAAAAATGTTACAAATAAGAAGACAAATATGTGCAAATAAATATTTAGAGATTTATAGATTGCTTATATGTTTGTTACATATATACTTATATATATTGTAATTACCAACGAGGTTGGTGACCTATTGGCAAAGACAACAACCTTTAGATGCACTTAGATTTAAAGGTCTTAGGTTCAAGACTTCAAGTCTCACTTGCATCTGAAATAAAGAACAAAAAAAATTTGCATATTATAATTTAATTTTTTTCCATATTTGATGATAATTTTCGTATTATTATAAAAAGAATTATATTATATATTATATAAAGTAAAATATATTATATAAAAGGGCCTATGATTTTTTCCGTATTTATTTGTTAATGAGAAATCACTTTGTGTTAAAGAGTAGGGAGTGTTAGGATATGTTAATAATCATAACAGAGAACCAATTGTAAGTATAGTACCATCTACATATATATATATATATATATATATATAGAGAGAGAGAGAGAGAGAGAGAAAGTATAATGTACTTCACGCCTTAACGTACATTAACCTACTTCACGAAAAATATAACACGCGTAATTATTTTTTTGACCAAAATAACATGCGTGATTTTGGATCCCATACGTGATTATGTGGTCCCATGCGTGATTATGTGGTCCCATGCGTGATTATATGTTCCATGCGTGATTATACCCCTGATCCAACGGTTACCATTGTCTCCTACGTGAAGTATGATAAGCAGTGAAGTATGTTAACCTTTCTCTCTCTCTCTCTCTCTCTCTCTATATATATATATATATATATATATATATATATATATATAATTGAGCTAAAATAAGAACCACCTCGAGTTGTAAGAACCATTGGAACTTTTTGATCCTGGGCGAGGTGGACCAATTTTTTTTTTTTGCATAAACGTAGATGCGTGTATTATAAACACATTTGTAAAAAAAATTCAAAAAAAAAAAAAGATGTCGTGTGTGTAGTTTTGAGCACAACAAGTTTGTGTTTACGGGTACCGTAAATTTTCCGGTAAGATTTACGGTACCCGTAAACACAAACTTGTGGTGCTCAAAACTACACACACGACAACTTTTTTTTAAATTTTTTTATAAATGTGTTTATAATACACGCATCTACGTTTATGAAAAAAAATTTTGGTCCACTTCGCCCCGTACGGTGTAGTTCTCACAGTTCTTACAACTCGAGTTGGTTCTCATTTTAGCGGTCCCCTATATATATATATATATATATATATATATATATATATATATATATATATATATATAGTAAGGTTAACATACAAAAAGCCTTATCATACATCACGTAGAAGACAATGGTAACCGTTGGATCAGGGGTATAATCACGCATGGGACTATAATCACGCACGTTCTATGATAATAACGCACGTTATATTTTTTGTCATGTATATGTTAATGTAGGTTAAGCCTTGAAGTACATTATACTTTATATATATATATATATATATATATATATATATATATATATATATATAATTTATTAAATCAATAGATTTATAAGTGGTCTTTTCTTTATGCAGCGCATATAACACACGAGATCTTAAACTAGAATTTGAATAAATATTAACTAATCACACATTCGAACTTGTAATATAACCAAACCAAATATGTCTCTAAATAATTGATTGTATTTGTAGGGGGAGGAACTAAATAGAAATGGGGAGCTATTCATAAAAAGAAATCCAAAACTGAAAGTGAAGTTGGTTGATGGGAGCAGCTTGGCAGTTGCTGTGGTTCTGAATAGCATTCCTAAAGGCACAACTCAAGTTCTTTTTAGGGGAACCTTCAACAAGGTTGCTTATTACCTTGCCGTTGCTCTATGCCACAAGGGCATTCAGGTAATTTCGATTTACTGTTTTTTAATATATAGCAAAAATCTGATGTACATGCTTAAGACTGAAACGATGATCCTTTAAAGTCTAGCTAAAAATGCGTACATCAATCAAACACATTGTAGGTTGCAATATCTCGACCGGACGATTATCAAAAGCTCAAACTAGAGTTGGAGTTGACTGGCGATCAAGATAACTTGATTCTTTCACGAACTTACTCACAAAAGGTACACTCGTTTGTGTGTGTATCTCTATATAACTTTTAGTAATAATATAAATAAAACTATATATTTTGATTTTGTAAATTAAAGGTGTGGTTGGTGGGAGATGGATTAAGCAAAGAAGAAGAGTTGAAGGCATCAAACGGAACCCTAATAATCCCTTACTCTCACTTCCCTCCAAACAAAGTGAACAAAGATTGCGTTTATCAAACTACCCCTGCCATGTTGACTCCCAAACATCTTGAGAACGTTGACTCGTGTGAGGTTAGCAATTAAATTTTTATCTTATTATTATTATTATTATTATTATTATTATTATTATTATTATTATTATTATTATTATTATTATTATTATTATTATTATTATTACTATTACTTGGGAATTCGATTGGCTAGTTTATAGAACAGATTTATAGATACAATAGATCGATTAGATCTTTATTTCTAAGGGTGGATGGTATGAGGGGATTTATTTTGCCAGTGTCATGCAACAAAGGGACTTTATTCTCCCATGCCAATAATCCTCATGCAATGGAATAAAGGCTTCTTTATTATTACTTAATAATTTAATTATTTTATTAATTTATAACATTTATACTAATAAATATAAAAAAAGACATAACATTTAAATTAAATAAACATCACATTTTAAGATATATATATATATATATATATATATATATATATATATATATATATATATATATATATATATATATATATAGGGTAAGGTTCATGCGAGAACCACCTTTATTGCGAGAACCGCGAGAACCAATGTGAACACAAGCTAAAATAGCTAAAAAAACCTAAAAAAACCCTAAAAAAACCTAACCCCCACCCCCCACCCCCCAAAAACCTAAACACCCCACCCCCCCCCTCCCAAAAAAAAAAAAAAAAACCCTACCCCCCCCCCCCCAAAAAACCTAACCCCCCCCCCCCCAAAAAAACCTAACCCCCCCCCCCCCCAAGCTAAATGCTAAAAACTAAAACCCTCAAAAAACCTAAAAAAAACCTAACCCCCCCACCCCCCCCCCAAAAACCTAAACCCCCCTCCCCCACCCCCCAAAAACCTAAACCCCCCCACCCCCCCCCCCAGCTAAAATGCTAAAAACTAAACCTCCCAAAAAACCTAAAAAATCTAAAAAAATCAAAAAAAAATCTAAAATTTTTTTTTTATTTTTTTACTATTTTTTATGTTCAAATCGCTACTTTTAGTAGCCAAAAACAAAAATTTTTTTTAAAAAAAAAATTTAAAAAAAATTTTTTTTTTTTTGGATACTAAAAGTAGCGATTTTTATATAAAAAATAGTAAAAAAATAAAAAAAAAATTTTTGGGTGTTTTTTAGATTTTTTTAGGTATTACTGTTTGTGTTCACACTGGTTCTCGCGGTTCTCGCAATAAATGGTGGTTCCTAACGGATCTTTGTCCTATATATATATATATATATATATATATATATATATATATATATATATATATATAGGGTAGGGATCCTAAGAGAAGTCCACCCTATATGAGAAACTTGAGAAGCATTCTGGACCACACATTTTTCTAAGCCTTTCGTAATATACACATATGTATAGTTTAAAATTGACTATATACATATGTGTCGTATATAGTCAATTTTAAATTATACATATGTGTATATTACGAAAGGCTTAGAAAAATGTGTGGTGCAGAATGCTTCTCAAGTTTCTCAACTAGCATATCACTTCTTACATGATCCTTTTCCTATATATATATATATATATATATATATATATATATATATATAGGGAGAGGTTCATTTAAGAAGAAAATTTAATTGAGAAGAAAAAGAACAAAGGGTACAATTGTAAAATATTAAATAGTTATTCTTTAATCTCGTTTATTACAATCTCCAAGTAATTAATTACTCATAAACACTATTATTCTCTACACTAGTTTTCATTGCCTACACACATAAAAAGTTATGTTACACATTTCAAAAATTATCCTACACATACTTAAATTTACCCTACGCAACTCATAATTTATCCTACACACCCAGGAATTTGTACTACACTCTAAATTAATTTTTTTTTATTTTTTGAAAAAATATATATTTTGAAAATAAGTCACAAATTTAATGTAGTTAGCTATTCAAAAGAAAGACTAGAAATTAATGATCTATGTAAGTTTACAAATATACCCTTACATTAAAATTAAATGCAAATATTAAATGAAGTAAAATGAAACATTCTTATTGGTTGAAACTTATTCTTTTTTCTTCTTACAAAAAAATTGTTCTCATTTGAACCTTCCACTATATATATATATACACACACACACACATATTTAGAGAGAGGATCATGAGAAAACAAGATATAAATGAAAAAACTAGAAAACTAACTAAAAAAGCCTAAAAACACACCAAATCTTTTTTTACAATTCTTTTATAAAAAATGCTATTTTTTATATCTAAAAAAATTTCAAAAAAAAAAAAAACTTGTACTGCGCATGTGCATTATATGTGTACTACACATGTGCATTACATGCTTAAATTAGCTTTTGAGTTTAGTTTAGCTTTTAGGGTTAGGTTTTTTTGTAGGTTTAGGATTAGGATTAAATTTTTGGGTGTGGTGTGGAGGTAGGTTTAGGTTTTTGGGAGGTGGGGGTGGGGTTTAGGTTTTTTTTTCGGGTTTATGTTTAGGGTTTAGTTTTAGGTTTTCGGGAGAGGGGGTGTTTAGGCTTTTGGTGGGAGGGTGAATTTAGGTTTTTGGGAGATGGGGGATTGGGGTAGGGGGTTTAGGTTTTGGGGGGTGTCGGTGGGGGGTAAGTTAAAATGTTTAGGCTTTCCGTATTAGTGCACATGTACAGTACAAAAAAAAAATTGAAATTTCTTTTATATATAAAAACCTGCGTTTTTTTATAAAAAAAAAACTTTGGTATGTTTTTTTAGGCTTTTTTAGTTAGTTTTTTGGTTTTCTCATTTAAACTAGTTTTCTTATTATCCATCCCCTATACATATATATATATATATATATATATATATATATATATATATATATATATATATATATATATATATATATATATATATATATATATATACATACATATGTACAGGATGATTCAAAAAAAACACTTTTAACGCGAAAACTCGAAAACTAACTAAAAAGGTCTAAAAAACACACCAATTTTTTTACAAATTTTTTTTATTAAAAATCGATAGTTTTTGTATATAAAAAAAAACTTTTTTCAAATTTTTTTTTTGTAGTGCACATGTGTAATAATACACATGTGTAGTACACATACACTTGTGTACTATTACACATGTGCACTACAATTTTTTAAATTTTTTTTTATATACATAAAATAGCGAAAAATGGTAAAAAAAAAATTGGTATGCTTTTTAAGCTTTTTTAGTTAGTTTTCGAGTTTTCGCGTTAACTAGTGGTTTTCATTTGAACCTTCCCCTATATATATATATATATATATATAGGGATCCTAGGAGAAGAAGCCCATTTGAGAAATTTGAGAAGCATTTTGAACTACACATTTCTTCAAAATAAAAAAAAGTTTTTTTTTTACTTCTAATTGCGTATTTTTAAGAGTTTATATATATATATATATATATATATATATATATATACACACACACATCTGTGTATATTGAATTTTGAATTATACACATATGTATAAAGGTAATTTTTTAACTATACGTATGTATATTATGAAAAATATATATCCTTATCCTAAGAAGTGTAGGAAACCGGGTCAAACGAATGATGATTGAGCTCATTCAAGCGGCATTGGGACTGACTCATTGAACAATAACAAAAAAATCTCTAAACCCTAAATACTAATGCTAAACTCTATACTCTAAGGCTGAACCCTATGCTAAAACCTCAAAACTAAAACCTAAACTCTAATGCTAAACCCTAAGGCTAAACCTAATCTTAGACCATAAAGCTAAACCCTAAATACTAATACTAAACACTAAAACTAATGTTAAACACTAAAACTAAACTGTAAAGCTAAACCCTAAATACTAATACTAACTTCTAATGCTAAACCTTAAATCTAAAACGAAATTATTCACTTCAATCATAGATATACAACACTTATTTTTCAATTTTAAACATGTATATACATATTTGTATACTTAAAAGATTAATACCATACACATATGTATAATTAAAAGATTGGCAATATACACATATTTATAGTTAAAAGATTGACAATGTGAATAAATCTCTAAAAAAGAACTTTTATAAAAAAGCTCTGATTTTTCCACAAAAAAGTATCCTTTTTTTTTTGCATTTTTGCTTAAGGAAAATGTATGATCGAGAATAATTTTCAAGTTTCTCGATTAGCCTACTACTTCTCACACGATCCTAAGAATTTTTGTGAACAAAATAAACCAATCTGGACTATTTATTCTTTTTGTTTTGTTTTTTATAGATTAAAAAATAAATAGAAAATGTGTAATAGTAAAGTTTAAATGTTTTCTCTCTCCAATTAGAATTAAAAATTTTTTCTTTCCAATTATACACATGTATATTAAAAATACATGTACAATAACATTGTGTTTTGGTCGTTGTGTGTAAAAAACAATCATCATACACATGTCTATAAAAACCAATTACTCAGCTAACAATAATTATAAACATGGGTATAAAAACAAATAGTCACTATATACATGTGTATAAAACCCGAATTGTCCAGCGACCAACAAACAGTCACTATACACATGTGTATAAAATCCAAATTGTTCCGCGAACAACAATTATACACATGTGTATAAAATACAAACAGTCACTATACACCATCGACACCTTTAATTTTTTAAATTAAAAAAATTATAACAAGACCCTACTCAAATTAAAGAGAATAAAATGCTCATTTTTATGATGTAATTGTTTAAAAAAGGCAAATTGGATTTAAATAATCCCAACTCACTGTTATTGGCCAATAATAATCCCAATTTAATCATCAATAACAATTCGAACTATTCACTTTTGTTTGTAAAATACTCTGAGTTAAAAAAACACTAACTAGGTTAAAAATTTGCTGATTTGGCTTGCCACGTCACCTGCCACATCAGTTGCCACGTCATCAAAAATGCCACATCAACTACCACGTCATCAAAAATGCCACATAGACTGCCACATCAGCTGCCACGTCATCAAAAAATGTCACATCAACTGCCACGTCATATGACACATCAGCTAAAAGGGCCACATCAGCAAATTTTTAACCTAGTTATTGTTTTTTTAACTGGGAGTATTTTACAAACAAAAGTGAATAGTTCGGATTATTATTGGTGATTAAATGAGTTGGGATTATTATTGGCCAATAACATTGAGTTGGGATTATTTAAATCCAATTTGCCTTTAAAAAATTATAAACATATGAAAAGGTTATGGTCATTAAAAAATTATAGGGGTAGTTTATTTAAAAGTCAAAAAACAATTAAGAAAAGAATATTTTTTACTTTCTACAATACTTTTTTTAAATAAAAAAGAAAAAGAAAAAAATCAACAAGATGAGTAGTCTATATTGGTTCATTTAATTCACAAATAGAGGGAGGTATTGTTCACAAATTAACCTAATCCTATATATATATATATATATATATATATATATATATATATATATATATATATATATATATATATATATAGTTTTAGAAGTACATGAAGTATAGTTTTCGAAGTTGATTAGTAAGGGTATATTGTGCCAAAACGTTTGTATTGTTACATTTCATTATCTGGATTGTTTATGATGATTAGGTATTTTGTTGATTATTTATGGTGTGGTTGTTTAATGTGTGGTACAGAATTGGTTGCCAAGAAGGGTGATGAGTGCATGGAGAATAGCTGGAATATTGCATGGCTTAGAAGGATGGAATGTGAATGAATGTGGGGATAAGGTGTTCAACGTTGAAAAAATTTGGCAAGCAAGTCTTCAACATGGCTTTACTCCTATAACCAAATCATCAAACTAAAACTATTTATTTCTATTCATATTGGGGGTATCTGGATTTAGATATATATAACTATGTTATTGATGATATGTAATCATGAAGTCTGTGCCGTTCCTACTTTTATAATAACGAGTTGACGCTAACCCCCACGTTACGACGGGGCGTTGATTTTACCCAATAACACTCTTGTTTGCAGATATAAAAACAGAAATAGCGATAAACATGGAAATGGCATACGTTAATCATCTAAATAGAAATTGTTACCCAAACTGTGACTCAAAAAGGAAAATAAAGACAAATCATAAAAGATAATGTTTTGTGGGGAAAATGTGGCAAGTTGCGACAACTTTGCCACATATTTTGATATTTTAGTTTTTAAAAATGATTACTTTTATCGTACTAACAATTAACATTCAAAGAGCCTTTGGCCTAGCTGTATCAAAGTGTTGGACAAGACTTTGTCTTCCCATATATGAAAGAGGGTTCGAATCCCATTGACAAAAAATTATGCCGTTCAAAAAAAATAGTTAACAAAAATTGATAACTAATATAGAAAAAGTGTAACGTACAATAGGGCTTATCGTATGCTCGTACGCGATTGTGAAATCGCATGTTATAGAAAAGCATGTTGGAAATTGCATGTTGGTATTTTCATGAAATCGCATGTTGGTTTTTTTGTACCAATTTCGCATGTTAGTAAATATGATGAAATCGATGTTGATATATAAAGCAATTTCGCATGTTGGTTTTTTCAGCAGAATTCGCATGTTCATGAGTGAATTCGCAACAGATCGTACGACTAGGATGATCGCGTACATTTTGTACGATAAGATCCATTGTACGTTAACCTGCCTCAAATAATATAATTAAATTTCGTTGGAAAATCGTTGGAAGTTGCTACAAATTTGCCACTGTTTTGATTTTTTTTAGTTTTATAAATTGCACTAACTAATAATAAAAGTTAATAAATGAAAAAGAAATAAAGTTTTGTGGGAACCTTGTTGGAAACATAGTTAACTTTGCAAGGAAATTGCCACAAATACAGGTTTGGTGACTATCTTGTCGAAAAATTGTGGGAACATTTATGGTTTTTAATATTTGTCTAAAATTTGTGGGAAATTTTTCAAAAAGTTGCCACAAGTTTGCCACTGTTTTGAATTTTAAACTAATAATAAAAGCTAATAAATAAAAAAAACTAAGTTTTGTGGGAACATTGTTGGAAACATAGTTAACTTTGCAACGAAATTGCCACAAATATAGGTTTGGTAACTATCTTGTCGAAAAATTGTGAGAAAATTTATGGTTTTTAATATTTGTCGATAATTTGTGGGAAACTTGTCGCCAAAATTAAGTTGTGGGAAATTTGTCAAAAAATTTTGTAGCAAAAAAACCATTTTTCTAGTAGTGCATGCTTTCGTAAACTGTTGTAATACAATATGAAATACAACATAATTGTTATTTGACTTGGTTAACTTTTGCTCAATATAAAAGTTATTAATCACCTTGTTTTATTTTCTAATTTTATATATTATTTTTGTTTGTGTGCCTGTAGTGCGTCTTCTTCACCATATTAAAAAACGTTTACGTCCAACTTTTCAAAACTTTAACTTCACCTATGTTCATCAATGGCAGCCCCAACAAACTCTCAATCTATCCACATAGTGTATACAAATTTTATCTATATATATATTCTATTAGATAAAAAAAGAACTAAAACCACATTAAAGATTAAAAACATCCCAAAATGCATAAGTAAAAAGTAAAAAATGAGAAGATATGTAAGCCGTTTCACACTTCCGCATAATGGACTATACTAAAATGTGGGGTTGGGCTTCTAAGGGACCCTAATGAAGACCTTTTAGGCATACATGAGGTGTCCAAATTTGTTTTCAATCAATGAGCCCTAGGTAATTAAAAAATTAATACTTCTGATTATTTGTTGAGGGGTGTCTCGCCACCACTCCCCTGATAATAAATATGTCTATCAACCACATTTTAACACCATCTTCTTTCTACTTCCCTATCATCATCCACCTTACCCTACGGGTGCTACTTCTGTTAAAACCTTCGGGTCATGTGGAATCCACGCGTTGCAGAACCTGGTGATTGGTTGGAAATCGTCACCGGTGGAAGACGTAACAAACATTCCGGGCCACAATTGAACTAATTATTCCAGTACGAACTTTTAGGTTATGTTTTTAATTTTAATGGAGAGTGGAGAATCGGAAATGGAGAATTTGGTTAGGAATTTCTTGTCAAGACTATACGTAAACATCGGTTTTGATTGGTGATAAAGCATAGGAAATAGCATGTCGGTTTCAAATTGACTTTAGACACCGCTTCAATTTATCTTTTCCTATTTTAAGAGTCGCATCAATTCACGAACCAACAGGGCGTTACGTATTTGATCATTTCAGAGAGAAACGATGTTGATTGGGAAAAGACGTACCGGTTAGGATGGGATGCATCTCTTGTTTCATTTTGTGATTTTGACATGCAATGTTGTTACTTTTAGTGATTTTAGCATAGTCAAATTAGAAAAATGAATTCGAATTCTTGTCAATGACAATCTCGCAAACGATCAGACTCAGCGAGTGGATGATCGGTCGGTGGCTTCGAGATCGGAGGAAATCACTACAAGAAAAATACCTTATAGGGACAATATTTTTTCAGCTTATAGGAAGGACATGTTCTATCTATAGGCCTTTTTCACATATAGAGACGACGTATCGTCTCTATAAAATTTGTCTCTACAATCTCATCCCTATAAGCCACAAAAGTCGTCTGATAGGATCCAGCACGTGTATTCCAAAAAGAAGAACAGGGCCAGACCAGTTTGGCCAGATGTAGTTGGGACAGAGCATTTTAATTCTATTTTTGGGCTTTGGCTTGACCCACTTAGTCAACACAGCAATGAAATCGTGGAATGGTGGGGAGCAGTTCACGACCAAGTTTCCAGGAGCAGTTAGTAATTGCAACTTTGATTAATAGCAGGCTTTTTTTCTTTTGTTGTTTTTTGTTCAGAAATTTAGTAAACGTTTTGTTTGTATTGGAGATCTTGCCCTTCTCGAATTGGGCCTTTCAATTCCAGTGAAATCATTGCCTGCTTCAATACCCTAAATTCTATCATCGGTTCTGTTGCCGGGAACGATGGTGCAAACCCGTGGCAGTTCTGATAGCGGAAGCACTACTCCAGACCCTGTTGCGACCCAATTGGCAGCCATGGCTGCGAAACTCGAGGCGATGGAGTCCTTAAGGGAGGACATCGCTGAGTTGAAGCGTCAAGCGGCAGCCAGAGACAAAGCCGGAATGGGAGGATCAAAGTATGATGAAGGTGACCCTAATTACTCCCAGTTCAATCGCCGTCCCTACCACAAAATCGAGTTCCCCGCCTTCAGCGGAGGTGATCCAAGGGGTTGGATACTGAACGCAGAGAAATACTTTCATTTCTACAACACTTCAGATAAAGAAAAGGTAGATGTGGCTGCTATGCATCTTGAAGGGGATGCTCTGGATCTCTATTCTTGGTTAGCTGCAGAGCAAGACATAACTTATTGGGAAGAGTTCATCAGTGCTTTGAAAAAACATTTTGGACCACCGGAATTTCAAAATCCTGACGAGTATTTGTGTAGTATAAAGCACACTGGAACAGTTCAGGAGTATAGACAAGAGTTTGCAAGGAGGTCATCCAGAGTGACTAATTGGCCAGACCATTGTCTATTGGGAGTGTTCCTTAATGGACTCAAAGAAGAATTAAAACCCGATGTCAGGATTCATAAACCCCGTTCTGTCTACAAAGCTGTAAGCCTTGCCCTAGAATTTGAAGCCAAACTTAGCCATTCCCGACCCGAGAAGAAAACCACCTGGAGTTCTTCACTCAAAGCTGATTCGAAACCTTTCACCCCTGCTACTGTAACAACCCTCACTAAAATTAATATTTAATATGATAATTATGCAATAAGGAAACCCTAATTAAGTTTAGTATGATTAATTTATCAGTTAATCAATATTAATTAAGCTAACAAGATTAATTAAGCTAAGTAAGGTCTATTAAAAATAGATATATATGGGGTCGTATAAGAACGTTTAATATTAATAATAAAATATATTATTTTTTTTCCTTACTCCGTTTTTAATGAAACTTAGGTTAAAACGTAGATAAAAATATGCTGGTTCTAAAGACATATTCGTCGTTTTATAAAACATTATATTTTAAAAGTTATGCAAGAAAAACGAGTGAAGCAGCTGAATTAATATATATAAGCAAGCTAGCTAGCACGTCAAGCAGGTAGGTAGGCACGTCAACTTATCCCACATCGATCAGAATTATGAATTAAGGTGCTTGCCTGCTTGCTATAAATAAGAAGCTTAGGATTCATTTTTCTTTGCTCATTTCTTTTCTTCTTCTCTCTATACGTTGGTGTTCTAACCAATAATCACTCAATCGCTATTACGATTCATTTTCCGAGTGATCAATATATCCAATGGATGTTTAAGTGCCGCCCACATTGGGTTATACTTTGTCGTTTGTCGATAATTCGATAAATGAGTTGAAGTATTATACTTTGTCGTTTGTCGTTAATTCGATAAATGAGTTGAAGTATTATACTTTGTCGTTTGTCGATAATTCGATAAATGAGTTGAAGTATTATACTTTGTCGTTTGTCGTCAATTCGATAAATGAGTTGAAGTATTGCACTTTGTCATTCATTGTGAGAATTTGATCTCGTGAGTTATCGTAAAAGCTGTATTGATCATTAACCCGGTTTTTGTGAAATTCGTTAAGGTTCGAATCTCATGACTACCGTTAAGGTTTGATTTGGGTTTTACACCAATACGTATTCCATTCTGTTAAACTTACCAAAAATACTCCCAACTACACCCTTACAATCAAACAAACTATTAAATCATCAGAAGATCCAGAATAATAAAGTGCATGCTTAATTATCGGAAGAAATAGAATCAAGAAGTTTGTTAACTCAATCCTGCATGCTGATTTGTGAGTCATTCTCTTTTTATCAACTGTTTTACAATACTCCAAATCATTTTTCAGAGTTATAATTACAGTGATTAAGTTTATGTAATCACCAAATTACAGCCGGTATGTGGGGTATTGTGCACAATATTGTTATTATTGTTTCCTTCACATTAGGTGGGCGAGCCTAATTGTGACATACGTCACTCATTGGGACAGCCAATGGTGATATGACCACAGTCACAGAGCTGGTCTGTGACAAATACCTATTCTTGAAAGTTGGTTGATAATAAACATATGTAAAAACTCTTAATACTGTGAATTATAACAAATGTGTCGTTTTTAGTAAAATGAATGAACTCACTCAGTATTTCCCGCTGACAAAACCTTTTTAAAACGCGTTTCAAGTAATTACAGTAGATTGGAGTAAGGATTGGATCCGGCACTAAAAGACTTCAAGAAGTGGCTTATTTTATTAATTAAATCAAATTAAGAAATATTGTTTTTATTAAAAAGCTACCTTTGAAACAATGGAATTTATTCCATCCATTTAAATAAAATCCGGTGTTTCTAAACTCTGATATTTTTCCTAACTCACGGTCCTGATGAAATTTCCGCTGCAATGTTTTTAAAAATAATCACCGGTACCACTGGACTGCTCGCGGCTTTCGATTCCGGCCAGGATGGGATCGGGGGTCGTGACAGAAGGTGGTATCAGAGCTAAGCCACTACTTTAAGCCTATAAGTGTTGTGATAACAATACTTAAATAAAAGAGTTAGGAGATTGCTATTAACTGGTAGCACATCTGATAGAATTTAGACTTGAACATAAGAAAAGATGCCTTAGTATAAACTAAGGGGCTGTTTGGTAGCCTCTGAATGGTCATTAAGAGGCTACCTCTTAATGGAATCATTAAGAATTTTACCAATGAGAAGGTAGAAGAATGTGACATGTGATGATTTACCATTCAGAGGTTAACTCTTAACCATTCAGACTTGAGGTTACCTCTTATTCATTCAGAGGTTTTAAATCATTAAGAGGTAGCATCTGAATGGTCATTAAGAGGCTACCAAACAGCCCCTAAGCCACTTGTTTAGAGCAAGTAGGTGTTATAATAATAATACCTAAGCTTAAACGGAAAGTTAGAAACTTAATATTATCTGATAACATTCTGAATGATATTTAGACTTGAACTTAAGAATTTTGCCTTAAAATAAACTTTAAGGTAAATTACTTATATAAGTATAATGTATTGAATACTGGTATGTCATAAGAATGACGGTTAGCAGGCAATAGCACTTAATTGCTATTTATTCTTGCTTATTGATATTATTTGGTCTAGAATAAGATATGTTATGGGAATACAAATTTCCTTGATTCTGGATAAAAGTCCTAATAAAAGAGGCACTTTTAAAAGCTTGAAAAGATACTATTTATGGGAAATAGAAAATTTTCTCCGGCAAAACTGGGTATAGAGTAGCAGACTCTCCAGCTTGTCCGGATATACTGAGGTTACCTCTCCGGCGCAAACCGGGTAAGATGGGGTATATAAAATGTCAAACAAGTGACAAGATTTCCCTAAATAAGTATCATGGCCTGATATCAGACTTGTTTTTGGAAATAAGAATCTGTTAAATACATTAACCTTATAAAGGGTATGTATATTACAGCATGTGAAATATATGATTATATAGATATGTATATCTATAAGAAATTTCAAAAGCCATAACAATTGATAATTAAGGATAAAACACAAGTATATGTGTCAATAATAAATCTAGATTCCTTTATCAAGAATCTCTTACCTATATCGATATCAAACATTATTTTGTTTGATCATCTACCTCGTAACTCGAGCAATAATAATAAATGGAAACCCATTAAGTTAGGACACCATCAAAAATATAAGAATTACCAATGCGTTACCATAAATTATTAACGCCATAAATTATGAACGTAAGTAAGAAGCATGTAAAGTTTTGCTAATGCACAAGAAAAGACATGAAACTTAAATTATACGTCCACAGATGTCGAAGTTTATCACACACGACTTCCAAGGCAAGATCTTTGAAAAATATAAATTAGGCACGATGATACCAACACTAATTCCATCAGTAAAAGAACTCCTAATCAAAAAATCGGCACTTTGCCACATGATCTTACAAACGATCAAAATATCGCTGAGGTACGTTGGAACAATATTTCACAACCATCGATGCACAGTCTAATTATAGTCATAATTATTGGCACTACAAAAGAAGTCATCTACCATTGCAAATCCCCTATTTCATTTCATTTCATTCGACATTCCTTGGTAATGTCACTTAACAAAGGTTATCACACGAGATTTCAGATAAAGTTCTTATATTTCCTTCGGTGCAATTCTGACTTCTGCCTATAAATAAGTTGACTTTCATGTTTCTACTTCTTTTAATGGTCATCATTTCTTTCATAATAGCAAATATTGATCCATTTCATTTCTTGGTAAATCCACACGATACACATGCACTATTTGTTGCGCATATGGTTCATTTGAGTTATAAGACCCTAGGAAGGCATCATTTCAATTTGTTGTTTTATCAAAAGTTCAAATATCGTTCCGCTATACTTGATCTTTGCATTGTAAACCGCGTTTTTACAAAGCGATGACTCTTTAATATCGAATCAATGAATTTCTTGAAAAACTCGATTTTCTTTTGAAAAGTACACATGATTTCTGTTGTGATCATGTCCGAACTTCCTTATTAAAACTCGTTTTTAATCCAAACCCAGTTAACTTACTCACATTTCGTATTCAATTCAAAGTCCCATAAGATATTTTAAGCCATCATATTCAAAATCGAAAGAATCCCAACAAGCACTTCGATTCTCTTGAACCATAACATGCTTTCTTGGCCTTCGACTTCACTGAATTATTTCTTTGGTCACGATCACTTTGTAAATGACATTTTCACAAAATTAAAGATTGCTCTAATCTAAGATTTAATTATTTATTTTATCCGCTTTATTGATTTATTTTATAAAAGCAATCTTAACACAATTATGTGCTAAGATAATGATCCACCATTTCATGTCCTAAATTCCGTAGTCCTTACAACCAATCGAGCCTTTCGTGATATTTCTTACCTTATCATCATTAATCGAAAAACATTGTATAAACTTAATTGATTATATATAGAAACTTACAATATAGTATTTCTGTAATTAAAATTTTGTTAAAACCATTAAGGTAAAGAAATTATATTTTTACGTATAAAATTTTGTTTAAAGTATATTCTCATTTAAGTTTATGCATTTATTATTGGTAATTAATATTAGTTTTATTAGTAATAATATATTAATAGTAATAGTATTAGTATTATTTTTAGATACTAGAGTTATTATTATGGGCATGTATTGAATAGCCTAGCCTTAGTTAGGCATGGACTGGCCACCTATGCTTAAACAAGGCAGCACTAACCAATATCCAACCATGATAATAACTATTTAATATATATATATAAATTAAGTCATCATACTTAGTTAATAAATTTTAATTATATGTAACAATATTTTTATATTATATATATAGAAATATATATACTTCGTACTGTAAAGAGAAAACATATTTTCATAAAACAATTAAAAGGGACGAATAGAATTATCTAAATAATCATAAAACAAGACATATTTATCTTGATTAATATTTCACAACCATTAAATACTTATAGAAATATTCTTTTATATTAAAAATATCAAATGTTATTTATGCAAGCCAATATTTAAGTATGCTTGATATTAAAATAAACATTTATTATTCTACTTTTATGATTTAAAATACCCTAATCTTATAGTAAACATATTTGATTTTATAAATAATAATCATGAGTTCTACGATATTGGGTAAACCTATTTATAAAACATATATCATTACGGGTTTTGGTATTTTAAACCTATCTATATTTTATTATTCTACTTTATGATAACATAAAAAGGAAAAGGTATTTAGTAAATCAAAATATCACCTATCTTTAATCAAACATTTTGATTAAAATCATCTGAATATAATTATGTATTAAGACAAAAATATACTAACTTTATTATCTTTTCATGTATTCTTACAAATCACCCATCGCAACACATTGATTTTCTCATATCATAATTCAATATTTGACGAATCATTTTCATGGTTTCATTTCATTTTGACCCAGTCAATCTTAAGTCTTCCTTAGGTACCAATCAAGGTAAGTTTTCTTCTGACAAAGAATTTTACTAATTCCAAAAAGTTCTTCACATTCATTTTTCTATAGATCATATATCTTTTGGCTTGAACCCAATCACCTTGAAAAACTATACCATTTCATCTCATTCGTTTGAACATTTCATCTTTTGAAATATCTAGATTCGCTTCCTTGAAACTCACAATTTTGAAAACGGTGAATTTATTCGGTCATCATTATTGAATTCTTTCAATCATTACAAACACTTTGTAGCATCCGAATAGAGCTGTAGCCTGTGTTAAACCCTATTCACGATTCATTCGTTTGATTTGTCATATTCTTGGTACAATTATGTACTCAGATTACAATACACTAAATCCTGTTGTCCAGTACCATTTAAGTAAACAATACTGATTTTCGGATAATCATTAACAAATCATTTTCCATACTCCCATTCACAAATAGATATTTATCGAATCGGAATCTCCCTCCATTGATTAAAGTAAGTTCATTTTGAATATTAAATCCAATTGTTTCTATAAATCATTTTTATTTTTAAAATGTTCATACCCCTCAAAATATCTTTTGATTCCATTCCACGCTACATTATTCCTCTTAATTAAAAGAAGAAACATAACCCCAAGAAAATATCATAGTTCAAATCTCGAGGACGAGATTTTTATTAAGGTAGGGAGGATGTAACAACCCTCACTAAAATTAATATTTAATATGATAATTATGCAATAAGGAAACCCTAATTAAGTTTAGTATGATTAATTTATCAGTTAATCAATATTAATTAAGCTAACAAGATTAATTAAGCTAAGTAAGGTCTATTAAAAATAGATATATATGGGGTCGTATAAGAACGTTTAATATTAATAATAAAATATATTATTTTTTTTCCTTACTCCGTTTTTAATGAAACTTAGGTTAAAACGTAGATAAAAATATGCTCGTTCTAAAGACATATTCGTCGTTTTATAAAACATTATATTTTAAAAGTTATGCAAGAAAAACGAGTGAAGCAGCTGAATTAATATATATAAGCAAGCTAGCTAGCACGTCAAGCAGGTAGGTAGGCACGTCAACTTATCCCACATCGATCAGAATTATGAATTGAGGTGCTTGCCTGCTTGCTATAAATAAGAAGCTTAGGATTCATTTTTCTTTGCTCATTTCTTTTCTTCTTCTCTCTATACGTTGGTGTTCTAACCAATAATCACTCAATCGCTATTACGATTCATTTTCCGAGTGATCAATATATCAAATGGATGTTTAAGTGCCGCCCACATTGGGTTATACTTTGTCGTTTGTCGATAATTCGATAAATGAGTTGAAGTATTATACTTTGTCGTTTGTCGTTAATTCGATAAATGAGTTGAAGTATTATACTTTGTCGTTTGTCGATAATTCGATAAATGAGTTGAAGTATTATACTTTGTCGTTTGTCGTCAATTCGATAAATGAGTTGAAGTATTGCACTTTGTCATTCATTGTGAGAATTTGATCTCGTGAGTTATCGTAAAAGCTGTATTGATCATTAACCCGGTTTTTGTGAAATTCGTTAAGGTTCGAATCTCATGACTACCGTTAAGGTTTGATTTGGGTTTTACACCAATACGTATTCCATTCTGTTAAACTTACAAAAAATACTCCCAACTACACCCTTACAATCAAACAAACTATTAAATCATCAGAAGATCCAGAATAATAAAGTGCATGCTTAATTATCGGAAGAAATAGAATCAAGAAGTTTGTTAACTCAATCCTGCATGCTGATTTGTGAGTCATTCTCTTTTTATCAACTGTTTTACAATACTCCAAATCATTTTTCAGAGTTATAATTACAGTGATTAAGTTTATGTAATCACCAAATTACAGCCGGTATGTGGGGTATTGTGCACAGTATTGTTATTATTGTTTCCTTCACATTAGGTGGGCGAGCCTAATTGTGACATACGTCACTCATTGGGACAGCCAATGGTGATATGACCACAGTCACAGAGCTGGTCTGTGACAAATACCTATTCTTGAAAGTTGGTTGATAATAAACATATGTAAAAACTCTTAATACTGTGAATTATAACAAATGTGTCGTTTTTAGTAAAATGAATGAACTCACTCAGTATTTCCCGCTGACAAAACCTTTTTAAAACGCGTTTCAGGTAATTACAGTAGATTGGAGTAAGGATTGGATCCGGCACTAAAAGACTTCAAGAAGTGGCTTATTTTATTAATTAAATCAAATTAAGAAATATTGTTTTTATTAAAAAGCTACCTTTGAAACAATGGAATTTATTCCATCCATTTAAATAAAATCCGGTGTTTCTAAACTCTGATATTTTTCCTAACTCACGGTCCTGATGAAATTTCCGCTGCAATGTTTTTAAAAATAATCACCGGTACCACTGGACTGCTCGCGGCTTCTGATTCCGGCCAGGATGGGATCGGGGGTCGTGACAGCTACCTATTCATCTTCTTCTTCTAATCCACCCAAGACTGAACCTAAACCCAACCTTCGAATAACCGATGCAGAAAAACAACAACGTTTCTTAAAAGGAGAGTGTTTTAGGTGTGGGACAAGTATGGTCCGGGCCATAGGTGCAAAACAGGCACCCTCAAAGTGTTGGAGGCAGAAGAGGGCGATGAGGAGCAGCCCATAACAGAAACAACCAAACTGGATGATGACCGAGACGACACTGCAGAAATCAGCTTACATGCTATTCTGGGGAAGTCCCACCCCACCACTATGAAAGTACATGGTACGCTTAATTCTACTGAAGTATTAATATTGGTTGATGGGGGCTCGACACACAATTTTATTTCGGATGTTTTGGTTCATGAACTGAAATTGGTTACCAATTTAGTGCCACCGTTTGGGATTCAAATCGGAAATGGGGATATAATCCGATGTGGTCAAATTTGCAAAAATCTGTCCTTGCAGGTGGATGATCTTAAAATTACTCAAGATTTTTACCCATTTTCTCTGGGTGGGGCTAATTTGGTGCTGGGAATCCAATGGCTTGCAACGTTAAATACGGTACAATCCAATTGGAAAGATATGTTCATGGTATTCACAATAGATGGAAAAAATACAAGTTGCAGGGGATTCCATCCGGTCCTCAAAAATCATCCAGCTTTCAACATTTAGCTATCGACCCAGATACTACACCCTACATACCACCCTTGTTACAACCCATTATCAACCGTTACTCTGCCGTCTTTGATGAGCCACAAGACCTTCCTACTGCCCGTTTCCACACTCACTCGATTCCACTGATCCCACACTCAAAACCACCCAATATCCGACCTTACCGTTACCCTCATTCCCAGAAAAACGAAATTGAAAAACAAGTTGATCAACTTCTGGCAGCTGGGTTCATCCAGCCTAGTTCGAGCCCATTCTCAAGCCCCGTGCTCTTGGTGAAGAAAAAAGACAACACTTGGCAAATGTGTGTTGACTACCGGGCCCTTAACAAGATAACCATAGCTGACAAATACCCTATACCCAACATTGATGAGCTTCTGGATGAACTATATGGAGCTACGGTTTTTTCTAAACTGGATTTACGATCAGGTTATTACCAGATCAGGGTAGCGGACCCAGATATCTCTAAAACAGCCTTTCGTACTCATTCGGGGCACTATGAATTCAAGGTTATGCCCTTTGGCCTTACAAACGCTCCTTCTACTTTTCAAGCGGTTATGAACGATTTATTCCGACCCTTTTTGCGACGTTTTATACTCGTTTTCTTTGATGATATATTAATTTATAGTCAGGACATGGTACAACATGTATCACATCTTGAACAAGCTCTGAAGTTGTTGCATGATAATTACTTCTTTGCCAAGTTGTCCAAGTGCTGTTTTGGGCAACGTAAAGTGGTTTTTTTAGGGCATGTAATTTCTGCCAAAGGGGTTCAAGTGGAAGAAGAGAAGATAGCTGCTGTCCAATCATGGCCTATCCCGACTAATGTTAAACAAGTACGTGGGTTCTTAGGTTTGACGGGCTATTATCGGTGTTTCGTGAGGAAGTATGGCTTAATTGCACGTCCGCTCACCGTTCTCACTAAAAAGGATGGATTTCGTTGGTCTGAGGAAGCTTTAACTGCATTTAACGCCCTGAAACAAGCCTTGATGTCTGCTCCAGTCCTCCGGTTACCTGATTTTTTCAAGATTTTTGTAGTAGAATGTGACGCGTCCTCTGATGGGGTTGGGGCCATTCTTTCTCAAGAAGAGCACCCGATTGCTTATTTTAGTAAAGGTTTCTCTCCTTCAAATCGTGTCAAATCTGCATATGATCGGGAATTATTAGCGTTGGTTCTTGCGGTGCAAAAGTGGAATCATTATCTGTTAGGGCATCATTTTCTTATTCGTACCGATCATTATACCTTGAAATTTCTGCTAGAGCAACGTATCACTACTACGAAACAACAACGTTTATTAATCAAACTTATGCCTTATGATTTTTCTATTTGCCATCGAGCTGGGAAAGAAAATCATGGTGCTGATGCCCTTTCGCGTAAACCACAAACGGGCGCGCTACTAGCTTTAACTGTGCCTTATTGTGTTGACACTGCTGACATTAAAGCGGGCCTTCTAACCGACCCTTATACAAGTGGTATCATCCAGCAGTTGCAAGCAGATCCCTTTTCTGTCCCAGGCTTTTCTCTGGTGGATCAGTTCCTATTTTATAAAAAGTGGTTAATAATCCCAGATTTGCCCCAGCTCAAACTCAAGTTGCTGCAAGAAGCTCATAATACACCAGTAGGAGGTCATGGGGTGTTCTTAAAGACGATTAAACGCCTTTCAGCACATTACTTCTAGCCAAAGATGAAGCAGGAAGTTCGGCTTTATGTGCAACAATGTATGGTTTGTCAGCAGCAAAAGTACCAAACTTTATCCCCCGCGGGGCTTCTTCAGCCCCTTCCGGTACCAACTCAAATTTGGAAGGATATCTCGATGGACTTTATTATGGGATTACCCCCCTCTAACCGGGCTGACACCATCCTGGTGGTAGTCGACCGATTAAGCAAGTATGCCCACTTCATCTGTCTATCCCATCCTTTTACGGCTAAAGGTGCAGCAACGGTGTTTTGTAAAGAGATAGTCCGCTTACATGGTTTTCCACGCTCCATCGTCTCTGACCGAGATGTGATTTTCCCCAGTAATTTCTGGCAAGAGCTGTTTCGGTTGAGCAAAACCAATCTGCAACTGAGTACCAGTTACCACCCTCAAACGGATGGCCAAACGGAGGTGCTCAACAGCTGTCTTGAGGCCTACCTTCGTTGTTTTGCTCATGAACAACCTGCCAAATGGAGTTCCTACCTTCCTTGGGCTGAATTTTCTTATAACACCGGGTTTCACACCTCTACGGGTACTACCCCATTCACTGTGGTTTATGGTAGAGACCCCCCTCCACTCGTCCCATATGTGAGGGGTGATACAAAAATGAGGATTTGGAGCAAAAGCTAATTAACCGTGATGACATGCTCAAGTTACTCCGCGCTAATCTTTCTAAAGCTCAAGACCGCATGCGGGCACAAGCAAATTCTGAACGCCGTGAGCTGTCTTTCAAGGTGGATGATTATGTTTTCTTGAAAATTCAGCCATACCGTCTGCATAGTTTAGCCAAGCGTAGATATGAAAAGCTGTCTCCATGTTTCTTTGGGCCATATCGCATCAAACGCGTGGTTGGCCTCGTTGCTTATGAACTGGAATTGCCACCGGAAGCCAAAATCCATCCCATTTTCCACGTCTCCATGTTAAAGCCTGCCCATGGCTCTTTCTCCACATATAAGATTGCTCCTTTGCCGATTACAAAAGATTGGGAGATCGATTTGCAGCCGGATTCTGTTATTGCTCACCGGTGGGTTTCTGAAGCTGACCAGCGGGTATTGGAATTGTTAATTTCTTGGAAGAATAGACCTATCGAAGAAGCCAATTGGGAGATGTACGATTTGTTAGTCGATCAATTCCCTACATTCCGCCTTGAGGACAAGGCGTTTTACCGGGAGGGAAGTAATGATAGGATCCAGCACGTGTATTCCAGAAAGAAGAACAGGGCCAGACCAGTTGGGCCAGATGTAGTTGGGCTAGAGCATTTTAATTCTAGTTTTGGGCTCTGGCTTGACCCACTTAGTCAACACAACAATGAAATCGTGGAATGGTGGGGAGCAGTTCACGACCAAGTTTCCAGGAGCAGTTAGCAATTGCAACTTTGATTAATAGCAGGCTTTTTTTCTTTTGTTGTTTTTTGTTCAGAAATTTAGTAAACGTTTTGTTTGTATTGGAGATCTTGCCCTTCTCGAATTGGGCCTTTCAATTCCAGTGAAATCATTGCCTGCTTCAATACCCTAAATTCTATCATCGTCCTAATAGGTGTCGTTGGTATAGAAGAGTTTTTAGAGACTACATGTCGTCCCTACAAGTTTGTGCAAAAAAAATATTAAAAATTAAAATTAATATTTACTAAATAAAAAAATATTTATTCTAATATTCGATATATCGTCTCTATAGGTTCTCTTTAAAAAATTAAAAAAAAACATTCAAGCCCTGTAGAGACGACTTGTCCTTTCTATAGGTTTTTCTTTATTAAAAAGTAAAAAAAAAAAGATTTTCACCAATAGAGACGACATGTCGTCCCTATAGGTTCTCTTTAAAAAATAAAAATAAAAACGTATAAGCCATATAGAGAGGACTTATCGTTTCTATAGGTTTATAAAAGATAAAAAAAAATTCACCTATAGAGACGACTTGTCGTCTCTATAGGTTGTCTTTAAAAAAATTTAGAAAACATTTTAGCCAAAATAGAGACGACTTGTCATTTCTATAGGTTTTTCTTTAAAGAAAGATTTTCACCTATAGAGACCACTTGTTGTCTCTATAGGTTTTTCAAAAAAAGAAGAAAAAAAAAGATTTTCACCTATTGAGACGAATTGTTGTCTTTATAGGTTTTTCAAAAAAGGAAAAAAAATTCACTCATTCAGCTTTTTTCATATCAAAACCTGCCAATTTCCGGTTCACGACACACACAAAACTAGATAAATATAAACTACATAAATGTCACGAACGTCACAACCCGGATTCATTTTAAGTCACAAACACATTATAAAGCTACTTAACTATAAACGTCATAATTATATATCATCCGCTTCTTCGTTTTAATATAACTTTTTAAACTAAAATAAGCTAGCTACCTAATGCATTCAGTTATCTCGTCCACTGAAATTGGTATCTGCTCGGTTCTCAACATTCCCAACTCCTTGATAAACCGCAACGTCTCCTCAGTCTCTATGATTTTTTTCTCACTGCACAAATAGAGCACATGTATTTATATTTAAACTTAACTAGTCGTTTTAAAATAGACGCAACACAAAGCCATAAAACTTAATAAAACCAAATAGAACAGTTAAACTAATTTGATTCATATGCATGTATACATAGAATTTTACAACAAAAACTTTCAAATTAGTTCATCTTTACTGAATTCTTTTGAAGCCTGTTGATTAAAAACATGAAAACGGAATGTGTTACACGATGTACATTAAAACTGAACCAATATACATAACCTATATGTATATTTAATAAACAAGACGCCTACGTAAAAAAATGTATTTCAAATTTACATACATGCCTCAGATTTAGGGATGGCAAGAAAACTCGAGCCCGACGGGTATATCAGAAACCCGAAATACTCAGGACGGGTATACTCGATACCCAACGGGTATGGGGCCGAGTATGGGATTGGAAAAAAAAAATATTTCACGGGTTTAAGACGGGTATAGGATTTGGTGATATCCGACCCGATTACCCGAAACCTTGTACCCGTTTACCCGAACCATATGTCTAAAAAAGTTTTAATTTCAAAAGTAATTTTTATTTCCTATTATGTTTGATATTACGTGTTTTTTATGTTTTAGTATGTAGGTCTTTTTAAGTTTATGTATTTTATTTAAGATTATATTTATGTAGTATTCATAAATATATATATATATATAATTATATATATATATATATATATATATATATAGGGTCAGGATTTAGAAAACGGTGAAAAGTGTGAGAACGGTGAGAACGCTTATGAATCGTCCGATCAAAATAATCTATGGACTAGATTGGCGCAGTGGCTTTTTTGTAAATAACACGAATTCTATTGAGTGGACGCGCTTCGTTAAGGGTAAAAAGGTCTTTACACTTCTGTACCAAAACGCCAAAGTAATGAATAAAACACTATTACTGGCCAAAACGCATCCCTATATAAACAAAACATTCTCATACATAAGAACACAGCTCCCCCAACCTGAAAATGCCATATTTTCTACTATATAGCATTCATCTTACAACTCCAAAAATTCCAAAACATCAAACACACCTACTCAAAAAACGCCATATTTTACTATATACCAATCATCTTAGAAAACGCCAAATCTCTCAAATATCAAAAATTTCCAAAAAACGGACGTTTCTTTCAGATACACTATTTCCTCAGTAAAACGCCAAAAATGCCAAAAATCGTTTCTTGTATATTCAATATTGTTCTACACGAAGTTTCGGAGAATGCATTCTTTCCTGAGGTGCTCGGACTCAAATAACATTTTGCTGAATGAGATGGACAAAACTTCAAGAAAAAGATACTGGTGTCAGACTTATGTTAGTTTTTGTGTTTTGTTATTGATGAATAATATAATGGCATGAATAGACGAATGACACTGATGAGTGGTTTGAAGATACATATTCAAACAAAAAACTCATGTCATATTGTCTTTCCAAACGGCCACAAAAACACAAGCATGACAAAGCCAAACCACCAGTAAACATGTTTCAAAGAACAAAGAGACTGATGACAGTGAAGATTTGGAAGATGAATTGTTTCTATTTCAGTTTTTTAATTTTTCTTTTATGTTGTTTGTTATGTATTTTTCGACTAAGAATAAAAAAGTTTAATAAAGAGCCAAAAAGTCATAAAGATTGGGAAACGCCATAATGTAGTAAAACGCCAAAAACTCCCAACCTATAATAAAAGTTATTTGGAGAAGCATTATTAAAAGCTAAAAATGGAAAAAAAAAAAAACCAAAAACTACTTAAAGCCATTAAAAAACGCCAAAAGTTGGAAGATTGGAATGTCTATGACCATAAAAGCTCATAAAAAGCTGTATAAAAACAGTAAAAAGTACACACAGTAACTGAAAAGACGGCTACTTTATAAATATCATTTATTATAAATAAAAATCTCGCCTAAACTACATGCCAAAAACATCCTATAAGAGAGAAGTCTCTGCACAATCAACTGATCACACCACCAAAAATAAAAGCCATTTTTCCAAGAAACCATTCACTTTAAAACGCCAAAAAAGATACTTAAAAAAGCCACAGATGCGGAACCTCATTTCTTCTATATTGAGTATTGTTCGGAATAAAGTTTCACTGAATGGATTCTACTCTGAGGTGGGTATATCTATAAGCTTTTTGCTGAATGAGATGGACAAATATTCATGAAAAAACGAAGTAAAAGACACTTTTACCCCTTAATGAAGACGAGCGTTATGTAGGAAAATAAGGATCTACATAAGGTATTCAAAACAGGTTCAAAACGCCAAAAATGTTAAAGTAGAAAAGGCTGATGACAGTGAAGATTTGGAAGAGAAATTAGATTTTAATTTTTATTTTTTTTTTCAATTTCGGTTGTTTGTTATATAATTCTCTGATTTTATTATCTAATTCTCTACTTACAAAAAAAATTAATATAAAACGCCAAAAACACCAAAACGCCTGATAGTGTGATAACTGAGAGAACGGATGCTAGCAAAGCACGATGTTGCTATAAAATGCCAAAAACGCCAAACAAGGTATTACTGAAAAGTCAACACTGATTCACAGATGAAATTGAACGAAACAGTAATTGCTAAACAGTAAAATGAAAAGATGGTAACATTATTGCCAAACATTTATTATATTAAAAGCCATTACATGGAAAACTGAATTTATTTATCCTTTCAAAACGCCATAATTGTTTGTCATATTATAGACCTGTATCCTACTTGATATAATAAACATCAAGAAAATTACTGATGTTTTTTACATCATAGACATGCATCCTGATTTAAAAAAATAAAAACGCCAAAACATACTTAAAACACCAAAATGTTTACTATGATTCTGATCTACAAACAATAAAACGCTGCGTATTTATTAAGCTCCAAAAAAATGGAAACGGGATGTGACACGCGTTTAAAAAAGAAATATGAAAGGACAAAAAAGCCCCTCCGCCCTTCTCTATACCGCGTGACACGTGTTGGGCCAGGATGCGTTCTCACCTTCTCACACTTTTGAGCGTTTTCTCCTGATCCCATTTCTCTCTCTCTCTCTCTCTCTCTCTATATATATATATATATATATATATATATAAGTTCAAAAGGTTGAGTTCATTTCAGAACTCTAAATAACTACAGAACTTTCAGAACTCCTAATAAACAATCATTTTATATATAAGTTTTTGTATTTAGGATCTTTTTATCATCTATTATATGTATTTCTTTGATTACATACATGTTAAAAGTAGTTTACATATGTTTAATTGCCAAAATTATATATATGTGTCATAACTAATTACATATATGTAAAAAAAAACTAGTTTACATATGTGTAATTATAAAATTACATATAAAAATAATAAAATTACTCTTAATGTGACAACCCTCATAATTTCATGTATCCGTACGATTTATTAATGTTAATTAAAGTTATTGATGATTGTGTTGCATTACTTAACTGCTTTCTAATTACTGCGTCATACTTACATGTGCTTGTTAACATACTAGTCTTGTGCAGAAAATTGACTAAATAGTCCTGTATGCTTTCCTAAGTGTTGGGAATTAAAAATGTTACAAAAAGATATATGTAGGACACTAAACGGAATAACTTGACACCTTAACGAACCGGTATCTAACCGAACAACCGGACATTACCCGGAACACTAAATTATTGTTAGAAACATTGTTTTATTATTACCAAGCTAGTTATGATCCCCGAGCACCCTAACACCCACTAAATGATCTAGTAACTAACCAACATAACCATATACTTGGCTACGGATTACAAGGTAACCAACTAGTTCAAATTTACAATTAGGCCCCCTCCCCAAGCTAGTAAAAATCGGCCTTATGGCCTATTTAGGGGATTTTGTTGATTAGATTAATGGATATTGTCTTGTACTAAAGGGGGCATTAAATCCATGGGTTAAAGTCATGTTGGGAGTAAGTCTATAATAACCTTTAGATCATAATCTTCACAAATCACCTCACCTTATCACCTCCACTCATCTTCCTCCCTCCCTCCCATATCTCGGCCGAAACCCCCATCACCACCACCATATTCTTGTTTCAAGTTTCATCCATTTCAAGTGTATCACAAGGTGTTACAAGGTGTCTAACGAGGCTCGGTGCCCACTGATCATCAAGGACCTCCCTTACAAGCTTTTATCCACACATTTTTCCCCATTGATCTTCCCTAGCTTTAAGCTAGTTGTAAGCTTCTTGTTAATCCTTATTCACTTCATGTTGTTAGTGGTTAAAAGATTTATTATGAAGAAAACATATGAACACCATAAGATCTTACACTTAAAACTTGAAACATAAGCTTAAATAAGATGATACATGAAGAAATAATGTTAGTATGATGTTGTTTGGTATATGTTGATGCTTGCTTGTTGATTACTAGTAATATGTTGTTGATCATTATATGAAACTTGTTAACTTATGACTAAAAACATGATTTAACAAGTAAGGAGGTGATTAGGGGTTTACATAAAAGAATCACCTCCATATTTTAGACATGAACTTGGTGATAAAATGATTTCTTGTAAAATAATAAATCAAGTGAACTAGTGATCTTGTAGATCTAAAACTTATGAGTGGTTTTCCTAAATAGACCAAGTTTAAAAGACGGTTTTCGAAAGATCATGATCCTTACACTATTTTGGGAATAAAATAAGTATATGGATACTAGTGACACATGAAAATGTTGAAAATAAATATTTTTGTAAAATATGTTCACAAGTTGTGAACATCTAAAAATCCCGAGAATGAGATTTTAAATAAAGTAGACACACTTTGGAGAGTAACTAAACCCACTAAACGCCTTACCAAGTTACTACGCGTTTTTTTTTGAAACATCAAATTCATGTTGGTTTATAAATGGAATAGTTTGCTCTTGGTAAATTGTTATTGCTTGTTGAATGATTTTTGAAAAAGAAAATGATATGCTTATTAGCATGGACGCCTCCATTTACAAAGGAAACTATGGCGAAATTTGCTAAAAATTCAAACACATAGAAAATATTTTCTAATAAGTGTTACAAGTGTATTTTTAACTATGATCTTTCCACAAAAGTCAGAGTGTGACATTTGTATTGTGTGGTATGTGATAGAAGTAGTGAGTAGATAAACCGTACGTAGGATACGTGTTATGCATGCACGAAAAACTGATTGATATCTGTACCTTATTAGGACGTGCTTGATTTCTGATTATTAGAGTAACTAATCTAACCGAGCAAACCAAGGTGAGTTCACACACTTTCTAAGGCATGGGATTCCCGATGGTTGGGAATGGGGTTAAAGAACTAAAACGGAACCTACATATCCTCCTTGGGTAGGATATGTATCGCCATCCTCCATGGGTGGGATGCCAATATAAATTCTGCATATTCTCCTTGGGTAGAATACGTACGTTCGTCCTCCTTGGGTAGGACAACAACCTTAACTTACTAGACAAAACTCTATCATTAAGTCCCTCATTTTATATCGACTTAATTGCCGAGGCCGATGGCGAGCGGGTCATTAGTTAATAGCGCTATTAGGTTTAACAAACCTCACACCGTGCCAGTTGGACGGGCGTGTACTAATGGACTATGGCAAACTGTCAATGATGATAGACATTGACGTAGGGCACAACTTACTTTCGTTAGTAGTCGATATGGTAACGGTCTAGTGGTTCACATGGGGAAGCCCCCACTGATCATGGATATGGTTTGGGTAATAAAGAAGGAACTGGTTAATCTTATTTTCAACTATCGGGTAACCCCCACGGCAAGTAAGCCAGCAAAAGACAAACCATGTTTTCGAAAACAACTTAAAACTAAACAACCAATTGTGAACTCACTCAACTTTGTTGTTGACTCGTTGTTACATGCCTTACAGGTCGTTACATGCTTATGGAGCTTGCATGAGGAGGAGGTCGTTGTGGGATATGGACTGTTATGTTCCGTGCTTAACATTTGAACTTTATGAACTTATTGAACTTATGTTTTGGTTTTACGTTTTATGCTTCCGCTGTTTAATCTGGACTTGGTTAACTAGCTTTTGATCACCGATTATATTGTGTGGTTGAATTTTATCTATCTTAAATACATTGTTCAATATGATTGGTGGCTCGATCCTGGTCATGTCACGCCTCCAAGCGGTGATATTCCGCATGTGGATTTTGGGGGTGTGACACTTAACATGTATGTAATCATAAAAATACACATAATAAATGATAAAATTATCCTAAACATAAAAATATATAAATAAAAAGATTGTTTATTAGGAGTTCTGCGATTTCTGTAAATATTTATGGTTCTGAAATAATTCTGGCCCTAAGTTCAAACACATCTAATAAACCAAATTATATTAATTTTATTATAGAACCTAATTATTTATTACTTAATAAAATGATAACTATATAATAGAATATTATTTTTTTTTTGGTAAAAATCATGAATAAAATAAGAATAGTTAATTTGGATTATAGGGATGACATGTCGTCTCAATAGATGAATATTTTTTTAAAATTTAATTATTTTTACTTATATGGAAGACATGTCTTTTCTTTAGGTTAGTTAATTTTTTTTTTCAAATTTTCATAAATTGGTGTGAAATTTTGCCTCCTAAATGATTTTTTTTTTACTTTCAAACATTTAGGAGACGATACATCCTTTCTATAGGATAGTTTATTTCTTTTCTAAAATTTTTGTTTCAAACATTTTAGAGATGATATGTCCTTTTCTATATGTTAGTTTATTTATTTTTAAATTTTTTTTATTTCAAACATTTTAGAGACGACATGTCGTCTCTATATGTTTAAATATATATTTTTAGTTAAAAAACAAGAATAAATTAATAAATTTAATTGGGTCTATAAGGACGACATGTTGTCTTTATATGCGAATAACATTTTTTGTATTCTTAATTATTTATTAACCAAAACTAAAAAATAAAAAAAAATATGTTTCCCTATAGAGACGATATGTCCTTTCTATAGGTTAGTTTATTTATTTTTTAAAATCTTTATTTCAAACATTTTAGAGACGATATATCCTTTCTATAGGTTAGTTTATTCGTTTTTTAAAACTTTTATTTCAAACATTTTAGAGACGACATGTGGTGTCTATATGTTTAACTATATAGAGACGATATGTTCTTTCTATAGGTTAGTTTATTTATTTTAAAAATTTTTATTTCAAACATTTTAGAGACGATATATCCTTTCTGTAGGTTAGTTTATTTATTTTTTAAACTTTTTATTTAAGACATTTTAGAGACGACATGTCGTCTCTATAAGGTTAAATATATATTTTTTAGTTAAAGACAAGAATAAATTAATAAACTTAATTGGGTTTTTAGAGAAGACATGTCGTCTCTATATGCGAATAATATTTTTTGTATTTTTAATTATTTATCAACCAAAACTAAAAAACAAAACAAAATTATGTTTCCCTATAGAGACGATATGTCCTTTCTATAGGTTAGTTTATTTATTTTTTAAAATTTTTATTTCAAACATTTTAGAGGCGATATGTTCTTTCTAAAGGTTAGTTTATTTATTTTTTAAAATTTTTATTTCAAACATTTTAGATACGACATGTCCTCTCTATAGGTTTAAATATATATTTTTTACTTAAAAACAAGAAAAATTAATAAACTTAATTGGTTTATAGGGACAACATGTCGTCTTCATATGCGAATGACTTTTTTTTTTTTTTTGTATTTTTAATTATTTATTAACCAAAATTAAAAAACAAAAACAAAATTATCTTTCCCTATAGAGACGATATGTCCTTTTTATAGGTTAAACTTTTTTTCCAGAACAAATTTGGAATGGTGGGAAATTTTGCCGTCTAAATTGAAATTATTTTTCACTAGTCAAACTTTTTAAAGACGGCATGTTGTCTCTATAAGTTAAACTTTATTTTTTAGTTTTATTTTAATTTTCATGCATATTGATCATTATTAAAATTAAATTAAAAGAAAATATTTAAACTTATAGAGACAACATGTCGTCTTTATAAGTTAAAACGTTTTTTTTTTAAGTTTCTAATTCAACAAACTAGAGAAAAAAAAAAAGCAAAAAAAATTATTTTCACCTTATATAAGTTTCCAATTCAACAAACTAGAGAGAAAAAAAGCAAAAAAAATTATTTTCACCTTATAGAGAGGATATGTCGTCCCTATAAGGTAACCTATCTTATAAGGCACGAAAACCCTATAGAAACGACATGTCGTCTCTATAGGGTGATCTATAGAGAGGACCTGTGTTGTCTCTATAGGTGTCGTCCCTATAGGGGTTTTTTCTTGTAGTGAATGACGCGGATTTTGCAGAGGTTTTTGTCAGTGAGTTCTAGTTGATGTTGTTTGGTTTTGACGGTGGAGTTTCTGAATTGCTTGCTTACAATATAACCTATTGTGTAATCGAAGTAATCTAATCTGATGTGGAAGGATGAACATAGAAAGTGATAGATGGGATAAAAATTTAAAAGGTAGGGAGGAAAGAACGATTTACATGGTTTTAGTTTGATGCGTGCGTTGAGGAGAAAACGGTTAATGACACAAAGTGAAAATGATGAAACCCTCCTTTTAAGTTAAATCGGTACCTTGAAGAAGAGTCGCAATGGTGTGTTGAAAGGTAACTGTAAATTGATTTTTGTATTATATAGTAATAGTAATAGTAATGTTTCTGTATTTTTTTGTGTGTAGTTAAAGTTTGTATTCGTGAAAATTTGGGGTGTTTTTCTTCTTAATTTTATTTCATTAATAGGAAAAAATAATCACTAAATACAAAACAAGATTCATACACGTTCTAGCCAGGTCATTAAATTTTTAAAAGTTAACATTTCTAATTTTTATACAATAATGAAACCTTAATTTTTTTTGAACGGCAAATTTGGATCACTGACGGACCACTGGAGTATTATCGTGCCACCAGCAGAACCATCCGATCATATCCATCTCCACTAGGCAATAATGTCTATACACCAATTCAGGAGGAAACCCAATAAATCAGGGGAAAACCCCCTTTGTGGGAATCGAACCCATGAACAAATGGTCATAAGCCTTATCACACCACCAAGATACCACTGGGCTATAATGCCATGGGTTAATAAAAACCTTAATTAGTTGAAAGGTTTTAATAGCTAGACTATAAAGTCACAGGGTGTGGCTTAACGCCACCCTGCCACCTCAACTATTTTGGCGCCCCTAGACGCTATCAACCATACCATCAAAATTAAATGGGGGGCGCTATAAGGTGTTCGTCATTGTGCTAACGAGCCAAATTGAAGGGATCGAGGTGAATATAGTTTAAAGGGGGTGCTAAAGTCTAAGAGGAGTGGGGGGGGGGGGGGGGTTAAACCATTGCATGCAAGTTAAAGAAAGATGTTTTAATGCCCCCCGTATGATGTGTCGGTGAGGTGACGCTAATGTTGCGTAATAAAGCCACTAAAGGCTTTATACCACCCTGTGGCCTAATGCGAATAACTTGAACGAAACACTAAATAAACTTGATTACTCTCGATAATAATATTCTCATCGAAAAACTATCAAATTTTCTTTCACTTCATTCAACTCTCAGTCACATAAGTAAATTAATAAACTATCTTTTCTTTTCATTTCTTGTTGTAGATTTGAAACTCAAAAACAGGACATAAGTGACAATTCGACTTGTATAGGCTGAACACCCACCATACAAAATACTTTGGACAAAAGGTACGGTTTATAAACAACAATTTGGACAACGAACTGTTGCTGAACAATGAGCAACGGAACCAAACAAAATCAACAAATAATTAAAGCCATGAAAACCCAAATAAATTTCTTAACAACCCAAAATAAATCAACAATGAACAACGAAACCAAACAAAATCAACAAATCAATTAAAGCCATGAAAACCCAAATAAATTTCCTAACAACCAAAAGAAAAGAGGACCATACCAATATTAAAAATAAATTTCCTAACAACCAAAAGAAAAGAGGACCATACCAATATTAAAAACCTGATAATCAAATTAATTAAACACATTACACGAAGAAAAATCATTCGATGCAACTAACATGTTTTGTTGTTAATCATATCTAACACCTGCGAAGGAAAAAAAAATTGTAATTTAGGAATAACCCACACACACCAACATTAAAAAACTGACGATAGCTTTGTATCATAATTAGATTGTATATACGAAAATTCAAGTAGTGTATTTTGTATTTAAAGGGATTTTCAAGATGCTTTAGTTATTAGCAACAACGTCTCCTCAGAATATCTTAATACCTATGTCCCATATTTATTTTATGAAATTATCAATAAAAATCTGCAACAAATCTCTTTGTTTGAAGAATAGCATGCTTGCACTCGAAGTTAAAGATGCTTGAGATATTTAGTGGGTTCATCTAGAAATGAAGCTTTATGAGTCTATTAGTAAAAATACAATTCCCAAATAAACAATACCCTAATCATTATGGCATCCATAGAAGCGGATTCAATTTCAATTTGGGACACCTCCGGGAATTTGTTGAGTTTTGGGTAGCCGAAAACCCTCAAATTTCAAGTTAAGAATGTTTTAGTCGTCGGGAAGATAAACCAAATCAAGAATGACAAAGCCATAATCGGACAATCAGAATGCTGATGTATGTATGATGTGCATATTGCTTATGGAATCAAAGAGAGGGCTCAATTTTTACCTAGTCTTGTAAAACAGAGCAATTCAAATTGCAGTCTTCGAAGCGAGGGCAGTGGCTCTTTGATTGTTACGGTGCAACTATCAGAACTGCATCAATCTTCGTTTTTGGTGTTAGGTCAAGAACACAATTCACACAACACTAGAATAATAATCAGCAAGCTACACACACTCTAAAATCACAAGAACACAGGATTTATAGTGGTTCGATCAAGCTTGATCTACATCCACTCTCCACAACTAGTTTTCTTTGTATTAGGTGCTCAAGAAGTTTACAGTACATGATGAGAAGTATTTATATGGGTTACAATTAGGGTTGTTGACTTTACTACATAAACAGAGAATACTCCTGCTAGCTGCAAAAGGAGTGAAACACAGAACACCCCTGCTAGATTGCTAGGTGCATCAGAAGGAGTGTAACAACACACCTGCTAGTCAAATCCTCCACAACCCAACAACGTCCCAGTTGGAGGCTTTGACGACTTCAAACTGCTCTCCTTAAAACTTCATCTTCATAAGTACCTCTGTAACCTCTTCATCTTTACTAGTTGTGGGCGGCCTTCTCATCAGTTAACCTGAAGACCAGTTGAAGCTATGCAAAGCTTCAACTTCTCTAAGGTGACAACCTTAGTCAACATATTAGCTGGATTTTCAGTTCCTTTGATCTTCTTTAACTTCAGAGTGCCATAACTGACTAGATCTCTGATAAAGTGATATCTCAATTGTATATGTTTCGTCTTCGAATGGAAGACAGGGTTCTTTGCAAGGTGTATTGCACTTTGATTGTCACAGAACAGTGCACAATCAACTTGTTCCTTGCCAAGCTCTTTGAGAAAATTCTTCAACCAACTAAGCTCTTTGCTTGCTTCAGCAACTGCCATATACTCCGCTTCTGTGGTTGATAGGGCAACACTTTTCTGAAGTTTGGACATCCAACTTACAGCAGTGCCTCCCACTGTAAAGACATACCCTGTGGTGCTTTTGAATGACTCTTTACACCCACCAAGGTCAGCATCCGCAAAACCCTTCAGAATAACATCTTTCCCCTTAAATTGCGATGCCACTTTTGAAGTTCCCTTTAAATATCTTAGTAGCCATTTAACTGCTTCCCAATGTACTCTTCCCGGATTGGACATAAACCGACTAACAACTCCCACTGCATAAGCAATATCTGGTCTCGTGCATACCATTGCATACATGAGGCTACCAACTGCAGATGCATACGGAACTTTAGCCATTTCTGCTTTGTCTTCATCTGATCTGGGTGACTGAACTTTAGAAAGCTTAAAGTGACTTCCCAAAGGTGTGTTTTTGATCTTAGCATCTTTAAGGCTGAATCTCTCTAACACTTTCTCAATATACTTCTCTTGAGAAAGGGTCAAAGAACCATCTTCTTTGTTTCTGAAAATACTCATCCCGAGTATTTGGTTTGCAGCTCCTAAGTCTTTCATCTCAAATTCTTCAGACATTTGCTTCTTTAACTTCTTGATCTCTGTCATGTCTGAACCGGCAATTAACATATCATCCACATAGAGTAGTGGAATGATATAAGAACCTTTGAACTTCTTGATGTAACAACAATGGTCATTGTCACATCTTTTGTAACCAACTCTTCCCATGAAGTTATCAAACTTCAAGTACCATTGTCTGGGCGCTTGTTTCAGACCATACAAACTCTTCTTCAATTTACACACCAAGTTTTCTTTGCCTTTAACTTGAAAACCTTCTGGTTGTGTCATGTAGATGTCTTCTTCAAGGTCACCATGTAGAAAAGCTGTCTTGACATCTAGCTACTCTAGATGCAAGCCTCTGCTACTACAATACTGAGAACAAGTCTGATGGTAGTCATCTTCACCACTGGAGAGAATATTTCATTGAAATCAATTCCCTCCTTTTTGTTGAAATCCCTTTACTACTAATCTTGCTTTGTACCGTTTGGTACCATCATGTTCATCCTTAACCCTGAAAACCCATTTGTTCTGAAGAGCCTTCTTCCCAGATGGAAGCTTTGTCAAGTGCCAGGTCTTGTTCTTCTCAAGCGACTTCATTTTAACTTTCATTGCAAGCTCCCACTGCAATGAATCTTTCAACCCCATAGCTTCAGAGTAACGCTGGGGTTCACCATTTTCTGTCAAAAGTATGTAGTTGACTGATGGTGAGTACCTCTTTGGCGGTCTAGTGGCTCTAGACGACCTTCTTGGTTGAACTTGAGGTGTTTCTGGGGAGTTTGGAGTTGAAGGAGTAGCTTCTTCTTCCTCCGAATCATTACTAGAATCATCCCATAAGCTCCCACTGTCGCTTGACTCATCCCCATTTTCTGGAATGTCGACTGAAGCTTCTTTTCTTGTCTCACCACTTTCGAATTCAACATATTCTTTTTGAACTTCTGGTCCTTTGGTGTTTCTATCTTTGTACAATTCGTTTTCATTGAAGATGACATTTTTGCTTCTGATTACTTTTCTGCCTTCATTATCCCAAAGCCTGTAACCCATCTTTTCTGACCCATAACCAATGAATGTGCACTTCTTGGACTTTGAGTCTAACTTATCCCTGTCACTATCTTCTAACAAATCGTAAGCACTACAACCAAAGACTCTTAAGTGTTCGAGACTTACCTCATTTCCTTGCCACATTTCTTCTGGCAATTTGAAACCCAAGGGAACGGATGGTGAACAGTTAATCAAGTAGGCTGCAGTGTTAACTGCATCTGCCCAGAATGTTTTAGGCATCCCTGCATTCAACCTCATGCTTCTTGCCCTTTCATTCAGTGTTCTGTTCATTCTCTCAGCTACACCATTCTGCTGAGGAGTTCCAGGAACCGTCTTGATAATCTTTATCCCTTTCTTGGCACAATAGTCAATAAACTGCTTGCTTATGTATTCACCACCATTGTCCGACTTTAAGCACTTTACCTTCAAATTAGTTTCATTTTCCACAGCAGATTTCCATATCTTAAAAGCATCAAATACATCAGATTTATGTTTAAGAAAATAGACCCATACCTTGCGTGTTGAATCATCGATGAAAGTAACATCGTATCTCGAGCCTCCTAAAGATGAAACTGATGTTGGTCCATATACATCTGAGTGAACAAGCTCCAACTTCTGAGCTTTCGGTGTCCTCCCCGTTTTCACAAAAGTGACTCTCTTTTGTTTACCAAAGACACAAGATTCACAGAATTCAGTTTCCACTTTCTTCAAGTCTGAAAACTTCCCTTTCTGAGCCAACATCTTCAATCCCTTCTCGCTCATGTGTCCGAGTCGGTTGTGCCATAAAGTAGATGGACTCGAACTTGTGGTCATGGCATGAACACCTTCGGCATGAATCTCTGCCATGTATAGAGTGCCTTGCTTCTTTCCTTTGGCAATCACTAAGTTTCCTTTGATCACTTTCCATTGTCCACCTCCAAAGTGAACACTAAACCCTTCATCGTCCAATTTTCCAACTGAAATCAACTTTCTCCTCAAATTAGGAATAACCCTGACATCTTTCAATGTCCATATAGTTCCCAATGAGGTCTTCAAGTCTACATCTCCAATACCCGTAATATCAAGCATTTGATCATCGGCTAAACGAACTTTACCAAAGTTACCTATTCGTAGATTCTTGACCATATCTGCGCATGAGGTAGCATGGAAAGAAGCACCAGAATCCATAATCCAGGATTCCATTGAATTATCAACACAACATATGAGAGCATCTCCTGATTCTTCAGAGACTACACTGTTTACTTCTTTCTTTGCAGATAGTTTTGTACATTGGCTTCTAAAGTGACCCTTTTCTTTGCAGTTCCAACATTCAATGTCTTTTCTATTCTTTGACTGCCCTCTTTTTCTGGACTTTGACCTACCTCGATTAGTTCCTCTATCGTTTCTTCTTCCTCTACTTTCTGTGTGCAATAAAGAACTTGAACTAGAAGTTTCATTATTGCTTCTCCGTCTGATATCTTCATTTATAATCAAGTCACGAATACCCTCAAAGGTGAGTTTGGTAGTGCCGGATGCACTACTAACAGCTGTGACTGTGTCTGACCAACTTTCGGGCAATGATGATAAAAGGAGGAGCGCTTGTACTTCATCATCAAACTTTATTTCAACTGAGGCTAAACGAGAGATAATCGAGTTGAACTCGTTTATGTGAGAGGTAACCGACATGCCTTCCTTCATCTTGGTGTTAACCAATTGTCGGACGAGGAATACTTTGTTTGAAGCAGATGGTTTTTCATACATGTTGGACAAAGCTTGCAATACACCATACGTAGTTGTTTCATTGACAATGTTATACGCAACACTCTTTGCCAAAGAAAGCCTAACCACACCCAAAGCTTGTCTATCCAACAACTTCCATTCTTTATCATACATGTCATCCGGTTGTTGTCCCAACATAGGCAAATGCAAACCCTTTTGATACAACAAATCCTCAATTTTCATTCTCCAAAATCCATAATCACTACCATCAAACTTATCAATCTTGATTTTACTATATTCTGCCATTTTTAACGAACAATTATCAATTTGCTACAAACTAAACGAATTTGTACTGCTAAATGATAATTATACTAGCGGAAGCAATAAACGGAAACAAACACTTATCTGTTTCAAACTTTGAAATGGCACTGAGCAAAATAAGGATGGCTAATAAGAACTTTGTCAAAGTTGGGGGTTCTTGTAGCAAATAAGGAAAACTTGGTTTTCCCTAAATGAAGAAAAGAAAAAAACAAACACGTACTGTTTATTCTTCTTCTTCTTCTTCTTCTTCTTCTTCCTGGACGTTACCTTCTCCCACAGAACAACAGAGAAATTTCTTCTTCCTTCTGAAATCCAGCGAATCCTAAGCAAAATCGAAACCCTAGACCTTCGATTTTGAAACCCTAGATGCGATTTCCAGCAAGGATGGTCTCTAATTTGGAACCCTAGGCGGCTGCGGAGGTGCTAGCGGCAGGAAGGTGAACAGCGGCGACGCCGGCTACTGGGTTTCTGAAACCCTAGTCGCGATCTGCTGCGGCGACGATGAACACGTCTTCAATCGGAACCCTAGTCCCGGCAGGTATCTTCTTCTTCACCTCTGTTTGCTACTAGTTTGTGCGAATCAATCGAGAGCCTGAGCTCTGATACCAGTTGTTAGGTCAAGAACACGATTCACACAAACAATAGAACAATAATCAGCAAGCTACACACACTCACACACACTCTAAAATCACAAGAACACATGATTTATAGTGGTTCGATTAAGCTTGATCTGCATCCACTCTCCACAACTACTTTTCTTTGTATTAGGTGCTCAAGAAGTTTACAGTACATGAAGAGAAGTATTTATATGGGTTACAATTAGGGTTGTTGACTTTAATACATAAACAGAGAATACTCCTGCTAGCTGCAAAAGGAGTGAAACACAGAACACCACTGCTAGATTGCTAAGTGCAGCAGAAGGAGTGTAACAACACCCCTGTTAGTTACAGTTCACGGGTCACACGGCTAGCACGTTATCGGGTCACGGTTCAATAGTTAATGGGTCAGATTATGTGGGATGGTTCTGAGTCAGTCGGATCCAACTGGGTCGAGCTAGATTGCAGGGAATCGTGGACCCAGTAAACAAATGAACGTTGGAATTTGTTGCATGTTCTATGAATCATGGCAAAGTGGAATATTTTGTTTTATTTGTTTTCCGTAAGAGTAGGATGTTTAGGTAGACTAAGTATTATTTTATTGTTATTTTAATTGCCACGTTTCTTTCTTGTAAAGGCTATATAAAGCCATCTTATCATGAATAATAGTGTGAAGTTCATTTTTCTTTTCCTCCATATTATATCATACTTTCCATACATATTCACGTACATAGTCTTGTGAGGTTTGAGGGGCCTAAACCAACATAGTCCTTGTTAACAGTTAGTATGTAATGGTTTTCTGTTTTCACGAATAGATCCAGAAGTTCGTAGTCTTTGTTGCTCTTCGCATCACTCTCAATTCCAGTTTGCGGTTTATTAGTTAGTTTGTTTGATTCCATTGATGTATCCTAAACACAACAGTACACAACAGTGGTATCAGATCCAAAGAGCTCTTGTCGATCTGAAATTCGTGGGGTTTTGACAACAGAAGGAAGATCTCTCTGGTTAAGAGACTATCCTCTACATTATCCAGTTTGTTATTGAGTAAGGATGCATCACCGGGAATAAGTCGAAATTATTGGAAGAATAGGGCTGCAAAGAGGGTTCTTTACAGGGTGAAGAACTGGGATTTACGTCCCAGATACAAGAAGATTGCAAGGGGTGAAAGATATGGCATGGGTTCACACATTATGGCAGACGTAGAACCGATTTCAGGGACTCATACGAAACTCTCTTCTGTTAAATGCTATTGGTACCAACATCTTGGACACTATGCATAGGCATATCTCAATAAGCCGAAAAATTTAGTCCCTGTTGAACATGTTTTCATTAATCACATAGATTACATAGTTAAAGGGACCGATGATGGGTATTGGGATGATTTGTGTATGTGAATAACAAGAGACACATGACTGGAATCCAAAATTTTTTCCACAAATTCAGAAGTTCATATGGACTTGTTGGATCTTTTGATGTGTTCAATCCATTGTTTGTACATGGGATAGGAATTGTTAAGGTTTTCTTTGAAAAAAAGTATTGAAAAATCCGTAGTGTGGATACTGTCAAAAAACATATTAAGCAAAGACCAATTGTATATACAAGGATTTGATGTCACTATTGATGATGAAACTTGTGTTATAACAAAGATGTTTGAAAAAGATAACACTTTGGAATAGTCTGTGAATTTAGAATATGGTATATTTGGAAATGATGAATGTGTTGATGAAGGTTTAGAATGTCACACTTTAAGTTCCTTGAAATTCACTCAAGAAGTTGCAAACTCAATTTTGGATTTGCTGAATAAAAAACCGAAGGTTGAATCCGAAACTTTTAAGAACTGGGATATGTGTGTAATGTTGTTAAACATTATACAAATCTGTAACTAGTTCGCAAAAAAAGAAAGAAGCATTAAAGGTTGGGATTCTTGCAACATTAAGATGGTTTGTTATAGATTTTCTAAAGTTAAATGGAAAAGATTTCCCTCCTAAATTAGACAGTGAAGAATCAATAGATATGTTGGAGTTGTATAAGGCCATTAAATATCATGGTGGTTTCAAGGAATTATCGAAGCAACAAATCTTGACCGACATGGCAATTTCTTTGGGTCTAGGAATTGACAAGGGAAGTAATGTTCAAATGCTTTACTAAAAGTATCTTAGAACTCTTGAATGGTATGAATTCACCATTACAAAGAGAGGCTACGTTGGAGAACGGGATCTTAAAGAAAGAAAATGCACCAAGAAAGTTCAAGTTGATGAGGAAAAGGAAGTCGAAGCACTACCGATAAAGACACCTCGTTTATATAACATACAAGACTATTATGCAAATTTTATTCCAGTCTTCAACAACTTGGCTTTGTTTCACGACGTGGGTCCGAGTGAAACCAAGGATGGAAACGGTTGGATAGAAGAAACTATAAATGAAGCTGCTGGAAGATGTTGGAAGCGAGCAAAGTTCAAATGATTCAAGTTCATTTGAGATGCTAAAAGTTTAAAGTGGAAGCAATATGGCTAAAAGGATTGGGGGGGGGGGTGGATATTGAAGTTATAATTCTTTTTATCCTTCTAAATTGTTTTAGTTATGATCATTATACTTATTATGTTGTATTTAAACATTAGTTATGTATTTGGGTTGTTAACTGTTTATCGTAAGCCCGAGTAAGTATTGTATTAGTATAAGCCTAAGGCCATGTATGTATGTGTGGTAGTAGGGCTGCTAGAAGAGATACGACGATCCAATTGTTAACCGCCAAATAGAAGCATCACGTCCCTTCACCCTTATTCAAATAATCGTTGTAAACAATCAGTGTGTAATGGTTTTCCATTTTCACGAATAGAAACTGAAGTTTGTAGTTTTTATTATGACATGTCCCCAAATGTTATAGTGCATGATATATAAAGGCAAAGTATTATAACAAGCAAATAACATGCATATAGCCCAATGGTACGAAGGTACTGGAAATGTGCTCCTCCCCAATGATGAGAATTCATGTCTCATTGTGAGCAAATGATGTAGATTTAGGTTGTCTTTCAAAAGAAAAGTATTACGATACAAAGATGTATAAATGGGTAATCTACTAGATCACAAATTGTTGCATGCAATCCAATTAATTTTAAACAGCTATGCGAGAGATTACGAAACAAAAGATGTGACAAACCAAATTTGATGAACAAAGGCAAAAGTGTCATAATTCAGGGGAGACATATGTATCAATGGAAAGTGAATAAATCCCACACAATCTAGGCAATATACCTGATAGTGTTACTAAGAGCCAAATGTGAGTATGCATAAGAGACATATGTAATAGTTTTAAGTTAAAAGAAACACGTACAAACAAACTTATGAGTGCCTTTCTTAGTTACAACGATGAATTATTCATTTGATTTCAAGTAAAATCGTGTGAGCCGTTCTGTTGCCTTCTTGACCTACGGTTGGAAAAACAGGAGCCCGATTAGACCGAATATAAAAAAATCTTTAAAATTCTAAATAATACAGAAACCCATTTAATTTATTGTGAATTTACCTCATCATCCCAGTTTGTTCTCCAAGTCATATATATAAGCGTAATGGTTTGCGATAGAATACCTCCTATCATTCCAATCCATATACCCTATCAAGCAAATGGAATTAAATTTTATCATAGATAACCAATGTTCTTAGGACCGGACCACAAGTTGAACCGGTTTGATCAGATGTCAGAATTAGATGACCTCATAAATACGATAAAAATTAGTAGGGTAAAATGATTAATATTTAATAAATTCCCGATCGACCTATCAAATTCTTGGCCGGACCCGATGGTTTTCCGGTTCAACTGAAGATTCCTGGTCCAATCAGTCGGTTCCGGTTCTACTCTGACTAGTTTTGAGAGCAAGAACCAGACCGGACAGACCCACGGTTTCTAGTCTGACTGGCCGGTTTGGTCCAACTTTCAAAATTTTAGACAACCTTCCAATAAAATTAAAATTTTGGTTTCGAGATGTTAAGTTTTAATAAATGTACCTTAACGTCAAGAGACGTGAAATATCCTAGAAATGCTCCCAATGGAAGACCGATCACGTAAAAGCAAACGAGGTTAACGATGGCTACAGTTGCCTGCATCCCTGCTCCAATTGCCACCCCTAGTAACAAATATTTTTTTAGATAACTTGAAATATTGAAATCAATAAGATCTGTCACATTTGAATGTTGATTTCATGTAGTTAAGAGAACATTGATTTAATAGTTTTTTAAAGACAAAATGAAAATAAATTAATCATGAGTATTAACAAAGTTCCATCACGACTAATAAGTATACATTAGTTAACAAAATTATGAATTTTATTATCTTTAATTTGGGTATATTATTCTTCTATATATTTTTTTTTAATAAGATGAGCTTTTTTTAGATGTTGATTATAACAATGTGTCAATACAAGTTACCATGGTGCCTCTAGGTTGTCAACTTACAACGTTGCTTTTAAACTAGTTACGACAACACATTTAAACCAATTACAACAGTGTGTCTAACTTAAAATGGTGAGCCCAACTTCACATGCACGCATGAACAAATTGTGTGATTATAATGTTGCCTCCACTCATTATAACGTGAGCCAAAAAAAACACCTATTATTTAGTGGATGTGTATACCATCAATATAAATATACATGCTACACCATATGTATTCATATGTTTTGCATGAATAAATCAATTAGTACGAATAGTCATATCTCTCACTCTACCAAGTGTGATAAAAATATGCCCCATCTATGAGGTTGAGAGTTCAAGTCATATGATGGACAAATGTGTAGATTTAAGAGTAAGATTAGAGAGCGTGTTAGTCAATTAATTAGGTGGTCTAAATTTTAGCTATTATGTATATAACAATATTTTACACACACAAACACATACACACACATGTACATGTCAAGATTCGAAATTGGGAGTCCCTCAATATTATTAAGAGATGTCAATGTTGTGGATAAAGTGAGTGGGCATGATGAATTGATAATCCAGTAACGATAAGGATATGGATGCTTTAGGGCATTGGCAAGGTTACTAGCTGTCTGGTGAGGCGAAAGACATGGATTCACTGTTTAATTTCGATACATGCCTTGGTCACGACTCACATCATCACACACATCGTGCCATGGTGCTTTGCACACCGATCCATTACTCCATGCATGTTGCTATTCATTTTATTGCATGAATTTAAGAGAATAAGTAGCTTTCCATTTAACCATTTCATCCCCACATAACCTAGGTAGTTATGCCTTGTTATTTTTTTTCTTGTTTAAAAGCATTGTAACACTATTTCATCGGAAATAAAAGAAAAATTTGTTGTTAAAATATAGTCTTCTTTATACCTACACTGCCACCATGATCCTTACCTGTTGTGCCATCTGCCATGCCAACAACACACACTGATTCAACCGACCCTCCTCATCTCATTGAATTGTCAAATCCACCACAACCATCACTCCCAACACTGTCGAGACCATATCCACCATTAGATCCCATGCCACATCACCACCAAAGTTGATATCCTCAACAAACTTATCCCCATCATTGGTTGTAACATCCCTAACCACCACCTTTCTGATGATGTTATAAACTTAACTTCTTATAATATGTAGTTGTAAATTTATGTGAATATGAACTTATGTAAATATGACAATATGACAATTATTCGGATGATGGTTAATGGTTGGCACCGTCTTTTGAACGGTTATTTTCCCTCCAAGTTCAACCGCCATACACCGTCCCTATATATATAACTTTGCCGGCAGTTTTGTCGGTACCAAGACTTTATCAAACAGATATTGTCCATCTATAATCATTTCTTGCACATTCCTAATCGTTATGAATTCCAAATCATCAAAGTATTCCGCTGCAAATGATCATTCAATTCAACAAAGTGGTATCAGAGCCACAGAGCCACTTCTGGAAGAGAATGCAGAAACGCCATCAACACTGCCATGTTTACACTGTTCGTATGAGAAGAAAGAGAGACAAAGGTTTCAAAGAAAGTGTTATTACTGCAATCTATCAGGGCATCAGATTGCACAGTGTAAGAGGAAAGAAAGTGATGAGGCCTCTCAACTCATTCGTTTAGCGATAAACACGGGATCACAATCGCAAAAGGGGGTTGATGATGAAAATCAATACGATCGGAGTTCGGGGTACATGGTAATCGGAACAGACGGAAGTTACTGGTCAAATATCTAGTATGTTAGCAAATCACTTAAACGACATTATTCTGGAAATATAAATATGTTTAAACGAATCAAGAAGATGTATGAAGTTGAAACAAACACAGGGGAATGTAACTTTTATTTCATTAAGGGAATAGGTGTTGTTGAAATGATTTCTGGATCAGAAAAACTACGAATACAAAGCGTATTTTACACACTATTGATCGGAACGTACTGAGTTTTGATCAATTAATAACACAAGGTTACACGGTAAAATTTCTGGGTGACAAATGTAAACTGTATCCAACTTTTAGTATTCCCACGATCGATAAAAGAAATGATACCACATGTTATTCTAGAGAAGATGAAATGGGTAATATAGAAAAGGAAGAGTTGCTTAGATCAGAAACTGAATATGAGAAATTCAAGAATGATTACTTGAATTCATATTTCGAAAGTTTAAATATATCGTCGGAAGAACCGGACTGGAACATAATGATATTGCAAGCAATGTCATTTAACGAATTCCAAGATTGTAAGGCCCTAATGGATATGTTGGAAGATGATGGTTATATAGGAAAGTATAAGTATTTCATAGAGAAAAAAATCGAAGATATGGTCGATTGGTTCTTAAAGGTTAAGTTAGAAATCAATTCTAGACCGTTGCCTGCATATGCTGAGGGTAACAAGAAAATAAGTCTGTTAGACTTATACTTAGCGGTAAAAAGAGAAGGTGCTCATCGACGAGTGACAGACAATCATATGTGGGCTGTGATATCGAAGGATATGGGGCTTGAATACAATGATGGAGAGTTAATGCGATTAATGTATGCTATGTATATGGATGTATTAGTGTATTACTACAAGATCAAATCTAATAAAGAGATGGCAGCCGAGAAAGAAATCAGGGAAGACATCGGAATGAAGAGACGTACCAGAAGCATGGAGATGGAAGCTAGCACCAGCATGATGTCTCGTGAAGAACCAGAACAAGCAGTAGATGATCATGATGCACCAGAACAAGCAGCAGATGAGCATTATGCCTTCTTTGCCGGGAATGATTGGTATGGTCTAAAGCGACTGAAGCAATGGAAGAAATTCGATTTCAAGAGAGCCGAAAAAGCAGTGAATGAAGCTAACGAAAGTGTGCAGAAAAAATTCTCGAAAAGAGAATTAAGTTTATGGGGAGTGAATGATGATGTTATAAACTTAACTTCTTATAATATGTAGTTGTAAATTTATGTGAATATGAACTTATGTAAATATGACAATATGACAATTATTCGGTTGATGGTTAATGGTTGGCACCGGTTCTTTTGAACGGTTATTTTCCCTCCAAGTTCAACCGCCATACACCGTCCCTATATATATAACTTTGCCGGCAGTTTTGTCGGTACCAAGACATTATCAAACAGATATTGTCCATCTATAATCATTTCTTGCACATTCCTAATCGTTATGAATTCCAAATCATCAAAGTATTCCGCTGCAAATGATCATTCAATTCAACACTTTCATGATCAAAATCCCTACATCTATATCAACTATATTTCTCTAGACAACTAGAATTCGAAATTTATGTAAAAACAACCATTATCGTTTAGATTTTCTAGTGACAAAATTGGTTCCTTCAATGCTTTGGTTGGCTCGTTAAGGGTTAAGGATGATCTCAAATGCTTATGTTGGATGACGAGAGTGGCGACCACTTTCGCAACCACCGTGGCGCCCCATTGAGACTAAACCGAATGGATACTTGATGATGCGAGTGGCGACTACCATGTACCAATCATTCCACCCTTGAGAACAAGGATGTTTTTTAGGGCGGGTGATTGATACATGCCTTGGTCATGTCATCACACACATCAGGCCATGGGGCTTTACACACTGACCCAGTACTCCATGTATGTTTCCATTTCATTTTATGGCATGCATTTATGAGAATAAGTAGCTTTCCATTTAACCATTTCATCCCAACATAACCCAGGTAGGTACGCATTATTGTTTTCTTCTTGTTTAAAGCACTATACTTTGTTTCATCGGAAATAGATGAGAAACTTGTTGCAAAAATCTAGTCTTCTTTATGTGTGTTCTTTGGAGCCTAACCCACTTAATAGATCTAACGTACACTTAGGAGATTGAGCATCTCAAATAAGAGATCTATCAGTTGGTGCTTTCATTCTTGGACCCAATGCCTCCACAACCGGAAGAGACTACAATCAGAGAGTTGTTGGCCAAACTTCGCTAACTCCAACCCACAACAAAACCCGAAATTAACGAGGCCACGGTGACAGAAAATAGACACTTATTTTTGATTATTTCGGCCCGCCTCGCTAGAAAACCTACACTACCATCACTGCGACAATACTGACCGCCAGGGCCGGCCCTGGAGGTGGGCAGGAAGGACCACCGGCCGGGGCCCGTGATTTCGTAGGGCACGTATTTTTTATTTTTAAAATCCGATATTATATACGTAAAAAAATTAATAGGGTATAGCCAAACAAATACTATCATAACATAGGGCCACTTACAAAATAAAAATCATATGATTTAGATTAGTTAGCAGATCTAAGTTAGTGAGCCCAATACCCAAATCATTTTAAAAACTAATAAAAAACAATTAGTTCATGTTGGGCGGCAATTAGTGCCCTGTGGATATTGAAACGTCGTATAGCAGGAGAGTAGGAGACACACATGGTTCGAAGAAGTACTCACAGAGTCTGCACTCTTCTGTTCTTCGATTTCAGTCTTGCACGCAACCACGTGCCACCAAGCATAGCGTCTGTTCGACGAACTTAGTCTCACGATCACGGATCACATATTCAGGTAAAAATCAAATCATCAATCGTCAACCGGCCCTTGTTCAGTACTTCAGTTGTTATGTTTTGTTTTTGGTCGAATTCACTCAATCAGTCCCTTATTAGTTATTAATTATTATGTTTCTTTCTGTCGAATTCAGGCCCTTGTTTAGGCGGTTAGTGATCGGTGCATTTTAGGTATACTCTAGTTCATATTAATTATAATTAAAATGCATTGATATTGGTTAAAATTATGGTTCTTTGATGTGGTTTTATTATCATATAAGTAAAGATGAAAACGAGCTAAAATATTAAGTTAGACATATAAATTAATATCAATAACCACCAATTCAGATTTAAACTACATAGTAAAGTTTCAAGTATATCTATTTTAATATTACATGTAGTAATATGAGGATTAACGTTGGACCTAAAAGAATTAATTAATAAACATATTTTGACATATTGCAGGTTGTATTGAGAATCAAGAGTTGATTTAATGGACATAATTTAAGTGGGGCTCTAGTTGATAAAATGGGCCAGCTTGTGATTCGGCAGCCCACACACAAAGAGGATATGTGAGTCAGTTAGGTTAAGGGAATAAAGGGAGGCTGAATAGGACGCAAGAAGGTGTGGGGGGGGGGGGGGGATTGACGGCAGCTTTTGGGAGAGTGGACGCACGGAAGGCAGCCGTCTTCGGGCGCTGTGCACGGTTTAAGGCATGATTTTAGGTGGCTTTCTTCAAGCATACGGTTCATAGGGTTTGATACTTTTCTTAATTTTATTTATGATTGGATTTGTTTTTGACATTGACAATGTTGTTAAACAATTTGATGTGTTGGTTTCTTTGAACTATTTTTATGTGTTTTGAGTTCTTACTTTACAACTTGCTCGGTTGATGACAAAACTTTATAGCTCGTTGGGTGACATAGAGTAGGTTGACTCACACTAGTAAATAGGGTAATTAAACTGTAAAAGATCTGATGACAAAGACCTATTTTTGATTACCAATTAAAGTAACCGACTTTTCAGCACCATGTCTATGTGGTGTCCAATTAATGATTAAATTGAATTTGGTGTGAACCTAGAATCTGAAACAAGGAGGGCGTTACCTTATCTTTTTGCTTGTGGCTTCTGCCCGGATGAACGATTACTTTGTTTTTCATTAAACTTTGTTCACGGATTCTTTTTAACTGGTAAAGCTTGACCACTTGTGTTGAATTCTCGGTAAACGTTTTTTTTATATTTGAATTATTTGTCGTTTATCAAGCGTATTGGCGATATACTTGCATCGTTAGCGGGTTAGTAAATTGGTGGGTAGTTGATATAAATAAATGGATTATTAGGTTGTATGGTGAATCTTAAAAACAATCCCTAATAATTAATCAAATTCATTAATTCCGAGGCCATGTCTATGTGGTGTTATGAATCTGTAAACGGGTTTTTGTGTTAAACTTGCAATCTGGATTCTGGGTGGGAGTTATTTTTCTTTAGTATATAATAATTCTCTAGTTAAACGCTAACCACAAATTCCCCGTGGATACGATACCCTACTTACGCTATCTACGTAGCTTATTTAGGTTTTTGATTGACCCTTACGACAGTCATCAGTTAGTTATTGTCGAATTCATGCCCTTTTTCTATTGTGCTGAAGAGTAAATTGTTGGTAATATATACAATAACAATTGTCAAATTCAGGCCCGTGTTCTATTTTTTTTCGAATGCAGGTATGATTTAAACTGTGAAGAGTTGATTCACCAATTTGCTATCAAGAATGCAAGGAGGGTTTCACGAATCATTGGTTAGCTATTAGCTTATTAGTTTTTAGAGTTAAATGCCATTTTAGTCCCTGTGGTTTGAGCCATTTTGCCAGTTTAGTCCAAATGTTTCATTTTTAACCTGTGGGTCCAAAAAGGTTTCACACTTGCCATTTTAGTCCACTGGGTTAACTTTATCCATTTTTCTGTTAATGAGAAGGCAAATTCGGTCATTTTATATGGCTGGATTGCCCTTTTAGTTAACAGAATTACATACAAAATGACCGAATTGGCCTTCTCATTAACAGAAAAAATGGATGAAGTTAACCAAGTGGACTAAAATGGCAACTGTGAAACGTTTTTGGACCCACAGGTTAAAAATGAAACATTTGGACTAAACTGGCAAATGGCCCAAACCATAGGGACTATAATGGCATTTAACTCTAGTTTTTACGGTATGTCACTCATTCGAATACTATATTTTGTATTTTGTTAATTGCATTGTTTATCGAATGCTATATTTTTATCAACGGTTCACGATTGTATGAAAAATTAGTTTAAATTATTTATTTCGCTAAGGCACGAGGGCACGTTTTTTCGAGCTCAAAAGGGGTACATGAATTGTCAGGGCCGGCCGTGCTGACCGCCAACAATACCTACACCTCCACCATAATCCTTACCTGTTGTGCCATCTACCCCGCCAACAAACACTAATTCAACCGACCTCATTCATCGCACCGAACCATCAAATCCACCACAATTATCGGCACCAACACCATCATGGAAACCATGTTCATCGTTAGGATCCCATGCCGCATTACCACCAAAGTTGATATCGTCACCAAACGTATCCCCATCAGTGGCTAACATCCTTAAACACCACCTTTCATCATCAATATCCCCACATCTATCAATTATATTTCTCTAAACAGTTTGAATTTCGAATTTATGCAAGAACAACCACTAACATTTGGATTTTCTAATGACAAAATTGTTTCCCTCAATGCTTTAGTTGGCCTCTTAAGGATGACTTCAGATGTTTATGTCGGACGATGAAAGCGACGACCACCTTGGCAACCACTGTGGTGCCCCATTGAGACTGAACCGAACGTTATTGGAAGATGCGAGTAACGACCGCCATGAACTGAGTATTCCGTCCTTGGGGACATGGATGTTTTTTGGAGCAAGAGTGTTGATACATGCCTATGTCACGTCATCACCCACATCGGGTCATGGGGCTTTGCACACCGATCCATTACTCCATGCACGTTGCCATTTCATTTTATTGCATGCATTTACGAGACTAAGTAGCTTTTCATTTAACCATTTCATCCCATGTAACCTAGGCAGTTATCTTTTTCTTTAAAAGCACTGTAAGTTTGATTCATCGCGAATATAGAGAAAGTTGTTGCAAAAATCTAGTCTTCCTTATCTATGTTCTTTGGATCCTAACCTCACTCAACGGGTCTAACACTTGGGAGATTGACCATATCAAATCGGCCTCTATCAAATTTGGATTTGGTGGTTATGAATGTAGGGATGGCAAACAAAAAGAAAAAAAAAACGAGCCCAATGGGTATACCGGAAACATATGGGATGGGTATGCCCGAAGCCCGACATATACGGAATTAGTTAAAAGAAACTCGCGTATGGGACAGGTATAAGATTATGTGATACCTGACCTGATTACCCGACACCACATACCCGTTTACCCGAACTATATACTCCATCGTATACCCGAATTTTTTTTGTTTATATTTATATTTTCTCTTAACCCTTATCTATTAATGAGTTATTTTAGTAGGTTCATTATGTAAAAAAAATATTTTACAATATGTGTTCAATAATATAATTTGTATTTTGTGTGTTGTGAAATATATAAATAAAACTATATAAAATTATAATGTTAGTATTTATTTATGATAAAGCCTGTATGTATGTAACGTATATCTTAATTTATAATAGTTGTAGATAAAAACTATACAATAATGATAACACCTATATGATAAAACCTATATGTATGTAATGTATATTTTAATTAATAATAGTTATATAAATAAAAACTATACAATAATGATAATAGTAAAAAAGAAATGTGTTTCGAAATCCTAACCTTTCGCTATCTTTCAACAGGTTAATGGATATATCTAATACTCGCGTGTAATTACCCAAGAAATACCTGATGGGTATTAGCTGGGTGTATGACACAATTTTACAACTGGGTATGGGATTACAATACCCGACCCATTGTGAACTATGATCAGAGCTAGAGTAAGTTATATGGTATTTTGAAAGTTTTAATTTCTTTTGTCGGCTCCAAATATGCAAAAGATTTGGTAAAGAATGGCAATGGGCCGAGTTCGGGCCGGGTATTGGTAATCCCAAGCCCGTACCTGGTTGTAATTCTTTGTCCCATACCCGGCCCGTTACCCATGAGATATTTGTTGGGTAATTACCTATCGGGCATCAGGTATACCCGTTAATTTGTTAAAAATACCTTTGAGACTCCTATGTGCATTTTTACTCTAATGTTTATATAAGTTTACTATTTTAATAATTACAATAAAAGAAAATATGACAAATAACATACATACATATCATATTCATATGCATATTTGAAACATATATCTTACATAATTAACTAATTAAGGTACTACTAGTTTGGAACAAAAAATATATGAATAATGAATAAGTGTATTTACTAAAGTTTATATAAATGGAAAATCAAATTTAAATTAATATACTTTTGGGTATTATTCGAGTAAACGGGCAGGGTATCGGGCGGGTATCACGAAATCCCATACCCGTACCCATTTTTTTTTATATTTTTAATCCCATTCCCGGCCCATACCCATCGGACTTTAGGTATACCCGGCCCATATGTTTCGGGATTCGGGTATACCCATTGGGTTCGGGCTTTTTTGCCATCCCTAAAGGATCACAAAGCTCTTTTGAGAAGCCTGGTTCTCAAGCTTAGAGATCTAGGAAGGCCAGAACATTGTGTTTAACAAAATTGCCTGGGTGAAAATTTACCGAGTACCTATTCATTTATGATGTGTTTCTACTTTTGATAAGATGTCAATAATTAGGTATTGTGTGATTGTTGGTTTGAAGTTTATTAAATGTTGTATAGTACTCTACCACAGATTTTGAGTATATAGTAGGTTGGTTTTTGATTTCTTGACCAATGGTTGTGTTTATTGCTTAATTATGTGAACATGGGTAGCTTCATGGTGAGTAGTAATCAAGGGGCCTATATCATTTACAGAAACCTAAACATTGTGAACATAACATAGACACTTCCCAAAAAGAGCTGTTACCTGAGAGTACAGGATAAATGCCGTTCAGCAGAACTGAAAAAGATAGAAGAAGCGAAAGATCTGATACTGTATCTGCAACTCTTTCATCATTTGTAAACATGTGTGCAATGTTTTTCCGGAACACCAGACAGAGAACAAAGAAGATGGCGCCTATCACGCCCGATGTCACCAACAACACTTTTATAGAAAACTTCACTGCTTTCGCGTTTCCTCGCCCTATCTCATTTGCCACCCGGACACTTCATACATGTTAAAGTTACAATATAAGGTGTATCAGTCAAATATACAAATATAATTCACATTTTTCTATATATGTTAATACAAGATAAGATCTAGCTCCATTTTAGCAAAGTAACTGTTAATAACTTACCATCCGGCACCATAGAAACCAAGACTTATCATGAACTCCCATGAGTTAATGTTCAGGCTGTAAAAACATAGCAGAAAATGAATTTATAAGTTTCTTCTAAAATGACACGTAAAGGGAGAAACAAGAACATGTGTTGATACCAAATGGAGAATGCCGATATTGCGACCTCAGCGTTTGGCATGTATCCAGCAAGTAAGACCAGAACAGCATAGTACCATAGCTCCAAGCTACACAAAAAGAGGGTTAAACAAGCTGTTATTTAACTGCATTCCACATTAAACTTGTTGAAAAATAGCTGCAATCAAATAACATTTACTGTATGTCACAAAAGACTTACCAGAGCATTATACCAGAGGATATTGAGAGCTTTATGACAGGAACAAGATCCTTAAAAGCAGCAATTGTGAATCCTTTCCAAGAATCTGGACACCATCCTCCAAAAATGTATATAAATTCTCCGATCACAAGAAACCACGAAGACATCGAGAGTGCAATCATGCCACCCGAGACTCCCATGTTCAGCTTATACACAAAAAGTACTGACAAAAGTATATGGATGACGAATTGAAAAGACGAGAGCCAGGCAATAATCATGTTCTTTAACTGTGCTTGCAGATACATTTGTATAGTCAGGCTAAAAACATAGTTATACACAAAAGGGATGAACCAAAAAGATATGTATCCACCACTGTTTGCTATCGATTCATCCTCACCCACGAGCTTGAAGATTTGGGTACCAAAGATCAAGATCGGAAGCAAAAGGGTCAAGGTAATCAAGTCAACGATCCATGATCGTTGCAAGTGAATGCCCATCATGTGGTGTTGCCCGGCTCCAAATGATTGTCCACAAAGGGTTTCGGTTGCACTAGACATTCCTAACTGTCGATAAAAATGAAACACAAGGAAAAGGTAAATGTGCTACGTTTTTTAGTTGACCTTTTAAATTGAATTAAAAATGTTGACTTTATTACTAATGATTAAATATGACTCTTTATGGTGAACTTACAAGTATTCCCATGATAAATCGGACGCTAAGTGTTTGAACAAGTGCATAGCCGGCAAGATCTATCTCACTGACATGGCCAATAAATGACTGGGTGACAACGATAGTACCGAATGCAGAGACCCTTGAAATGATGCTTGGCATTGCAACCCTCCATATCATTTTTGACTCGTTCCATATCCTTAGTGTTAGGTCACCTTCCTCTTCTTCTTCATGTCGAAGAAGCTTTGTCTCCATCCCATCATCCATCCTGAAAACAATAAATTATTCTGCACATCAGTAATGGTAAATTTGCAGATATATATGGCGAAACAAGGTTGTTGTTGCTGTTGGAATGTTGGCGTGGAGACACGGTGGCCATAGGGCGGACATAAATGGCGTTTTCTATATTTCTATTTAACATACCGTGCCCATATAAATCATATAAAGCTCCATACACAAAATTCTAGTGGATTAATGGCCAATTTTTCAAGTTGTGTCTCAAATGGATAGTTTGAGCCATGAACCAGAGTGTGTGACTATGTATGCATACATATGTAACTAAATTAAACTGCTATTCTATGTCTTTGAAACATTTAATTAAAGTAACCGAGTTGTGATGATTACTCTGGTGGTAGGTTGCGATGACGCTGTGGAAGATACGCTTGCGATGACACCGTGGAAGACACGCTATAACGGTTATGGGGTGGGTAGGTTGGAGGTGTGGTAGTGTTTAAATTACTTGGATGGAGTTGAATGATGGATCAGATTCTGATTTTCTAAAGTAGTTGGATCGTATTTAAAAAATGGGATCCAAGTACAATCATTTACGGGGCCTACTCTAAGTAGCAAGACAAACGTGTCTATATACAAATAATTACTTATATATTAAACAAATTATTAAAGAAAATTAGCATGCATGTATGAAGCTGATATAAAAAAAATGATGAATAGAAGAAACTTACTAGGTGAGGAACAATGAGTGGGCAGAACTAGTGTTTCCAGTTTGAAGATGAAATCCTTTTAAACAAAAGAGGATAGTGATTGAGGATGAAATCCTATTAAAGTAAAGAGGATAGTGAAAGAGATGTAGCCTTTGATCATTGGACCCCTCTCTCCGTTGGAAAGATGGTCAGTCCATTAGTATTTGTCCAGTGAAATTTGTTTGTTTTCATATGCAGAAACCAATTTCAAATTGGTTACTGATCCTGCTTTTCATATGCTCATTGGACCCCGTTTGGGCTTTGAAAGGATAGCAAGTCCAACTGTCAAAAAGTTTATTGTCACATATTCATAAAAAAAAAAAAAATCAAAAATTTGGAATACTTAAAAAAAGTTAATTATATGCAAGAAAAATAATTATTTCTTGAGGAACAATTACATGGGAAGTTCATGTAGTATATTTGTAATTATTTGTTGGGTTCTTGAGTCTCCATATTAGGGAGACGAAGAAGGAAAAGTTATAAGGTGGGGTTGTCGGAGTGGTGATCCCCGAAAAACGGGTGGGTGAAGGGAGGATATGGTTGGGGGCAGAAGATGGTTAAGCAAAGCCATAGGGGTTTTATTATGCCAACTCAACGTGACCTTAACACCACCTCATATGGGGACTTTAAAGCTCATTTCTTTAACATCCCTATAATAGTTTAAAGTCTCTATCATCATTACTTAATTATTATTTTTTTATTTAAATTAAATATTATTTAATTTTGATATATTAATTTAAATTTAAATAACAAGAATAAAATATAAAACCTATAATTTCAATAAAAAAAATACAATGTTACTTAAAAATAAGTACAAACCTAAAAATGCTTAAAAGGTTAAAATAGGTTAACTAAAAATACACATCTTCACTCGTCGTCTCCTCCTTCATCACAATCAAACCATAGGTGCTCGGTCAGATCAGCTCGATGGGTAAGGTGTGTGTCCCCGTCACGTATCCTCGCTAGGATTACTTCTTTTTGAGCGTAGGTGAGTAGTGAGTTCGTCGGTTGGTTATCTTCATCATAATTCTATGCACAAACGCTCTACCTGAGTCCTTCAATATCATGTTATGCAAGATTATTTACGTATACATGACGTTTCTCATTTTACTCTTTTCAAGTATCCTCGACGGTTGGGCAATGATAGACTAACTTTTTTTTAATACACTGAAAGCCCGTTCGACATCTTTTCTTTCTGACTCTTGTTTCTTCTTGTAATACAATCTTTTTTCGTCATCTAGACACGTAGCCCACTCCGGATAAATACCGTCAACAAGATAATACTAATACTCCACATCGTTTGCATAGAATGAAGTATTTGGTGCAACACTATCAATGACATCTCGAAAAAACCCGAAGATTGTAAAACAGCGATGCCATTGTTCATACCGGCCATGCCAAAGTACGCATGCCAAATCTATAAATCTTCAAACCCCACCGCTTGTAGTATTAGGGTAGGACCCTCGTAGTCACCACAATGGTGTTGCCCTTTCCAAGCGGTTGGACAGGCCGCCCACTCCCAGTGCATGCATTCAAGACTACCCAACATCCCAGGAAACCAGTGTATCCACTAATGGGCCTCGTATACATGTGGAATGTCAGTAACGGTCGACATCCTCAAATATAGCCTCCTGTAAAGAAAATTAACACCGAACATAATAGTTTTAATAAACTATAAATTAACACAATAATAATAATAATAATAATAATAATAATAATAATAATAATAATAATAATAATAATAATAATAATAATAATAATAACAACAACAACAATAACAACAACAATAACAAATACCTTCACAGAAATTATCAAGACAGTCACGACAACTTCTGGCTAACATCCTTAAATATTCGTCCCACGCATCACTCGCTGTGTCATACGCAAGTTGCCGGATTACGGCAGTACACTTTTGTATTCTATAGAAATGGATATTGGCCAGCAAGATCATTAGAAATTCTTAATAAAAGACGACGGCCCATATGAAACCGGCGCCTAAAATGTGCATCGTCGTACAACAGATTTTTACCAAAATAATTGTGCATTAGACGTTCATGAGCACCTAACCGATCTCGTTCAAGAGGCGTTTGTCTGCTACGCGTTGTAGACGATTCGGCTTCTTCTCGCTAATATTGAATCGCCTGCGTCACTATAAGCATAACGTCGATCATTCCGTCAGATTAAGAGTTGGATGAATCAGATGAAGAGTGAGATGACATTTTTGTTATAAAAATGATTAGAGAGAATGTGTATGTTTTAGTGATTGGTGTGTGTTTTAGTTTGTAATTAGTTTGTGTAAAAATATATGTATATATATTAAGAAAATTTTAGTTTTTTTTTAGATAAGACCGTTGGTAACAGTCATGTTAACCAAGAATAATAGTGCAAAAACGTTCGTTAGGGCTATGGTGGAATGAACTATGGCATCCCCTATATGGTGTCTGGGAAATGGGGAGGGGACGTTATGGGGCGTTAGCGACGGTATACCACACCCCTGACCTTAGGGTGAAGGTTGTTTGGTATTTTCTTTTTTGACCGGCAAACCTTACTCTCTACCTACACCAACTAAATTACACCATATCCCACTTTGGAGATCGAACTTGCCACCAAGAGGGTTCATTGGCCAATGTGTTGATTATATGGACAAAATACATTGGTTTTTGTGTGGCCTTGGAGCAACATTTGAAACTTTATCAGTTGATGTACTAGTAGCCATAGCCAAACCTGGTCCAATCTTTTTACTACTTAATCTCCCAAGCCGAGAGACAGGAATTGTTTCTTCGGTCTCTACATGGCTCGACTACACCTCTGGTTGCCTTCATCGCTCACCTGCCACATTTTTCTTCTAGTAACCACAACCGTGATTGCTAACATAACTCTTATCATTGTGGTCATTCGGGTGGTCATGAACATATTCGCCATTCCCCACATTGTCACTTTTGTTGTAAGGATGGTCACTATGCAAATTGTTATCCTAATATACCATCATATGCCAGTTAGGCGTTGCCTCCAGTAGCAAATTTAGCCCAATCGTTTCATGCCTAGTGTCATGTTAACTCTTCTACTCCGAATTGGTATGTTGACTCAGGTGCAACTGCTCATATAAATCTATCTTTCGATAATGTCAACAACGCCTCTCTATATTTGTGTAATTTTAAGGTGGCTTTTAGAAACGGTAATGCTCTACGTATTTAATATAGGTTCTTCCAGAGCTTTTAATAATGTTCAGTTGCGTGATACCTTGGCCCTTGGTTATTCCTAATTTATCAAAGAATCTTTTATAGATAAGCAAACTCACATAAGATAATCCAGTGGAGTGGATATGAGGTCTTGTTTTCTTAACCGTTATTTACTTTATAGATAAGCAAACTCACATAAGATAATCCAGTGGATGTCATATTTTCTTAACCGTTATTTACTATTTAGGATAGACTTACGAAACAAATACAAGCACGACGCGAATGTGAAAAGGATTATATGTGCTTCATGACGGCCATCAAGTGTTGCTGGCCGTTTTTAGTTCGAGACACGAGCTTCTTTTGAGATTTGACATAATAGATTAGGGCATGCGACTCTATCTTTCGATAATGTCAACAACGCCTCTCTATATTTGTGTAATTTTAAGGTGGCTTTTAGAAACGGTAATGCTCTACGTATTTAATATAGGTTCTTCTAGAGTTTTTAATAATGTTCAGTTGCGTGATACCTTGGCCCTTGGTTATTCCTAATTTATCAAAGAATCTTTTACAGATAAGCAAACTCACATAAGATAATCCAGTGGATATGATGTCTTATTTTCTTAACCGTTATTTACTTTATAGATAAACACACTCACATAAGATAATCCAGTGGATGTCATATTTTCTTAACCGTTATTTACTATTTAGGATAGACTTACGAAACAAATACAAGCACGACGCGAATGTGAAAAGGATTATATGTGCTTCATGACGGCCATCAAGTGTTGCTGGCCGTTTTTAGTTCGAGACATGAGCTTCTTTTGAGATTTGACATAATAGATTAGGGCATGCGACTTTTGATACAATTTTCCTCTCGAATAAGTTAGGTTGCCTATTTGTAACATCATTTTTACCTAAACCAAGTGTTTATTCTTATAACACCCCGCCCATTTTAGGGCTGACGTGTCACTGTCACTTATAACAGTAATCAAAATCAAACATCATTCCATTAAATAATTTAAAATATTACAACAGCTTATGCTAATTCCAAAAAAAAAATCTTTAAGACACACAAAACAATTACCATATAAGACACACAAACATATAAACTCTTGTGATCTTCAACTAATTAGAAATTTGGTCAGAATTTTCATCTGAGTTTAAGTAAAATCTTCCGAGACATTCGGATGCCTTCTTAACCTAGCCAATAAATGGCACTTTTACAAAGTCTCAAAAATCATAAGGAAAAAAAAAATCTAAATCAATTTAATTACCTCATCATCCCAATTTGTTCTCCAATTCATATATGCAAGGCTAATAGTCTGCGTTACAACACCACCTATCATTCCGATCCATATACCCTATCATGTAAAGGGAATTTATGATCATAGGATTGCCCATAAAATAAAATCAAGATTTTTGTTTCTAAGGAATAAACCTTTATATATGTTGTACCTTAACTTGAAGAGATGTTGTATATCCGAGCAAAGCTCCTAATGGGATACCGATCAAGTAATAGCAAACGAGGTTAACGATTGCAACAGCTCCCTGCATACCTCCTCCAATTGCCACCCCTGGCCGGTGACAAAACATTTTAGACTCAAAAATGACTAAAATTTACAAAAAGAGTAAGTGTGTACGTGTTGACAAAACATTTTAGACTCAAAAATGACTAAAATTTAGCAGGACCGAAAAGGATAGAAGCAAATAAAGATCCAATACGGTGTCTGCAACTCTTTCATCATCCGTGAACAAATATGCCAGTTTTTTGCCAAACAACAAACAAAGAACAAAGAAGAACACCCCAATTGCGATGGAAGTCCCCAACAAGACTTGTATAGAAAACCTTACTGCTTTCGCATTTCCTCTCCCTAATTCATTGGCCACCCGGACACTTTATACGTGTAACATGTTCAAGTTACAATCATAGTCATATCCGTCATGTACACGAATATAAAAGAAAATATATTGAAGGACAAAAACATAGTATTGGCAAATCAATGGATCAAAGCATATAGAAATGTAATTATTGGAATATTCTAAATGAACCATCATATGATCACTCACTATGCAGCACCTAAGAACAGTGGCGAAGCTTGAGATTTTCGACGGGGGTCGAAAACGTATATACCCAAAAATTTCTATAAAACGGGGGGTGAAAACATATATACCCAAAAATTTCTATACGAAAACTACATATTCTCCACTACTGAGCGAAAAGTTCGGGGGGTCGGCCGCCCCCTCCCGCCCCCACTATGCTTCGCCAATGCCTAAGAAACCAAGGCTTATCATAAACTCCCACGCATTAAGGTTTAGGCTGTAAAAAATTTGCAAAAAAACGAGTTTTATCTCCTAAAATTAATCAAAATAGGATAAATAGTAACACAATTTGATAGCAAATGGAGAAGGCAGATATTACAACTTCGGCGTTTGCCATGTATCCAGCAAGTAAGACTAGAACAGCATTGTACCATAACTCCAAACTACATATTAATTAAGAGCAAACGTAAAACTACGGATTTGACAATCAAAGTAAAATATTGACCATGTTTATCAGAGATAGTTGTTTCATATCAACCATGCTACTATAGGTGTTTCATATTTGGTATTGTTCTTTATTTTAAAGCATGTCTAATTGGTTTGAAACGTTAGTAAGAATTATATGGTAAAAACATCACATTTGCACATTTCTCTGTCACAAGCTTATAGTTACCTTTTAACTTTTGTAAATTTGTTTTGCAAAAGTTAGTGAAGAAACGAGCTACAGGTTATTGGTGATCTTGGTAACATCAAGCCATTTAGGACTTACTTAAATACCAAATGAGAAAGAAAAACCACTGATTCAAGTTAGGATGTGTGAAATATACATTCAAACAAAACTTCAACTCGAAAGTGATTCACAAGATTTAGAAAGCTATCCGGACAAATTTGAAATGTGAAACTTAGATATGTTGCAAAGAGGATGGGTCGATTCTAGGAGTGTTAAATGGATTGTGTTATATACTTACCAGAGCATCACACCAGAGGATATTGAGAGCTTTATGACAGGAACAAGATCCTTAAAAGCAGCTACCGTAAACCCTTTCCATGAATTAGGACACCATCCTCCAAAAATGTATATGAATTCTCCGATCACAAGAAACCACGAAGACATTGATAGTGCAATCATGGCACCTGAGATCCCCATGTTCAGCTTATACACAAAAAGTAGTGACAAAGCTATATGGATAACAAACCGAACAGCCGAAAGCCATGCAATGATCATATTCTTTAATTGGGATTGTAAATACATTTGTATAGTCAGGCTAAAAACATATTTATAGACAAATGGGATGAACCATAAAGATATGTATCCACCACTGTTTGCTATCGGTTCTTCCTCACCCAAGTTTGAAAATTTGGGTACCAAAGATCAAAATCGGGAGCAAAATGGTCAAGGTAATCAAGTCAACGATCCATGATCTTCGCAAGTAAATGCCCATCATGTGATGTTGTCCAGCTCCAAATGCTTGTCCACAAAGGGTTTCGGTTGCACGAGACATTCCTAACTGTCGATAAAAGTGAAACATAATTGTAGGAAATGGTTGATAAGTTACCTTATGTGTTGACTTTTTAGAAGGGTCTACATATTCCCACACCTTAATGCCTATTTCCACACCCTTCAAGACGCCTCGTATACACCTATACGAGGCGTATAGGGTTTCGTTTCCCGACCAGCTTCTGCACCTCGTACAACGTCACATCAGTCACATCAGACGGGGAGTCTAGGCCTGTACGAGGGACCAATACGAGGGTACTTAGACGCCTCGTATATGTCTATACGAGGCGTCTTGCTGACTGATTTGACTATGATGAGACTATGTGTCTGACATGACTTAAAGGCATACGGGGAGTAAAGAGCTATACGAGGCGTCTATATCTCACATAAAATGCAACATACAGTGCATTCTTGGTCCACACCCGAGCATTCAACAAACACTCACATTCACACATTCTGTTTCTTCTTGTATTTATTCGAAAGACACTCTTGTTGTTTGTATTTGCGTTCTTATCATCCCGGAGTGTTGAAATGTCATCATATTGGGACGACAACTATATCTTCGGGCAGTATTCTAGCGAAAACTGGGGGCACGAAAGCGTTCCGGTAACAGTTATTAGCTTAAATGTTTTAATTACTTGTTGTTTTAGTTTATTATTTACTAATGATGATACGGTTGTCTATTTTGGAGGAGTCTGGCGTTCCCGATTCTAATGAGCAAGAGGAGGTTGTGTCTAGTATACAAGGAAAACAAAACAGCCCGTTTCTAGATTTGAACAAGCATCCTCCTGTTGATGAAACAACCCCTGTAGATGACTCATACCATGCTAGTGGATACGGAGGAAACGGTGGATACGGAGGAGACGGTGGATACGGAGGAGACGGTGGATACGGAGGAGACCGTGGATACGGAGGAGGAGACGGTGGATACGGAGGAGACTGTGGATACGGAGGAGACCGTGGATATGGAGGAGACAGTGGATACGGAGGAAACGGTGGATACGGAGGAGACCGTGGATACGGAGGAGACCGTGGATACGGAGGAGACAGTGGATATGGTGGATACGGTGGATACGGTGGATACGGAAGAGACGGTGATCATCAGCAATTCATTTCCCCGGGCACTCCTTACGTTCATCAAAACAATCCGGACGTTGGAGGATATGGTGGTTATGGTGGATATGGTAGATATGGTGGTGAGGCACCTCCCATCCTGGACAGTCCGTACTTAAAAAAGCAGGTATAAATTACTATTTTATTATTAATATTTTATTATTATTGTTATTTATTTATTATTTATTATTATTATTATTATTATTATTATTATTAATATTGTCGATGTTACAGGTTTTTAACTCTTTAGATGAACTAAAGAAACGGATACAAGAAATAGCAAACGCGGATGGTTTCGTTATTGTCACCCGTCGATCAAAGAAAATCGGGGGAAGAACCGGGAGGGTATGGCTTGAATGTGACCGTGGTGGTGAGCACCAGAGTACAGCAACACTTAGAAAAGCTGGAAGCAAAAAAACCGGTTGCCCGTTTTACCTGTTGGCTGTCCGAAACCACCCGTATGAAACCTGGGAGATAAAAGACGGAACAATTGAACATAACCACGAACTTTGTGAGGACCTGTCGGCCCACGCGTTTGTGCGAAGGTTTACTCCAAGCGAAATGAAACTGATCGAGCAGCTGACAGCTCAAAACATGGAGCCGCGCAAAATATTTCAAACGATAAGGAAGTAGGACCCCGACAGGTTTCATGTTCAGAAAGACGTTCAAAACGTTGTAGCGAAGATTAGAGCCGAACAAAGAGAAGGATTGACTCCCATGCAGTCACTAGAAAACGTGCTGATAAACAACGACTTTATTTACGAGACACGGGAAGAACCCGGAACAGAGATCGTAACAGAGATCTTCTTTCTTCATCGGGACTCAAGAGTCATGTGGCGTGCATTCCCCCACGTCAAGCTGATCGATGCGACGTACAAGACAACATATACAATATGCCCTTTATCTAGATTGTTGGTATGACGCCTACCAACAAATCGTTTATTATCGCGCATGCCGTTGTTAGTAAAGAACGGGGTGATAACTTTGTGTGGGTGCTTGAGAGGGTTAAGTCAATGTTGGATGAATGTATGGAGCCACGTGTGATTTTAACGGATAGAGACCTAGCCCTTATGGGCGTGTGTGCTAAAGTATTTCCAGATGCCTCCAGGCTTCTTTGCAGGTGGCACATACAACAGAATGTTATGAAGCACTGCAAGGGTGCCTTCACAGACGAAGACTAGAAGAAATTTTTGTCATTCTGGAGGACATTGATTGAGTCTCCATCCATACCCATCTACGAGTACCACTTGCGCAACATGCGAAAGCGACTTGTGGAGTGCAAACGTTCTAGTAAGTTTTTCTAATAACATACGACTCACCTATGCAAATTTTATTAAATTATTTTTACTTTTTAGGAGTCTTCAAATACGTGTACGATAACTGGCTAAAAGACTATAAGGAGATGTTCGTCTTTACGTGGACTGATAAGAGGCGCAACTTTGGTAATCGTACCACAAACAGAGTTGAGAGCCAACACGCCAACTTAAAGAGATACGTCTTAGATAGGAGCTCGCTGGACCGTGTAGTTGGTTGTGTCCGGGATATAGTTGAGACACAGTTCGGTGAAATAAGGAAGACTTTTCGAGAAAGCATCGAAAAAACAATGAAACACCACAAACACCCGATGTTTCAACACCTACTTGGAAAAGTATCCCATACAGCCCTTGACTTGTTGCATGGAGAGGCAATTAGGAAGCTAGATGTCTTGGAGCGCTTTCATTCATCATGTGGTTGCCAAATGTGGCACAGCTGTGGGTTGCCCTGTGCTTGTAGGATAGAAAAGTACATGCGTGAAGGTAATAATTGTTAAACGTACAACACTTGTGTGATATATTTCCTTTTTTTCATTTTACTTAAACAATGTTGTTTTTAACCGTGCATAGCGTCCGATTCAACTCGAAGACATAGACGTCTTCTGGCGGAAACTTAACTTCCAAAGTTGTAAATTGATAGACGATGACGTTGACGTGATCAAAGAGCTAAATATTGTTAGACAACAATTAGAGTCGCACCCCCCAGCTAAGCAAAAAAGCCTGATGTCAAAGATTAAAGCGGTGTTGACTCCAAAGAAATCTACCAAGAAACCACCGGTTGTCCAACAAAATACTCGTGGCCGACCAACAACAAAGCAGGTACAAGAAAGGTTGGACGAGGCCTCTCGTATAGATGATGAAGAATTGAGGAGAAGCTCCTTCGGTGATGCAAACACGTGCTTTGAAGGTTCACGACAAAGTAAGTACGATAAACCTCGCCACAGCTCGTACGTTCCATCACAGGCCTCTCAACAGTCGGTTATATGGTCCCAAAAACCCAAAGCGAGCCTAAGCCGTTCAAAGAGTTCTAAGAAGAAAGAGACATGAGATGATCACGGTTTTCCTTTAATCATTGGGGACGAGTACGTGGGAATCATCGAACGGTTTAAGTCTGCCATTCCGCCAGTGTTCCATCCGTACGTCTCGTGCATACGAGATGTGATGTCGGACGGTCATTGTGGGTTTCGGTCTGTGGCTGTGGGCTTAGGTATGGATCAGAGTTCATGGGGGCTCATTCGAAGGGACCTTGTCCAAGAAATGGATCAGATTGAATCGATCTGGTTCCCAATATTTGAAGCATGGGATGAAGGTTATTTTTACACGCATCGTCAGGGCGTAATTTGGGATTCAGTGGCCGGTTGTGGGGAGGATCACTGGATGGACTTCCCCTTAGCAGGACTTCTTATTGCACAAACGTACGGTATCAGGGTGCACCTGTTAACGACAACCATGGGTGCGAGTTCCACTTACTTCCCGATACTAAGTCCTCCGGCTAATCAACAACCATTATTCATAACGCTTACACATGTTAACGAGAACCACTTCATACATGTTAAGCTGGAAGGGAATTATCCTATGCCACCAGCACACGGGCTATGGTTGACCCACCGAAGACCCCATACAGAACAATGGGAAGATATGTACTTGCCACATCTAGAATGGTATACATCGATAATGAATCCTCCGCCAAGATCAAACCCCAGTCTTAATTACATAGATAGTTATACGGAAGAATGATTTTTGTAATTAATAGTATTTTTTTGTAATTAATAGTATTTTTTTGTAATTAATAGTATTTTTTTGTAATTAATAGTATTTTTTTTTGTAATTAATAGTATTTTTTGTATTAATTCCTATAATTTTCTACAATTTCTATAATTTTTATTATAATTTCTATCATTATTCTATAATTAGAATTCATTAAAACAGGTTAATAACATTTTTATAAAAAAAAATACAAATATACGACTCGTATAGAGCTAGGCTGGTCGTATATGATTGACCAAAAGACCATTTAGCCCCTGATATGCCCCCAATCTAGGCTTATTTCAGGGGCTAAAAAGTCATTCTACTTTCACCAGACGCCTCGTATAGAGCTATACGGGTCGTCTATTTGAGCGGGTTTTTGAAAATTTGAATTTTGAATATTTGAATATCAAAATTTGAATTTTTTGAAAAAGGACGATTCGTATAGACCTATACGTGTAGTCTATTGGGGCGGCAACAACTCTTTTTTTTTAAATTTGAATTTTGAAAATATTTTATGTTAATTACTAATATACCCCTGAAAGTCCCCAGTATAGCCCTTTAACAGGGGCTTAAAGGTAATTTAACAACCTGGACGACTCGTATAGGTATGTACGAGTCATACAACTGAGGCGGCAACTTTTACAGTTTTTCCTTTTTTAATTATTAAAAAATATTTATTAAATGACCATTTTGCCCCAGTAAAGCCCCTAGTATAGGCATTATTCAGGGGCAAAATGGTAATTAACCACTCCAGAAATATCTTTTTGGTTTGGTTAATTACCATTTTGCCCCTGAAAAATGCCTATACTGTGGGCTATACAGGGGAAAAATAGTCATTTAATAAAAAGCCTAGACGAGTCGTATAGGTCTGTACGAGTCGTCTATGCCTCGTATAAGACTGGGGGCCTAGACGACACTGGTTATCACCCCCAAACAAAAAAAAACACATATGCGGAGCAGACTCACCTATACGCCTCGTACGTATTTCGACCGTATTTTTGAAGATTTGAAGCATCACTGGTACGTATTTCATCCCGTAGTTTAGTATTTTTGCCTCGTTTTTGCCTTTAGACTGTAGGTTTGCCCTGAAATTTGGTTTTTGTTGGGTTTTGGGGGTTTGAATCAAATGTTGAAGATGAAGCACTAGAACAGGACGCCGAGTATAGCCCTATACGAGGGCTATACGAGGATCTGAATTTTTTTTTAGTAATGTTATTATTATTTTATTATTATTATTAATATTGTTTATTCATTATTATTATTATTAATTATTATTATTATTATTATTATTATTATTATTATTATTATTTATTGTTATTAATATTATCATTATTAATATTATTATTATTTTTATTATTATTGTTATTATTATTGTTATTATTATTATTATTAATTATTATTATTATAAATATTATTATTATTTATTAATTATTATTATTACTATTATTAATATTATTATTGTTTATGTTATCATTATTATTATTATTCTTATTATTTATTTATTTATTATTATTATTATTGTTATTATTATTATTGTTAATATTATTATTATTAATATTATTATTATTATTTATTATTGTTATTAATATTATCATTATTAATATTATTATTATTTTTATTATTGTTCTTATTATTATTATTGTTAATATTATTATTATTAATATTATTATTATTATTATTAATGTTATTATTATTATAAATATTATTATTATTTATTAATTATTATTATTATTATTATTATTATTATTATTATTATTATTATTATTATTATTATTATTATTATTATTATTATTATGGGTAGGGATATGGTAAAAAGTGTCTAAAATGTAAAAAGGGTAAGAAGTGTTTTAAACCATTGGATATTTGATCTAATGGTTGAGATCAATAGGGTATAAAATGTAAATTGTGTTTTAATTAGAAGGACCTTATGTAAAATTAAAGGGCAATAGTAACTTTTCCAACGTTTCAAATATGGTAACCGTTTCAAAATCCCCATCAATCTTCTATAAATCAGCGAATTTATGGTAACTGTTTCAAAACCCCCCATCAATCTCCTAAAAAATCAGCGAATTTCTCGTACTGAAATAAATTCTTCGATTTCCTTCACAACAACTTTTTATAACACTATAAAGAACATTATATTACATAATAAAACACTATAGGAAGATATAACACTATCTGTTTACTTTAAGATACTATACATAAATAAAACACTGTTGATGGGGGATAAAACACTATGAAAAGGAACAATATATTACATGATAAAACACTATAGGAAGATATAACACTGTCTGTTTACTGTAAGACACTATACAGAATAAAACACTATTGATGAGGATAAAATACTATGAAAAGGAACAGTATATTACGTTACATGATAAAACACTATAGAAAGATATAACACTATCTGTTTACTGTACGACACTATACAGAATAAAACACTATTGATGGGGATAAAACACTATGAAAAGGAGATTAAAGATACCTGTACATAATATAACACTATTGACTGGGGAATATAACACTACAACACGAACTTACCGTAAACAATTAAATGTATAGAACAAATCGAATTCGAATCACATCCCTAATATATCGCCTGATATTTTTGGCAGTTATCTTTGGAAATCAATTAATTGATAAGAATGGACAATTACTAATATACCCTTTTGAGTTAATTAAGATAAGGGACACTTGTCGTTCCCAAATTATTTCTCACACTTCTCACAAAAGTTGGACTTTTTACAGGATCCTCTACCTTATTATTATTATTATTATTAATATTATTATTAATGTTATTATTATTATTATTGTTAATATTGTTATTATTATTATTGTTATTATTATTATTATTATTATCATTTATTTATTTATTATTGTTTTTATACGTATACGGTATTTATTTGCAGATTGATTATGGAGGACGATCTGCTTTAGGTCGATGACATTCACGTAGAGCCAGTTCAGCAGGGTCCACGACGGAGACGGCGGCCGCCTGTGGATTCGCTGCAGGGGCATCAGTATCTAGAGTTTCCCGACGGCACCGATGCCGCCCGTCATTGCCAGAAGCTTAGGAGGATGCACATTGGATCGCATGCAGCGATCGACTGGGATGCGATAGATGGGATTGCTGAGACGCCGAGAGTGTGTCGGTTTATACCTGTCGATTCGCCGTGGCATCGTCTTTTTGATTTTGCGCACACGCCGACCTACAGGGAGCTGCTGGTCGAGTTCCTTTCGTCATTCACATTTCACCCTCCTGGGGTCCCAGTGCCGCTTCCGCACCCAGGTGCTCCCCCTCCGCCTGAGGTTTCTTTCAGGCTTGCTTGCGTTATGCGTTCGATGACGCTAGCAGAGTTTGCGGTGCATTGTGGTTTATACATGCAGGGGGAGATCGAGACTGAGATTTACATAGCGGGGCTAGTGGTGGTTGCCAAACCCATTCTTGTAGGGTTTTGGCAGGTGATTGCGGGGGAGAATCATTGGGAGCACGACAAGTCGAAGGGGAGGGTGTCGTTTGTTAGGGACCCACTGTACAGGTATGTACGTTTATTATGGCAATTATTGTGATTATATGCATTGTTTATTAATCTCTGTTTATGTATTTCGTTAACACTATCTGCAGGTATCTGCAACATTTGCTCGCTACTTCTATTTCAGCGCGTGGCTACAGCCGTGAGTGGTGTACGACCACAGATCTTTTTTTCCTTTATTGTTTGTTGTATAGGAGGCCGTGCGCGCTAGCACACGGTCTAGCCCAGTACTACGCCTCCGCCCTTACCGGCAGGACCGCGGATTTTTGTATGGCGGGGCGTACGTGACCGTCATTGCCCGTTCATTGGGCCTCGTACCACACCAGGACCCACATCTACAGACGCCGGCAATCATGCCGACGCGGATGGGTTTTCAGTCGCTGTGGGTGATGAAGGTAATCAAGAGGTTCCCCGTTGGCCCGCGGTTTAAAAACCACGAAGGGGTATGGACAGAGGAGCCCCTACCAGAGCATTTCGAGGCCGTTCATCCTCCTGCAGATCCTGCTGATGAAGTGCCCGTGGAGGACCCTCCGGAGGATGTAGACGGTGCAGCGGTGCCACAGCCACCGCCACCTCTCGGTGCGCCTCAGTTTCCACGTCACGTTATTCCAGGTCATGCCCCAAGAGCTGCGCTACATCCGGATGTACGAGCCGAGCTTGATAGTCTCACCGATTTGGTAGGTTGGCTGGTACGGGCCGAGCAGGATAGACGGGAGAGAGAGGGACTACCCCCGATACCGCTTCCACCGGCTCGAGCACCACATCAGCAGCAGCAGCAGCAGCCGCTGCAGAAGCATCATCAGGATTCGGATACAGATTTGGATTTGGATGCATAGACCTGTTGTTTTTATTTTGATTATGAATGTACAAACTTATCTTATATATGTCATATTTTATGTTTGTTTTCAGTTATTCGGTTCTTAATGATTGTTGTCTTAAATTGAGATAATACGGAAACAAAAATATGTTTTGAATATAATACGGAAACAATATATCCCCTGAATATAATACGGAAACAATATTTGAACGAGATAAAATTTTAATCTGAAGAATAATATTAGAAAAGTAAAATGTTAAAAACATTATAATATTTAATCGATATAATATAGTGTAAAAAACAATCACTTTTTTTAAAATAGTTGATTTTTAAAAAACAATAACTTTTTTTATAGTGTAAAAAACAAACAAAAAAAAAAAAAAAACTTTTTTTTAAAACCAAAAAAATTTTCAACCAAAAAACACATCTTCAAAAACTATTAAAAAAACCATACCAAAACCCACCAAAACACCCCTTATTTCAGCAAAAAAAAAAACACCCCGCTTAAGACGCCTCGTATAGGGGTGTATTCTTCGTATAGGGTTTCTTAAACATTGTGCCTGACATCCTCTGAGACCCCCTTGAATTCAGTGCTTAGACGCCTCGTATAGCCCTATACGAAGCGTGTAGGGCACAAAAAGTGTGAAAATAGACAGGGAGGGTGTCCAAATAGTTTCAGCCTTTTAGAATTGTTTCAAATCTGTTGATTCTATTATCAATGATACAAATGAAAGATTGTGGTCCACTTACAAGTATTCCGTTAATAAATCGGACGCTAAGTGTTTGAACCAGTGCGTATCCAGCAAGATCTATGTCGTTGATATGCCCAATAAATGACTGGGTGACAACAATAGTTCCGAATGTAGAAACCCTTGATATGATGCCAGGCAATGCTACCCTCCAAATCCTTTTGGATTCGTCCCATATCCTTTGTGTTAACTCACCTTCCTCCTCTTCACGTGGAAGAAGCCTTGCCTGCATCCCATCATCCATCTTGAAAGCTGAGAATATAACATTTTTCTAATAAATTTTATTCATAAGAATTTTTGTTTACGCATATTTTGCAATTAATTTGGTTATAAATACAATTTTATAATTAGCTCTATATTGGAGTTTTTTTAGCCGACCTTGACCAGTTTTGATACTTTCATGAGCTTGCATAAACTATAAAGCCATGCTCAAGTCCTATCAAGATTGACTCACGAACAACCCTGGTCCAACACACACATCAACAAAGAGTTGGCTCACGTATAACCCTAGTCCAAAACACATCAACAAACAGTTGGTATGTATTTTGAACAACATTAAAAAGTTAGGGACTCCAAGACTAAGTGTATAAATATTCATTATAGTGGTCTATCTTGGAAATTTGTGAAATGAAGTAGTTTTCTGACGTGATTGATATCATCTCTAATTTATGATCTAAACTGATAAATACATGATATCAAATTATCAACTACCATCATCCATCCACCACTTCTTCCTCGTATTATGATTTATGAAGGTACCATGGCTAACCGCCTATCGGGATCATCACCATCATAACCACTACGACACCTACCGCTCGCTGTTGATTGCACCACCACCACCACCACCACCACAACTACTGCTGCTTTCTTGTATTTTAAATTAATCATCTTCATCTTACATTTTACAAACATACTATAAAAAACGTAACAACTTGCAACATTAAGGTCGTGTATTTTAAAACACTAACAAAGAGTATTAAAGTCCAAAGTTTGAAATATTATCACGAGAGAATTGTGATACCCAAACACATATATTTTCCAGCATCAATTGATCTGATTGTTATATATTTGATTTTATTACTAATTATTGATCATAATAATAATAATTTGAAAAACACATGCCATCAAGATACTCGTTTTAAGAAAGTCAATACTTGGATTAACATAAGAAGTGGTGAAAAGCTAAAGAAACTTACTAGTTAGAGGAAACAAGAGGAGAGACCACAAACGAAGCAGAAGCACGGACCAATATTAAAAATGAATAGGTTGAACTCCTTTTAAAGTTTTAAGCTAAGACTATGGGGTATGGGGCGGGGGTTGGAGAGAAACGCCCAAGTCACCACCCCAGGTGGGCTTGGGTTTGGGCGTGGCCCCATTGGCTGGGATTTAGCCTGGGCGTTGGGCGGGGCTACTCACATGACATGGTGAAACCTCATTGGCCAAAAGCACTAGCCACGCCACCCCAGCCACACCTCACCATACCCCTTTGAAATTGACTTTTGGTCTTGGATTCCCCATACTTCACGTGTCGCACTATGCCCCTAACCCACGACCTACCATACCCCACGGTCTAAACAAAGGGATAGCGAAGGAGATGACGTGGCCGTTGTTGGGCTTGTCATATAGGTTATTTTGGTATTTTAGTTCTATTTAATAACTTTTAGATATATGTAGGATTGATTGGTGGGGTCATGATGGAAGACAGATACCTCCCTCCTTTTACTTTTATTACCTTTCCTTTTTAGGTGTCACGACGATCAGGGGCGGACTTATTAAGAAACTACGGGTTTTCGGGAACCCATTCGGTTTTTAGTTTTTAGTGTAAATGTATATAATAAACTGAAAAGGAACCCATAAGTAAAATTTAAAGGGAACCCATAAACAAAAAAAAAACCTTGGTTCCACTGGTTATGTCCGCATTACTCTCCCTAAGTTACCCGGGTTCGAATCTTGAATGATCCATAAATAATAGTTTTTGTTCCGTTTTTTTTTTTTAATTTTTTTCTTTTATTTTTCTTTAATGTAATATAAAACCCATTTAGGGTTATAACCCAAAACAACCCGGCGCAGACAGAACAAGAACGAAGAAACATCAGCAGCTCCAAAACATCTCGGCGTTCTTACTCTCCGGCCTCCGCTGCTCCGCCTCCGCCGACGACAGCCTTCACTTTGTTTATCAGAATCAGCGATTAAGGTTAGTCTATCCGATTAATCGATTATCATCCGTTAGATTGAGACTTGATTTGTAGACTTGATTTGTTAACCATCTGTTAGTTTGTTATACATCCGAACATAGGTTCGAATCTTGGTCATGGTGTCTTTTTTTTGGAACATCTTTTATAATTTTATAACCTGCAGCCCACTCGAGCTCAAAGGTTACTTAATGCTTAATGCTATTCAATTAGTAAGGATAAGCACCAATATGTTATCCATTTGAAGCACCAACCTGTTATCCATTTAAGCACAGTTTTTTCCTTGTAAATCCTTGAAGTTAAAAGATTGCCATAGATGTATTAGATAGAATCTAGATATACATGTATTGGTTTTTAGCAATTTTAGTTCTTTTTTCTTTAAACTTGAATTTTTGGGTTAATGCTAATGGAAATTCGATATGAAATTGGGTCTTTATTATGATCCGTGACCCGACCCGGCCCGAAAATTTTAACATATGTTTTTGAAATTTAACTACCCGAAAAAGTGAACCCATAGGAAAAAAATCCTGCATCCGCCACTGACGACGATTCCTGGGTCCAAAAATCGCACTGACCTCCCTCTTTATTTCTTTGTCCTTACTTCCTCTTCATTCTTTCCAAGTTTCCCATCTCCTTCATAGTGTTGTGGTCCAGCCGTATAGAGATGCAATTACATATATAAAAACTTTTTAGTTCATGAGTTGTAAATTGTGTTTTGGGCATCTTTCAAAAAAAACCTTGATTTTTAGTTTTAACTCAAAGGTTTTTACCTTTTGCAATTTTAAACTTACATAATTTGTTTTTTTAACTTTAACAAAAAACTTTTCATTATTTGCAATTTAACTTCACAACTTTTGTAACTTATACTTTTCATCTTCAGGAAATTTTCGTTTTACGTATAGTTCTAAATTATTCGAGTTAATATGACGCAACGTGCATGTGTGGTTCAACGCTGATACCATGTAAGATATGGTAAAAGACTTGATTTACTCATTCATTCAATAACGATTACAATATATAGAGATGCCACGAAACCCTACCTACCAAAAGTGAGCCCGTGGGCTCACACAATATAGTCCAAAAGTTTTTACCTCTATTTTCCCATGTTTGACAGGTTCGTCACAGCACGCATACCCTAGGTCGAGTCAGTGTTGGTGGTCGATGACGGTTGTGTGACATTAGTACTATTTGACACCGTTTTACGCCCCGCCGCAACGCAGGGTGTGCTTTGGGGGGTTTTAAAAAAAATGGTTATGCATATGGTTGTCGTAACGTTGGCTTTGAGGATTTTCCAAAAAAAATGATTTTTTTTTTACTTTTCACCCAAAAGTATTTCATAAATTACTTTTAACCCAAAACTATTTGTTTTATTACTTCTAACCCAAAACTTTTTATCTTTTGCAATCTATCCTCATAACTTTTTTTACTTTCAACTTTGTTCCTTTATAGTTTTCATTTTCCGCAAATTTTTCGCTTCATGGTTGGTTTTAAATTTTGTGACTTAACACATCGCAACGTGCGTCTTTGGTTTAACGTTTTTACGTTTCGTTCTAAATTTTGCGAGTTAATGCGACGCAACATGCGTGTGTGGGTGACTTTTTTACTTCGTCTATTTTTTCCCCGTTTGATAGGTTTAACATAACGTACAGGTTCTAGATCGACTTAGTTATAACTAAAGAATCCCCGATGCATTGCGACGGGTCACAAGCCTAGTTGAACTCAAATTTAATGGAAAAACCTGAAGCTTGATACATTCATGATGAGTATTTGAGTATAGGACTAGATATGAAATTATTTTAAACACTTTCACAAGTATGGGTAGGGGCGGACATACCATTTATCAAGGGGTAACCCCCGCTACCCTTTGACTCGCCGGCGATAGTGTAAAATTTTTTTTTTGTGTTTTTCGGATTTCGTTGCCCCTTAAAAAATATTATGCTACCCCTTTTCAAAGCCCAAATAATTTTTTTTTTCTCATCAGCTTCGTTCACACTTCTCAGTTGAAAGGTTAGACTTCCTCTCATCTTTTTTCTAAAAATTTCTACTGTATTTCAATACTTTTAGGTGACTTCAAGTGTTCATACTTTATCCATGTTCTTGTTCTAGGATTACTAAATTTGTCTCTGACTCTTATTTTATCTTAATTGCAAATTACAATGTTTTCATCATCTAGTTATAGTTATGTGCAATTGTTATAACTTTTTAGGGTTTATGTGAAATTGATTTAGGGCTTATGTTTAATTTTATTTGTCTTGTAAAATTAGGGAATTCGGAAATTGAAAGATGAAAAAGCAAACTCTCATTAGTAGTCTTTTTAAACGAAAATTCCAAGAAAATGATTATTTGGGTCCAACTCCTAGTTCATACATTGTTGATGATAAGCAAGAAAATGAAGATATTGGTCCAAGTTCAAATAATGAAATTGATATGCATGAAAATGAAGATATCGGTCCAACTCCAAGTCCAATTATTACTTCGGCTTCAAATCCTTCAACATGAAACAAAATCGATTTGAATGATCTTCCTTCGGATCCATCCGATAGACCACCTATTACTAGTTATCATCCTAATCAAATAGACGACATAAGAAGAGCATATCTTGTTAAAAAGGCTTTTCAACCACGAGGTCATGACTTTAAATGGACAAACTATTCTAGTGGTCGGAGACGTTTTAATGTTAAATGGTTTGATAAATATCATTGGTAGGAGTATAGCACTAAACAAGAAAAAGCATATTGTTTATGTTGTTACTTGTTTAATGAAAGTGTTGGTAATAAAGGTGGAAGAGAGACTTTTGTAAGTGGAGGCTTTTGCAATTGGAGTAAACCGGGTGTCTTAAAAGAACATGTTGGGTTAGTTAATAGTTTACATAATAAGGCGGCGCAAAAATGTGAAAATCTCTTGAACCAAAAGTGATCCTGTGATGCGAATGAAAAAAGGCTTAACAAAGAAAGAAGGATTGGAAATCGGTATCGATTAATGGAATGTGTTCGTAGTGCGGGATTTTGTTTAGAAAATAGTTTACCGTTTCGTGGTCATGACGAATCTGAAAAGTCTCTTTATAAAGGTATCTTTCTTTCGGTTTTAAAGTTGATTAGTGTGAACAACCTGGATATTGGTAAGTACACTTTAGGGAAGCTTTCAAGCTTTCAAAAATCAAAGAGGAGAAATCATTTAGGTATGTGTTTAAATTTATTTATTCCCGCGCTACTATCATTCTTTTGTTTACATTGTATGAAGTACGTTAATTTTTTTTTTTGAAACGTTACCCCTTTAGTAATTTTCTAGATCCGCCACTGAGTATGGGACGGCTATAAGAGTAAATGATACTCAACCTGAATAACTAAAAACATGTACTCTTTTACCCAAAATATATACCAGAATATTTTTGAGTTTTTATTTTTTATTTTTTATTTTTCAATAACCCTAGTCTAGTAACGGTTCAATTCAACAGTTTCATTGCGTGAAAAATGAGTTCTTTTAACTTTGGAACATGCATTTTGGTCTAATGTGGCCCAATGTCACATAAAACTGAAGAATGTCCGTGGTATAATTTTACTTTTATTTTATGAACCCGCTTCATATTATGTATGTGTTTATTTGTTACAAAGATAAGTCAAAGACACATTTGACTAGTGAGAATACATGTATATGTATATGTTATTTAAAATAAACTTTAACTAGTTAAAATTATATACGCATTTTAGGCAACAGAAGCGTATGTAGCAAAATAACACGAACACTTTTATACCAAGGAACACCCGTAATGGAACAAGATCACCAACATGCAAACACGAAATAGAACATCAATCATAGGGGGTTTAGATATACCTTCGGTTAGTGAATAACCGGTTACGACACCGAGGTTCAACGAACAAGTGCTAGTTATACGAACAATCAAAACGCGGGAATGGATCGGAAACGGCGGAGGTGGGCAGCGGTCTTGCGGCGGTGATGGCCGGCGGTCCTGGCCGGCGGCGGCGGCGGTCTTGGCCGGTTGGGGTTGTGTGTGTTGTGTGAGTTTTTGGTTCAATTCTTGCAACCTCAATCCATGTCCACACACTTCCCTTATAAAGACTTTGAACCTTCATGCATGCTCAACACATGGTGGCCATGCAATTGGACAAGTGTTCGAGCTTCTTTCCATGTAGGCCAAGTGGTGGAGTTCCCATGCATGCAATGCCATTGGCTGAGATTTAGGTGCGCAACAAGTGGCGATGCAAGAGTGTTCTTGTCTCACCCGGTCCACGTACCCGTCTCTCAGTTAATATCCACGTATCTTTCATAATTACCAGTTAAACAGGTTAAGTGGAATTTTAGTTCGTTGCCCAAGGTGTAACTCTTACGGGTCAAGACCCAGTCGGCAGCGTTGACTTATCGAACCGGACATAAATATCCAACAGCTCCCACTTGGACGGTCTCTGATAAGATCTCAACGAAGACAGCCAGCGGTGCTCTAGCTACACATAGCTGCCCCCAATAGGTCATGACACTTTAAAGTCACTAACCAAGGTATCTTCCCTTTAGCAACGGCTTGCTACTTGAAGACAATAGACTTATGGCAATCGTTGTCATCTATCCTTTCTGTAAAAGACCTCAATTGAACAATGAGACATGGATCAGATTCAATCTCATATGGCGTTCAATCATTATTGTTCTCGTTCGCAGAATCAAAGTGGTCCAATCAAACACACAGTAAGTTTGGGTAAGGCCTTACACTTCACCAGTTTGAATCAACGAGGGCGCCCTGACGTCTAGCTATTACATATAATGTAAGAGTACAGAATTCCATCTTGACTACATACAACTCCCACTGAACTTCAGAGCCACTCCCAACCAATGCCTTTATGACTGGCAGTTACGCGACAGCGGGTGACACTGATCAAAAAATAGTCTTTAGTAAACGAGAGTTCTAGTATGTATCTCAGGTCAGAGGATACTAAATGAGTATGCCTAAATCAAAAACATCTTATGACTAAGATCCATGAAGATGATTTGATGCGAGTTACGTCCAGCGTCATTCACAATGAGGCCTGTGAATTTGGAAGTCAACTCCCTGGTCCAAAATCAGAATAGTCTTAATTCAGAGTCGTTCCCACGAGTCTGATCGACTATGGATAATTTAGAATACAAGATTCATGGATTAAACGTATCAAATTCGAACACAGTTGTAGGATTCAAGAATTGCATTTAACTAGTAAATAAAAATGAATAAAGGAATACAACTGTTTGATGTTCGTACATCCAAATACTAAATCAAAACATTTCACTAGCTAATCTAAGCCCAATAGCATCCATGTGACGGTCATATTTCTCTTGAGTCATTGGCTTAGTAAATGGGTCAGCTAGGTTTTGATCTGTGTCAATTTTGCTTATAATGATGTCTCCACGTTCCACAATCTCACGTATGTAGTGAAACTTTCTCGAAATGTGCTTGGCTTTGTGATGTGGTCTAGGCTCCTTGGCTTGAGCAATAGCACCTGTGTTATCACAAAATATCTGGATAGGTTTCATGATACTTGGAACCACATCGAGATCGGTTATGAACTTCTTCATCCAAGCAGCTTCCTTTGCGGCATCCGATGCGGCAATGCACTCAGATTCTGTGGTGGAATCAGCTACAACGCTCTGCTTGGAGCTTTTCCATGAGACAGCTCCTCCGTTAAGAGTGAACACGAAACCCGTTTGTGAGCGAGAGGTATCTCGATCAGTTTGAAAACTAGCATCAGTGTAACATTTTACATGGAGCTCCTCATTGACTCCTCCAAATATCAAGAACATATCTTTTGTCCTTCTCAAGTACTTAAGGATGTTCTTAACTGTAGTCCAATGGGCAATCCGAGGGCCCTGCTGGTAACGGCTGGTCATGCTCAAAGCATACGAGACTTTTGGTTGAGTACATACCATAGCATACATGATAGAACCAATCGCTGAAGCATATGGACCTGCTTCCATTTGCTTTAACTCACGGTCCTCAGAGTGAGCTTGTGATTTGTCCAAGACGGTTCCTTTGGTCATTGGAACGCCTCCTTTCTTGGAGTTTTCCATCTTGAAGCGTCTTATTACTTGATCTATGTATGTGCTCTGAGTTAGCCCAAGAAGTCGCTTAGATCTATTCCTGTAGATCTTGATTCCTAGAATGTAAGCGGCTTCTCTAAGATCCTTCATTGCGAAGCAAGATCCCAACCAATGCTTAACTTCCTTAAGCATGGGGATGTTGTTTCCAATGATTAATATATCATCTACATACAAGATGAGAAATGATATAGCACTCCCACTAGCCTCTCTGTAAACACAAGGTTCATCTTCGTTCTTGACAAAACCAAACTCTTTGACTTTCTGGTCAAAACAAAGATTCCAGGTCTGAGACGCTTGCTTGAGTCCATAAATGGATTTGTTTAGCTTACATACCCTATTAGGATATTTCGGATCAATAAAACCGTCAGGTTGAACCATATAAACATCTTCAGAAAGATGTGCATTAAGAAAGGCAGTTTTAACATCCATTTGCCAAATTTCGTAATCATAGTACGCAACTATGGCAAGTAATATCCTGATCAATTTGATCATAGCAACGGGCGAGAAGGTCTCATCATAGTCAATACCTTGAGTTTGAGTGAAACCTTTCGCTACTAGCCATGATTTATAGGTTTGTATATTTCCATGCATGTTAGTTTTTCTCTTGAAAACCCATTTGCTCCCTACTGCCCGAGATTCAGGGGGTAGCTCAACCAAGTCCCAGACTTGATTGTCACGCATGGATTGCATCTCGGCTTCCATGGCCTCTAGCTATTTCGTAGAATCTGGATTAGAAGTAGCAGATTTGTAACTAGTAGGCTCGTCATCAGACTCGGCTACTGTCAGGACTTCAGAACCCTCAACATGCCAAAGGTATCTATCGGGTACTTTACGAGTGCTAATGCTCCTGCGAAGGCTTGTGTTCAGGTCTGATCCAATATCAACAATTTGTTGTGGTTCAGACGTCCCGACCTCTTCAACGGTTGTTTGTAGTCCTTGAACTTCTTCAAGATCTACTAAGTTACTTCCAGTTCCTCAACTAAGAAGTTCATCTTCAAGGAACGTTTTAGCCTTCCTTTTGATGGAAATCGTATTTGCATCAGGATGGTAGAAGTAATAACCGCATTGGTTGTAGTATCCGACGAAAACAACCTTTTTGCCTCGAGGGTCGAGCTTGTCATCAGAATCACTTGTGATAGTCTCACCGATTTGGTAGGTTGGCTGGTACGGGCCGAGCAGGATAGACGGGAGAGAGAGGGACTACCCCCGATACCGCTTCCACCGGCTCGAGCACCACATCAGCAGCAGCAGCATCCGCTGCAGAAGCATCATCAGGATTCGGATACAGATTTGGATTTGGATGCATAGACCTGTTGTTTTTATTTTGATTATGAATGTACAAACTTATCTTATATATGTCATATTTTATGTTTGTTTTCAGTTATTCGGTTCTTAATGATTGTTGTCTTAAATTGAGATAATACGGAAACAAAAATATGTTTTGAATATAATACGGAAACAATATATCCCCTGAATATAATACGGAAACAATATTTGAACGAGATAAAATTTTAATCTGAAGACTAATATTAAAAAAGTAAAATGTTAAAAACATTATAATATTTAATCGATATAATATAGTGTAAAAAACAATAACTTTTTTTTAAAATAGTTGATTTTTAAAAAACAATAACTTTTTTATAGTGTAAAAAACAAAAAAAAAAAAAAAATCCGGACGAGACGGTGATCATCAGCAATTCATTTCCCCGGGCACTCCTTACGTTCATCAAAACAATCCGGACGTTGGAGGATATGGTGGTTATGGTGGATATGGTAGATATGGTGGTGAGGCACCTCCCATCCTGGACAGTCCGTACTTAAAAAAGCAGGTATAAATTACTATTTTATTATTAATATTTTATTATTATTGTTATTTATTTATTATTATTTATTATTATTATTATTATTATTATTATTATTATTATTATTATTATTATTAATATTGTCGATGTTACAGGTTTTTAACTCTTTAGATGAACTAAAGAAACGGATACAAGAAATAGCAAACGCGGATGGTTTCGTTATTGTCACCCGTCGATCAAAGAAAATCGGGGGAAGAACCGGGAGGGTATGGCTTGAATGTGACCGTGGTGGTGAGCACCAGAGTACAGCAACACTTAGAAAAGCTGGAAGCAAAAAAACCGGTTGCCCGTTTTACCTGTTGGCTGTCCGAAACCACCCGTATGAAACCTGGGAGATAAAAGACGGAACAATTGAACATAACCACGAACTTTGTGAGGACCTGTCGGCCCACGCGTTTGTGCGAAGGTTTACTCCAAGCGAAATGAAACTGATCGAGCAGCTGACAGCTCAAAACATGGAGCCGCGCAAAATATTTCAAACGATAAGGAAGTAGGACCCCGACAGGTTTCATGTTCAGAAAGACGTTCAAAACGTTGTAGCGAAGATTAGAGCCGAACAAAGAGAAGGATTGACTCCCATGCAGTCACTAGAAAACGTGCTGATAAACAACGACTTTATTTACGAGACACGGGAAGAACCCGGAACAGAGATCGTAACAGAGATCTTCTTTCTTCATCGGGACTCAAGAGTCATGTGGCGTGCATTCCCCCACGTCAAGCTGATCGATGCGACGTACAAGACAACATATACAATATGCCCTTTATCTAGATTGTTGGTATGACGCCTACCAACAAATCGTTTATTATCGCGCATGCCGTTGTTAGTAAAGAACGGGGTGATAACTTTGTGTGGGTGCTTGAGAGGGTTAAGTCAATGTTGGATGAATGTATGGAGCCACGTGTGATTTTAACGGATAGAGACCTAGCCCTTATGGGCGTGTGTGCTAAAGTATTTCCAGATGCCTCCAGGCTTCTTTGCAGGTGGCACATACAACAGAATGTTATGAAGCACTGCAAGGGTGCCTTCACAGACGAAGACTAGAAGAAATTTTTGTCATTCTGGAGGACATTGATTGAGTCTCCATCCATACCCATCTACGAGTACCACTTGCGCAACATGCGAAAGCGACTTGTGGAGTGCAAACGTTCTAGTAAGTTTTTCTAATAACATACGACTCACCTATGCAAATTTTATTAAATTATTTTTACTTTTTAGGAGTCTTCAAATACGTGTACGATAACTGGCTAAAAGACTATAAGGAGATGTTCGTCTTTACGTGGACTGATAAGAGGCGCAACTTTGGTAATCGTACCACAAACAGAGTTGAGAGCCAACACGCCAACTTAAAGAGATACGTCTTAGATAGGAGCTCGCTGGACCGTGTAGTTGGTTGTGTCCGGGATATAGTTGAGACACAGTTCGGTGAAATAAGGAAGACTTTTCGAGAAAGCATCGAAAAAACAATGAAACACCACAAACACCCGATGTTTCAACACCTACTTGGAAAAGTATCCCATACAGCCCTTGACTTGTTGCATGGAGAGGCAATTAGGAAGCTAGATGTCTTGGAGCGCTTTCATTCATCATGTGGTTGCCAAATGTGGCACAGCTGTGGGTTGCCCTGTGCTTGTAGGATAGAAAAGTACATGCGTGAAGGTAATAATTGTTAAACGTACAACACTTGTGTGATATATTTCCTTTTTTTCATTTTACTTAAACAATGTTGTTTTTAACCGTGCATAGCGTCCGATTCAACTCGAAGACATAGACGTCTTCTGGCGGAAACTTAACTTCCAAAGTTGTAAATTGATAGACGATGACGTTGACGTGATCAAAGAGCTAAATATTGTTAGACAACAATTAGAGTCGCACCCCCCAGCTAAGCAAAAAAGCCTGATGTCAAAGATTAAAGCGGTGTTGACTCCAAAGAAATCTACCAAGAAACCACCGGTTGTCCAACAAAATACTCGTGGCCGACCAACAACAAAGCAGGTACAAGAAAGGTTGGACGAGGCCTCTCGTATAGATGATGAAGAATTGAGGAGAAGCTCCTTCGGTGATGCAAACACGTGCTTTGAAGGTTCACGACAAAGTAAGTACGATAAACCTCGCCACAGCTCGTACGTTCCATCACAGGCCTCTCAACAGTCGGTTATATGGTCCCAAAAACCCAAAGCGAGCCTAAGCCGTTCAAAGAGTTCTAAGAAGAAAGAGACATGAGATGATCACGGTTTTCCTTTAATCATTGGGGACGAGTACGTGGGAATCATCGAACGGTTTAAGTCTGCCATTCCGCCAGTGTTCCATCCGTACGTCTCGTGCATACGAGATGTGATGTCGGACGGTCATTGTGGGTTTCGGTCTGTGGCTGTGGGCTTAGGTATGGATCAGAGTTCATGGGGGCTCATTCGAAGGGACCTTGTCCAAGAAATGGATCAGATTGAATCGATCTGGTTCCCAATATTTGAAGCATGGGATGAAGGTTATTTTTACACGCATCGTCAGGGCGTAATTTGGGATTCAGTGGCCGGTTGTGGGGAGGATCACTGGATGGACTTCCCCTTAGCAGGACTTCTTATTGCACAAACGTACGGTATCAGGGTGCACCTGTTAACGACAACCATGGGTGCGAGTTCCACTTACTTCCCGATACTAAGTCCTCCGGCTAATCAACAACCATTATTCATAACGCTTACACATGTTAACGAGAACCACTTCATACATGTTAAGCTGGAAGGGAATTATCCTATGCCACCAGCACACGGGCTATGGTTGACCCACCGAAGACCCCATACAGAACAATGGGAAGATATGTACTTGCCACATCTAGAATGGTATACATCGATAATGAATCCTCCGCCAAGATCAAACCCCAGTCTTAATTACATAGATAGTTATACGGAAGAATGATTTTTGTAATTAATAGTATTTTTTTGTAATTAATAGTATTTTTTTGTAATTAATAGTATTTTTTTGTAATTAATAGTATTTTTTTTTGTAATTAATAGTATTTTTTGTATTAATTCCTATAATTTTCTACAATTTCTATAATTTTTATTATAATTTCTATCATTATTCTATAATTAGAATTCATTAAAACAGGTTAATAACATTTTTATAAAAAAAAAATACAAATATACGACTCGTATAGAGCTAGGCTGGTCGTATATGATTGACCAAAAGACCATTTAGCCCCTGATATGCCCCCAATCTAGGCTTATTTCAGGGGCTAAAAAGTCATTCTACTTTCACCAGACGCCTCGTATAGAGCTATACGGGTCGTCTATTTGAGCGGGTTTTTGAAAATTTGAATTTTGAATATTTGAATATCAAAATTTGAATTTTTTGAAAAAGGACGATTCGTATAGACCTATACGTGTAGTCTATTGGGGCGGCAACAACTCTTTTTTTTTTAAATTTGAATTTTGAAAATATTTTATGTTAATTACTAATATACCCCTGAAAGTCCCCAGTATAGCCCTTTAACAGGGGCTTAAAGGTAATTTAACAACCTGGACGACTCGTATAGGTATGTACGAGTCATACAACTGAGGCGGCAACTTTTACAGTTTTTCCTTTTTTAATTATTAAAAAATATTTATTAAATGACCATTTTGCCCCAGTAAAGCCCCTAGTATAGGCATTATTCAGGGGCAAAATGGTAATTAACCACTCCAGAAATATCTTTTTGGTTTGGTTAATTACCATTTTGCCCCTGAAAAATGCCTATACTGTGGGCTATACAGGGGAAAAATAGTCATTTAATAAAAAGCCTAGACGAGTCGTATAGGTCTGTACGAGTCGTCTATGCCTCGTATAAGACTGGGGGCCTAGACGACACTGGTTATCACCCCCAAACAAAAAAAAACACATATGCGGAGCAGACTCACCTATACGCCTCGTACGTATTTCGACCGTATTTTTGAAGATTTGAAGCATCACTGGTACGTATTTCATCCCGTAGTTTAGTATTTTTGCCTCGTTTTTGCCTTTAGACTGTAGGTTTGCCCTGAAATTTGGTTTTTGTTGGGTTTTGGGGGTTTGAATCAAATGTTGAAGATGAAGCACTAGAACAGGACGCCGAGTATAGCCCTATACGAGGGCTATACGAGGATCTGAATTTTTTTTTAGTAATGTTATTATTATTTTATTATTATTATTAATATTGTTTATTCATTATTATTATTATTAATTATTATTATTATTATTATTATTATTATTATTATTATTTATTGTTATTAATATTATCATTATTAATATTATTATTATTTTTATTATTATTGTTATTATTATTGTTATTATTATTATTATTAATTATTATTATTATAAATATTATTATTATTTATTAATTATTATTATTACTATTATTAATATTATTATTGTTTATGTTATCATTATTATTATTATTCTTATTATTTATTTATTTATTATTATTATTATTGTTATTATTATTATTGTTAATATTATTATTATTAATATTATTATTATTATTTATTATTGTTATTAATATTATCATTATTAATATTATTATTATTTTTATTATTGTTCTTATTATTATTATTGTTAATATTATTATTATTAATATTATTATTATTATTATTAATGTTATTATTATTATAAATATTATTATTATTTATTAATTATTATTATTATTATTATTATTATTATTATTATTATTATTATTATTATTATTATTATTATTATTATTATTATTATGGGTAGGGATATGGTAAAAAGTGTCTAAAATGTAAAAAGGGTAAGAAGTGTTTTAAACCATTGGATATTTGATCTAATGGTTGAGATCAATAGGGTATAAAATGTAAATTGTGTTTTAATTAGAAGGACCTTATGTAAAATTAAAGGGCAATAGTAACTTTTCCAACGTTTCAAATATGGTAACCGTTTCAAAATCCCCATCAATCTTCTATAAATCAGCGAATTTATGGTAACTGTTTCAAAACCCCCCATCAATCTCCTAAAAAATCAGCGAATTTCTCGTACTGAAATAAATTCTTCGATTTCCTTCACAACAACTTTTTATAACACTATAAAGAACATTATATTACATAATAAAACACTATAGGAAGATATAACACTATCTGTTTACTTTAAGATACTATACATAAATAAAACACTGTTGATGGGGGATAAAACACTATGAAAAGGAACAATATATTACATGATAAAACACTATAGGAAGATATAACACTGTCTGTTTACTGTAAGACACTATACAGAATAAAACACTATTGATGAGGATAAAATACTATGAAAAGGAACAGTATATTACGTTACATGATAAAACACTATAGAAAGATATAACACTATCTGTTTACTGTACGACACTATACAGAATAAAACACTATTGATGGGGATAAAACACTATGAAAAGGAGATTAAAGATACCTGTACATAATATAACACTATTGACTGGGGAATATAACACTACAACACGAACTTACCGTAAACAATTAAATGTATAGAACAAATCGAATTCGAATCACATCCCTAATATATCGCCTGATATTTTTGGCAGTTATCTTTGGAAATCAATTAATTGATAAGAATGGACAATTACTAATATACCCTTTTGAGTTAATTAAGATAAGGGACACTTGTCGTTCCCAAATTATTTCTCACACTTCTCACAAAAGTTGGACTTTTTACAGGATCCTCTACCTTATTATTATTATTATTATTATTAATATTATTATTAATGTTATTATTATTATTATTGTTAATATTGTTATTATTATTATTGTTATTATTATTATTATTATCATTTATTTATTTATTATTGTTTTTATACGTATACGGTATTTATTTGCAGATTGATTATGGAGGACGATCTGCTTTAGGTCGATGACATTCACGTAGAGCCAGTTCAGCAGGGTCCACGACGGAGACGGCGGCCGCCTGTGGATTCGCTGCAGGGGCATCAGTATCTAGAGTTTCCCGACGGCACCGATGCCGCCCGTCATTGCCAGAAGCTTAGGAGGATGCACATTGGATCGCATGCAGCGATCGACTGGGATGCGATAGATGGGATTGCTGAGACGCCGAGAGTGTGTCGGTTTATACCTGTCGATTCGCCGTGGCATCGTCTTTTTGATTTTGCGCACACGCCGACCTACAGGGAGCTGCTGGTCGAGTTCCTTTCGTCATTCACATTTCACCCTCCTGGGGTCCCAGTGCCGCTTCCGCACCCAGGTGCTCCCCCTCCGCCTGAGGTTTCTTTCAGGCTTGCTTGCGTTATGCGTTCGATGACGCTAGCAGAGTTTGCGGTGCATTGTGGTTTATACATGCAGGGGGAGATCGAGACTGAGATTTACATAGCGGGGCTAGTGGTGGTTGCCAAACCCATTCTTGTAGGGTTTTGGCAGGTGATTGCGGGGGAGAATCATTGGGAGCACGACAAGTCGAAGGGGAGGGTGTCGTTTGTTAGGGACCCACTGTACAGGTATGTACGTTTATTATGGCAATTATTGTGATTATATGCATTGTTTATTAATCTCTGTTTATGTATTTCGTTAACACTATCTGCAGGTATCTGCAACATTTGCTCGCTACTTCTATTTCAGCGCGTGGCTACAGCCGTGAGTGGTGTACGACCACAGATCTTTTTTTCCTTTATTGTTTGTTGTATAGGAGGCCGTGCGCGCTAGCACACGGTCTAGCCCAGTACTACGCCTCCGCCCTTACCGGCAGGACCGCGGATTTTTGTATGGCGGGGCGTACGTGACCGTCATTGCCCGTTCATTGGGCCTCGTACCACACCAGGACCCACATCTACAGACGCCGGCAATCATGCCGACGCGGATGGGTTTTCAGTCGCTGTGGGTGATGAAGGTAATCAAGAGGTTCCCCGTTGGCCCGCGGTTTAAAAACCACGAAGGGGTATGGACAGAGGAGCCCCTACCAGAGCATTTCGAGGCCGTTCATCCTCCTGCAGATCCTGCTGATGAAGTGCCCGTGGAGGACCCTCCGGAGGATGTAGACGGTGCAGCGGTGCCACAGCCACCGCCACCTCTCGGTGCGCCTCAGTTTCCACGTCACGTTATTCCAGGTCATGCCCCAAGAGCTGCGCTACATCCGGATGTACGAGCCGAGCTTGATAGTCTCACCGATTTGGTAGGTTGGCTGGTACGGGCCGAGCAGGATAGACGGGAGAGAGAGGGACTACCCCCGATACCGCTTCCACCGGCTCGAGCACCACATCAGCAGCAGCAGCAGCAGCCGCTGCAGAAGCATCATCAGGATTCGGATACAGATTTGGATTTGGATGCATAGACCTGTTGTTTTTATTTTGATTATGAATGTACAAACTTATCTTATATATGTCATATTTTATGTTTGTTTTCAGTTATTCGGTTCTTAATGATTGTTGTCTTAAATTGAGATAATACGGAAACAAAAATATGTTTTGAATATAATACGGAAACAATATATCCCCTGAATATAATACGGAAACAATATTTGAACGAGATAAAATTTTAATCTGAAGAATAATATTAGAAAAGTAAAATGTTAAAAACATTATAATATTTAATCGATATAATATAGTGTAAAAAACAATCACTTTTTTTAAAATAGTTGATTTTTAAAAAACAATAACTTTTTTTATAGTGTAAAAAACAAACAAAAAAAAAAAAAAAAACTTTTTTTTAAAACCAAAAAAATTTTCAACCAAAAAACACATCTTCAAAAACTATTAAAAAAACCATACCAAAACCCACCAAAACACCCCTTATTTCAGCAAAAAAAAAAAAACACCCCGCTTAAGACGCCTCGTATAGGGGTGTATTCTTCGTATAGGGTTTCTTAAACATTGTGCCTGACATCCTCTGAGACCCCCTTGAATTCAGTGCTTAGACGCCTCGTATAGCCCTATACGAAGCGTGTAGGGCACAAAAAGTGTGAAAATAGACAGGGAGGGTGTCCAAATAGTTTCAGCCTTTTAGAATTGTTTCAAATCTGTTGATTCTATTATCAATGATACAAATGAAAGATTGTGGTCCACTTACAAGTATTCCGTTAATAAATCGGACGCTAAGTGTTTGAACCAGTGCGTATCCAGCAAGATCTATGTCGTTGATATGCCCAATAAATGACTGGGTGACAACAATAGTTCCGAATGTAGAAACCCTTGATATGATGCCAGGCAATGCTACCCTCCAAATCCTTTTGGATTCGTCCCATATCCTTTGTGTTAACTCACCTTCCTCCTCTTCACGTGGAAGAAGCCTTGCCTGCATCCCATCATCCATCTTGAAAGCTGAGAATATAACATTTTTCTAATAAATTTTATTCATAAGAATTTTTGTTTACGCATATTTTGCAATTAATTTGGTTATAAATACAATTTTATAATTAGCTCTATATTGGAGTTTTTTTAGCCGACCTTGACCAGTTTTGATACTTTCATGAGCTTGCATAAACTATAAAGCCATGCTCAAGTCCTATCAAGATTGACTCACGAACAACCCTGGTCCAACACACACATCAACAAAGAGTTGGCTCACGTATAACCCTAGTCCAAAACACATCAACAAACAGTTGGTATGTATTTTGAACAACATTAAAAAGTTAGGGACTCCAAGACTAAGTGTATAAATATTCATTATAGTGGTCTATCTTGGAAATTTGTGAAATGAAGTAGTTTTCTGACGTGATTGATATCATCTCTAATTTATGATCTAAACTGATAAATACATGATATCAAATTATCAACTACCATCATCCATCCACCACTTCTTCCTCGTATTATGATTTATGAAGGTACCATGGCTAACCGCCTATCGGGATCATCACCATCATAACCACTACGACACCTACCGCTCGCTGTTGATTGCACCACCACCACCACCACCACCACAACTACTGCTGCTTTCTTGTATTTTAAATTAATCATCTTCATCTTACATTTTACAAACATACTATAAAAAACGTAACAACTTGCAACATTAAGGTCGTGTATTTTAAAACACTAACAAAGAGTATTAAAGTCCAAAGTTTGAAATATTATCACGAGAGAATTGTGATACCCAAACACATATATTTTCCAGCATCAATTGATCTGATTGTTATATATTTGATTTTATTACTAATTATTGATCATAATAATAATAATTTGAAAAACACATGCCATCAAGATACTCGTTTTAAGAAAGTCAATACTTGGATTAACATAAGAAGTGGTGAAAAGCTAAAGAAACTTACTAGTTAGAGGAAACAAGAGGAGAGACCACAAACGAAGCAGAAGCACGGACCAATATTAAAAATGAATAGGTTGAACTCCTTTTAAAGTTTTAAGCTAAGACTATGGGGTATGGGGCGGGGGTTGGAGAGAAACGCCCAAGTCACCACCCCAGGTGGGCTTGGGTTTGGGCGTGGCCCCATTGGCTGGGATTTAGCCTGGGCGTTGGGCGGGGCTACTCACATGACATGGTGAAACCTCATTGGCCAAAAGCACTAGCCACGCCACCCCAGCCACGCCTCACCATACCCTTTTGAAATTGACTTTTGGTCTTGGGTGCCCCATACTTCACGTGTCACACTATGCCCTCAACCCACGACCTACCATACCCCACGGTCTAAACAAAGGGATAGCGAAGGAGATGACGTGGCCGTTGTTGGGCTTGTCATATAGGTTATTTTGGTATTTTAGTTCTATTTAATAACTTTTAGATATATGTAGGATTGATTGGTGGGGCCATGATGGAAGACAGATACCTCCCTCCTTTTACTTTTATTACCTTTCCTTTTTAGGTGTCACGACGATCAGGGGCGGACTTATTAAGAAACTACGAGTTCCTGGGAACCCATTCGGTTTTTAGTTTTTAGTGTAAATGTATATAACAAACTGAAAAGGAACCCATAAGTAAAATTTAAAGGGAACCCATAAACAAAAAAAAACCTTGGTTCCACTGGTTATGTCTGCATTACTCTCCCTAAGTTACCCGGGTTCGAATATTGAATGATCCATAAATAATAGTTTTTGTTCCGTTTTTTTTTTAATTTTTTTCTTTTATTTTTCTTTAATGTAATATAAAACCCATTTAGGGTTATAACCCAAAACAACCCGGCGCAGACAGAACAAGAACGAAGAAACATCAGCAGCTCCAAAACATCTCGGCGTTCTTACTCTCCGGCCTCCGCTGCTCCGCCTCCGCCGACGACAGCCTTCACTTTGTTTATCAGAATCAGCGATTAAGGTTAGTCTATCCGATTAATCGATTATCATCCGTTAGATTGAGACTTGATTTGTAGACTTGATTTGTTAACCATCTGTTAGTTTGTTATACATCCGAACATAGGTTCGAATCTTGGTCATGGTGTCTTTCTTTTTGGAACATCTTTTATAATTTTATAACCTGCAGCCCACTCGAGCTCAAAGGTTACTTAATGCTTAATGCTATTCAATTAGTAAGGATAAGCACCAATCTGTTATCCATTTGAAGCACCAATCTGTTATCCATTTAAGCACAGTTTTTTCCTTGTAAATCCTTGAAGTTAAAAGATTGCCATAGATGTATTAGATAGAATCTAGATATACATGTATTGGTTTTTAGCAATTTTAGTTCTTTTTTCTTTAAACTTGAATTTTTGGGTTAATGCTAATGGAAATTCGATATGAAATTGGGTCTTTATTATGATCCGTGACCCGACCCGGCCCGAAAATTTTAACATATGGTTTTGAAATTTAACTACCCGAAAAAGTGAACCCATAGGAAAAAAATCCTGGATCCGCCACTGACGATTCCTGGGTCCAAAAATCGCACTGACCTCCCTCTTTATTTCTTTGTCCTTACTTCCTCTTCATTCTTTCCAAGTTTCCCATCTCCTTCATAGTGTTGTGGTCCAGCCGTATAGAGATGCAATTACATATATAAAAACTTTTTAGTTCATGAGTTGTGAATTGTGCTTTGGGCATCTTTCAAAAAAAACCTTGATTTTTAGTTTTAACTCAAAGGTTTTTACCTTTTGCAATTTTAACCTTAAATAATTTGTTTTTTTAACTTTAACAAAAAACTTTTCATTATTTGCAATTTAACTTCACAACTTTTGTAACTTATACTTTTCATCTTCAGGAAATTTTCGTTTTACGTATAGTTCTAAATTATTCGAGTTAATATGACGCAACGTGCATGTGTGGTTCAACGCTGATACCATGTAAGATATGGTAAAAGACTTGATTTACTCATTCATTCAATAACGATTACAATATATAGAGATGCCAGGAAACCCTACCTACCTAAAGTGAGCCCGTGGGCTCACACAATATAGTACAAAAGTTTTTACCTCTATTTTCCCATGTTTGACAGGTTCGTCACAGCACGCATACCCTAGGTCGAGTCAGTGGTGGTGGTCGATGACGGTTGTGTGACATTAGTACTATTTGACACCGTTTTACGCCCCGCCGCAACGCAGGTTGTGCTTTGGGGGGTTTTAAAAAAAATGGTTATGCATATGGTTGTCGTAACGTTGGCTTTGAGGATTTTCCAAAAAAAAAAATGATTTTTTTTTTTACTTTTCACCCAAAAGTATTTCATAAATTACTTTTAACCCAAAACTATTTGTTTTATTACTTCTAACCCAAAACTTTTTATCTTTTGCAATCTCATAACTTTTTTTACTTTCAACTTTGGTCCTTTATAGTTTTCATTTTCCGCAAATTTTTCGCTTCATGGTTGGTTTTAAATTTTGTGACTTAACACATCGCAACGTGCGTCTTTGGTTTAACGTTTTTACGTTTCGTTCTAAATTTTGCGAGTTAATGCGACGCAACATGCGTGTGTGGGTGACTTTTTTACTTCGTCTATTTTTTCCCCGTTTGATAGGTTTAACATAACGTACAGGTTCTAGATCGACTTAGTTATAACTAAAGAATCCCCGATGCATTGCGACGGGTCACAAGCCTAGTTGAACTCAAATTTAATGGAAAAACCTGAAGCTTGATACATTCATGATGAGTATTTGAGTATAGGACTAGATATGAAATTATTTTAAACACTTTCACAAGTATGGGTAGGGGCGGACATACCATTTATCAAGGGGTAACCCCCGCTACCCTTTGACTCGCCGGCGATAGTGTAAATTTTTTTTTTTTGTGTTTTTCGGATTTCGTTGCCCCTTAAAAAATATTATGCTACCCCTTTTCAAAGCCCAAATAATTATTTTTTTTTCTCATCAGCTTCGTTCACACTTCTCAGTTGAAAGGTTAGACTTCCTCTCATCTTTTTTCTAAAAATTTCTACTGTATTTCAATACTTTTAGGTGACTTCAAGTGTTCATACTTTATCCATGTTCTTGTTCTAGGATTACTAAATTTGTCTCTGACTCTTATTTTATCTTAATTGCAAATTACAATGTTTTCATCATCTAGTTATAGTTATGTGCAATTGTTATAACTTTTTAGGGTTTATGTGAAATTGATTTAGGGCTTATGTTTAATTTTATTTGTCTTGTAAAATTAGGGAATTCGGAAATTGAAAGATGAAAAGGCAAACTCTCATTAGTAGTCTTTTTAAACGAAAATTCCAAGAAAATGATTATTTGGGTCCAACTCCTAGTTCATACATTGTTGATGATAAGCAAGAAAATGAAGATATTGGTCCAAGTTCAAATAATGAAATTGATATGCAAGAAAATGAAGATATCGGTCCAACTCCAAGTCCAATTATTACTTCGGCTTCAAATCCTTCAACATGAAACAAAATCGATTTGAATGATCTTCCTTCGGATCCATCCGATAGACCACCTATTACTAGTTATCATCCTAATCAAATAGACGACATAAGAAGAGCATATCTTGTTAAAAAGGCTTTTCAACCACGAGGTCATGACTTTAAATGGACAAACTATTCTAGTGGTCGGAGACGTTTTAATGTTAAATGGTTTGATAAATATCATTGGTAGGAGTATAGCACTAAACAAGAAAAAGCATATTGTTTATGTTGTTACTTGTTTAATGAAAGTGTTGGTAATAAAGGTGGAAGAGAGACTTTTGTAAGTGGAGGCTTTTGCAATTGGAGTAAACCGGGTGTCTTAAAAGAACATGTTGGGTTAGTTAATAGTTTACATAATAAGGCGGCGCAAAAATGTGAAAATCTCTTGAACCAAAAGTGATCCTTTGATGCGAATGAAAAAAGGCTTAACAAAGAAAGAAGGATTGGAAATCGGTATCGATTAATGGAATGTGTTCGTAGTGCGGGATTTTGTTTAGAAAATAGTTTACCGTTTCGTGGTCATGACGAATCTGAAAAGTCTCTTTATAAAGGTATCTTTCTTGCGGTTTTAAAGTTGATTAGTGTGAACAACCTGGATATTGGTAAGTACACTTTAGGGAAGCTTTCAAGCTTTCAAAAATCAAAGAGGAGAAATCATTTAGGTATGTGTTTAAATTTATTTATTCCCGCGCTACTATCGTTCTTTTGTTTACATTGTATGAAGTACGTTAAATTTTTTTTTTTGAAACGTTACCCCTTTAGTAATTTTCTAGATCCACCACTGAGTATGGGACGGCTATAAGAGTAAATGATACTCAACCTAAATAACTAAAAACATGTACTCTTTTACCCAAAATATATACCAGAATATTTTTGAGTTTTTATTTTTTATTTTTTATTTTTCAATAACCATAGTCTAGTAACGGTTCAATTCAACAGTTTCATTACGTGAAAAATGAGTTCTTTTAACTTTGGAACATGCATTTTGGTCTAATGTGGCCCAATGTCACATAAAACTGAAGAATGTCCGTGTATAATTTTACTTTTATTTTATGAACCCGCTTCATATTATGTATGTGTTTATTTGTTACAAAGATAAGTCAAAGACACATTTGACCAGTGAGAATACATGTATATGTATATGTTATTTAAAATAAACTTTAACTAGTTAAAATTATATACGCATTTTAGGCAACAGAAGCGTATGTAGAAAAATAACACGAACACTTTTATACCAAGGAACACCCGTAATGGAACAAGATCACCAACATGCAAACACGAAATAGAACATCAATCATAGGGGGTTTAGATATACCTTCGGTTAGTGAATAACCGGTTGAGACACCGAGGTTCAACGAACAAGTGCTAGTTATACGAACAATCAAAACGCGGGAATGGATCGGAAACGGCGGAGGTGGGCAGCGGTCTTGCGGCGGTGATGGCCGGCGGCGGCGGCGGTCTTGGCCGGTTGGGGTTGTGTGTGTTGTGTGAGTTTTTGGTTCAATTCTTGCAACCTCAATCCATGTCCACACACTTCCCTTATAAAGACTTTGAACCTTCATGCATGCTCAACACATGGTGGCCATGCAATTGGACAAGTGTTCGAGCTTCTTTCCATGTAGGCCAAGTGGTGGAGTTCCCATGCATGCAATGCCATTGGCTGAGATTTAGGTGCGCAACAAGTGGCGATGCAAGAGTGTTCTTGTCTCACCCGGTCCACGTACCCGTCTCTCAGTTAATATCCACGTATCTTTCATAATTACCAGTTAAACAGGTTAAGTGGAATTTTAGTTCGTTGCCCAAGGTGTAACTCTTACGGGTCAAGACCCAGTCGGCAGCGTTGACTTATCGAACCAGACATAAATATCCAACAGCTCCCACTTGGACGGTCTCTGATAAGATCTCAACGAAGACAGCCAGCGGTGCTCTAGCTACACATAGCTGCCCCCAATAGGTCATGACACTTTAAAGTCACTAACCAAGGTATCTTCCCTTTAGCAACGGCTTGCTACTTGAAGACAATAGACTTATGGCAATCGTTGTCATCTATCCTTTCTGTAAAAGACCTCAATTGAACAATGAGACATGGATCAGATTCAATCCCATATGGCGTTCAATCATTATTGTTCTCGTTCGCAGAATCAAAGTGGTCCAATCAAACACACAGTAAGTTTGGGTAAGGCCTTACACTTCACCAGTTTGAATCAACGAGGGCGCCCTGACGTCTAGCTATTACATATAATGTAAGAGTACAGAATTCCATCTTGACTACATACAACTCCCACTGAACTTCAGAGCCACTCCCAACCAATGCCTTTATGACTGGCAGTTACGCGACAGCGGGTGACACTGATCAAAAAATAGTCTTTAGTAAACGAGAGTTCTAGTATGTATCTCAGGTCAGAGGATACTAAATGAGTATGCCTAAATCAAAAACATCTTATGACTAAGATCCATGAAGATGATTTGATGCGAGTTACGTCCAGCGTCATTCACAATGAGGCCTGTGAATTTGGAAGTCAACTCCCTGGTCCAAAATCAGAATAGTCTTAATTCAGAGTCGTTCCCACGAGTCTGATCGACTATGGATAATTTAGAATACAAGATTCATGGATTAAACGTATCAAATTCGAACACAGTTGTAGGATTCAAGAATTGCATTTAACTAGTAAATAAAAATGAATAAAGGAATACAACTGTTTGATGTTCGTACATCCAAATACTAAATCAAAACATTTCACTAGCTAATCTAAGCCCAATAGCATCCATGTGACGGTCATATTTCTCTTGAGTCATTGGCTTAGTAAATGGGTCAGCTAGGTTTTGATCTGTGTCAATTTTGCTTATAATGATGTCTCCACGTTCCACAATCTCACGTATGTAGTGAAACTTTCTCGAAATGTGCTTGGCTTTGTGATGTGGTCTAGGCTCCTTGGCTTGAGCAATAGCACCTGTGTTATCACAAAATATCTGGATAGATTTCATGATACTTGGAACCACATCGAGATCGGTTATGAACTTCTTCATCCAAGCAGCTTCCTTTGCGGCATCCGATGCGGCAATGCACTCAGATTCTGTGGTGGAATCAGCTACAACGCTCTGCTTGGAGCTTTTCCATGAGACAGCTCCTCCGTTAAGAGTGAACACGAAACCCGTTTGTGAGCGAGAGGTATCTCGATCAGTTTGAAAACTAGCATCAGTGTAACATTTTACATGGAGCTCCTCATTGACTCCTCCAAATATCAAGAACATATCTTTTGTCCTTCTCAAGTACTTAAGGATGTTCTTAACTGTAGTCCAATGGGCAATCCGAGGGCTCTGCTGGTAACGGCTGGTCATGCTCAAAGCATACGAGACTTTTGGTCGAGTACATACCATAGCATACATGATAGAACCAATCGCTGAAGCATATGGAACTGCTTCCATTTGCTTTAACTCACGGTCCTCAGAGTGAGCTTGTGATTTGTCCAAGACGGTTCCTTTGGTCATTGGAACGCCTCCTTTCTTGGAGTTTTCCATCTTGAAGCGTCTTATTACTTGATCTATGTATGTGCTCTGAGTTAGCCCAAGAAGTCGCTTAGATCTATTCCTATAGATCTTGATTCCTAGAATGTAAGCGGCTTCTCTAAGATCCTTCATTGTGAAGCAAGATCCCAACCAATGCTTAACTTCCTTAAGCATGGGGATGTTGTTTCCAATGATCAATATATCATCTACATACAAGATGAGAAATGATATAGCACTCCCACTAGCCTCTCTGTAAACACAAGGTTCATCTTCGTTCTTGACAAAGCCAAACTCTTTGACTTTCTGGTCAAAACAAAGATTCCAGCTCTGAGACGCTTGCTTGAGTCCATAAATGGATTTGTTTAGCTTACATACCCTATTAGGATATTTCGGATCAATAAAACCGTCAGGTTGAACCATATAAACATCTTCAGAAAGATGTCCATTAAGAAATGCAGTTTTAACATCCATTTGCCAAATTTCGTAATCATAGTACGCAACTATGGCAAGTAATATCCTGATCAATTTGATCATAGCAACGGGCGAGAAGGTCTCATCATAGTCAATACCTTGAGTTTGAGTGAAACCTCTCGCTACTAGCCGTGATTTATAGGTTTGTATATTTCCATGCATGTTAGTTTTTCTCTTGAAAACCCATTTGCTCCCTACTGCCCGAGATTCAGGGGGTAGCTCAACCAAGTCCCAGACTTGATTGTCACGCATGGATTGCATCTCGGCTTCCATGGCCTCTAGCTATATCGTAGAATCTGGATTAGAAGTAGCAGATTTGTAACTAGTAGGCTCGTCATCAGACTCGGCTACTGTCAGGACTTCAGAACCCTCAACATGCCAAAGGTATCTATCGGGTACTTTACGAGTGCTAATGCTCCTACGAAGGCTTGTGTTCAGGTCTGATCCAATATCAACAATTTGTTGTGGTTCAGACGTCCCGACCTCTTCAACGGTTGTTTGTAGTCCTTGAAATTCTTCAAGATCTACTAAGTTACTTCCAGTTCCTCAACTAAGAAGTTCATCTTCAAGGAACGTTTTAGCCTTCCTTTTGATGGAAATCGTATTTGCATCAGGATGGTAGAAGTAATAACTGCATTGGTTGTAGTATCCGACGAAAACAACCTTTTTGCCTCGGGGGTCGAGCTTGTCATCAGAATCACTTGTGATGTAAGCGTCACACCCCCATACTCTTAGGTAACTCAAATTCGGCTTATGCCCATGCCATATCTCATATGGAGTTTTGTTTACCTTTTTGGTCGTTGCTAGATTTACGAGTCGAGCAGCAATCATAAGAGCAAAACCCCAAAAGGAGTGAGGTAAATTTGTTATGCACATCATCGATCGAATCATATTTAGTAGGGTTCAATTTCTCCTTTCGCACACGCCATTAAGTTGGGTTGTGCCCGGTGGAGTGGGTTGTGAAACTATTCCACGTTCCTTTAGATGATCGAGAAATTCCAAGCTGAGGTATTCACCGCCTCGATCTGAGCAAAGCATTTTAATCTTTCTATTAAGTTGGTTTTCAACTTCGTTTTGAAACTCTTTGAACTTTTCAAAAGTTTCATGCTTATGCTTCATGAGATAGACATAAGCATATCGACTATAGTCGTCGATGAACGTAATGAAGTATCTCTCGTGATTCCTAGTCATGGTTCTAAAAGGACCACATACATCTGAGTGTATGAGTCCTAGTAGATCACTAGCTCGTTCACCAACATAGGTGAAGGGATCCTTGGTGAGTTTGCCAGCTAAGCAAGACTCGTAATCATCAAATAAGTCCCTTCCGATGGATTCAAGAATCCCCTCAGATTGGAGCCATTTCACGCGTGCCTTGCTTATATGGCCAAGTCTACAATGCCATAGGAATGAATCACTAGTACCATTTTTCTGACATTTAGAAAGGTGATATATGTTACTGCTAGGCTGAACGTTAATTTCATAGATACTGTTTCGAGGTTTAGCCTCAAAATAGTAAATACCATTTAGATAAGCAGAAATAGCAACACCATTAAAAACATATCTAAATCCTTGTTCAAAAAGCAACGAAACTGAAATGATGTTCCTGGTTAAACCAGGTGCAAAAAGACAATTGTTCAAAACAACAACAAGACCAGAAAGACATGTAAGATTAAATGTGCCAGTTGCCACAATTGGGACTCTCTTCCCATCGCCAACAATGAGCTCCATGTCTCCCGGCTTCAGTTTCTTCCACTTCTTAGGCTTCTGCAAGATATTAATGATGTGATAACCACACCCGGTATCAAATACCCATGTGTTGCTTGAAACAGTGAAAAGTTCGATAACATATATTAGAATACCTGAAGAAGTGCCTTCTCCATTAGCCATCTTCACTTGGAACTTGGCAAGATACTCGGGGCAGTTACGTTTCCAGTGCCCAATCTTGTTACACTTATAGCATTTCCGCTCTTCTGGAGGAGGGGCTTTCACAGCTTGCTTGCTCTTGTTGGTGGTAGGTTTGGCAGCAACAGGAGCCTTTCCTTTGCTTTTGCTGTTATAACTCTTCTTCTTTCTTTTGGGCTTTTTAACACCACCAGATCGAACCATTAACACTTGGCTTACTTTGTTGGAAATGTTCATCTATGCTGTTTTGAGCATCCCATGTAGCTCTGGCACTGTCTTTACCTAGTCATTCATGTTAAAGTTCATAACAAATTGATCATAGTGACTGGAAAGAAAGTTGAGAATGAAGTCAACAACCATCTCATCTTGGAGAGGATAACCAAGTTTGTTTAATTGGTTGAGGTAGCCTTTCATCTTGAGGACATGAGCACTAACTGAGGAACCCTCTTGCATTTTACAGCTTATGAGCTGTTTCATGGTGTCATAGCGTTCCTGACGGGCTTGTTTCTGAAACATGCCCTTGAGTTGCTCAATCATGTCGAAGGCATTTATGTCTTCCATATTCTTCTGAAGATCTGGAGACATGGTGGCTTGCATGAGGCAAGCAACTTCCATGGCATCTTCTTTATGTTTGTCGAAAGCCTTCTTCGCAACCACAGTGTTGTTCTCGGGTGCGGTTGGGATCAGGGTTTCCAAAACATAAAGCCTTTTTTTCCATCTTGAGAACGATTCTCAAGTTGCGGTGCCACTCAAGAAAATTGGTGTTATTTAGTTTGTCTTTCTCAAGCATGGACTTGAGAGCATAAGAGGAGTTGTTTTTAGATGACATCTGTTAAGCAAAAATTATTTAATTAGTATTTTTAATGTATTTCCTTATTTAGTGAGGTGAGACGATAAGGAACAAGAATCCAGTTAGAAGCTCTTTCTAAAGGCAGCTGGGGCATGCAACATTAGCGAGAGGTTTAAGCGGACTAACAACAGTTGTCAATTGTGAGAAAATCACAACTCTCGGGGTTTATGAGGCTGCGAGGACAACCTTTATCCTTGCATTGATATGTTTGGCCTCATCTATGCCACTTTTGTTCTCGAGACGGCTGGGGCACGTAACACGAGAAGAAAGTAATAGTCGTCCTAAAACGGTCGCATGTGCAAGGGTCGGATGTGTCAACGAAACCCTTGCACCTTGGAAGGATAAACTAGACACCAAGTGTCGTGTTGTGGCTCCAACACTAATGGTTCGCATTATGCCCCAAGTGTTACTAGTAGTAGGATGGCATAGACCATTGATTTTAATATTTACCAAATAGGGTCGTTATAGTCGGTTTTAATTTAGATATTAAATTTGCAACATAACTAAAAGACCCTTTCACCTCTCGGGACAATTAGTTTTAGTTAACCTATAAACTACGTTTGTCGCGACTTGGAATAACCAATTAAAGTTAATAGTAGAGACTATTAAGTTTATGAGTTTTAAAGATGTGAGAAAAAAAACATGTTTTAAAACTCTAGTTGTTATAAAAAAATATGCAAGTTGCTAGAACTTGCTTTTTTCCGATTTCATTTAAAAAAAAACTTTTAAGAATGCGTTTTGGTATTAGGTTGAAGTGTGATAACATTTATTAAAAGGTAACCATAATAGCAAAAATGAATATATAAATCATATGGGCATGATTATGATCTTGCTAGAGCCAAGTAGCAAGATCAAAGGGGTCACGGTCACAACACACAAAACAACCACAAGGATGGACTTGAGTGCATCTTGTTGTCTTGAGCAACTCCCACTAACTCCAAGACTCATCTTGGCATTCGGTTTTGCTTAGGGTCTTCGTATCAACAATATTTAACAAGTAAATATAACAAAGACACAGAATCTTATCTATTACAACTTTGAACCACAAAACGGGCCAAAACCATAAACTAATCTATTACAACTTTGAGCCGCAAAATGGGCCAAAACCATGGACAAAACCAAATATAAACACAACCACAAGGTCGGGCCCGATTTACATATCCAACACAACCAAAAGTATGTTTGGGCAATTTTGATCAAAAAATAAAATATGGCCAAATATATATATATATATATATATATATATATATATATATATATATATATGTATATATATTGCCCAAAATAAAATAAATCAAAAACTTTAGACTTTTAAAGTTTGTGACTTATTATTCCGGTGAAATAGGACCGGTTTCGATTTGCATGTGGGGAGTATCGGCTTTAATACCACTGAAGGATGTCTGTGGTATAATTTTACTTTTATTTTATGAACCCGGTTCATATTATGTATGTGTTTATTTGTTACAAAGATAAGTCAAAGACACATTTTACAAGTGAGAATACATGTATATGAATATGTATATGTATATGTATATGTTATTTAAAATAAACTTTAACTAGCTAAAATTATATACACCTTTTAGGCAACGGAAGCGTATGTAACAAAATAACACGAACACAAGGTGTATTTTTAGTTCGTTACACAAGGTGTAACTCTTACGGGTCAAGACCCGGTCGGCAGCGTTGACTTATTGAACCGGACATAAATATCCAACAAAAACAACTCAATAATAAATGGCAAGGTTATTTAGAGTACTCAACATGTCTTTAATACAAAAATGACTTGTTATAGCCTGATATAACTTTATAAACTTAAAACAACTCATCGGAGTTCGGGCTCATGATAAGGCCCATTAACTTACTAATTATACATGCATGTTAGCACGAATATGACTTGTTGTGACATAGCGTAACTCTAAGTAACAAAAATAACTCACAAACACATGATAAGTACAGGTGCAACCCTAAATCGAGTTATGAACAGACCTCGACAACCTTACTCAACCTGAACCCCGTTTAAACCCAATCTATAGCCAAGTTGGTTTGGACCAATTTCAACTCGTATGGTAGGACTCGGTTTGGGATTTTCACAGTCATATTGTTTTCAACCCGGCAGTTCACAACACGATCACTCAACCCGGTTTGAACCCGGTATCGCAAACCCGTCCAGGTGCATTGAACTAGTTATTACCCAATGACTATTTAATGATTTTTTGACTGTTATAGTACATTTACTGATGATTTTTTTAGACTTTTTCATACGAAATGTTAGTATAAATATGTATTAAACGTGTTGGTTAAAGCACAACACTCAAAAACGCCAAAAATAAACACTAAGGTAGGGGTGTTCAGAATTCGATTTGGATTCGAAAAATTCGAAATTCGACTCGATTATAAAGAATTCGTTTCGATTATCAAGAATTCAATTCGATTCAAATCCAGTAAATCGAATACGAATTGAATATGAATTTATAATTTTAAATTCGATTTGAAATTCGAATTCAAACTATACATATTTATCTATTATATTTATATAGAATACATACATATAACCCGCTCGTAGAGATAATTTTACGGAAAATTTCTGATTTTTTTGTAGCATCTATTATTGGATTTTTTAAGAGTCTGGGCCCCGCTGATTTGGAATTTGAGAGTCCGGCCCCCAGTGAGTTTTCGTTCAAGCTTTGAGTGTATACCCATGTCACGACCCCCGTCCTGGTGTTACCCGGTCCAGGAGTCGCGGGACAGAAACCCGTGGTATTGATTATTTAATTTGGCAGCGGAAATAGTTGACAGGATCTTTTAAAACTTAAAAATGCCCATTTATTTTTATTTCACAATTTAGGACATACCCCGTAATTTACAATAAAGGGAATTTCACAAGGAAATCCCTGTTTTACAAAACATGTTTATTTATTTTACTGAGCCACTACTTCAAGCTTGCTAGTGCTCCGTAGCACTTTTCCTTGATTCAGAGTAGGTCACCCGAAACATGTTTAAAAAATATTTTATCAGCGGGGAAATACTGGCGACTCATTCAGGTTATATAAAACGACACCTTAGTTATGAATTACAGCATAAGAGCGATTACAATGGCTACTATCTTATTTTTATCTGGCGCCGTGTCACACCGTGGTGACGATGGTCATACCACTATTGGGTCCTTTCACCCAAGTAGTGATGATTATCACTGTTAGGTTGGTGAACCTAACCGTGAGAAATTAGTAATGTGCACAATACCCCACTTGCCAGTGATTCAAGATAACCAAGACTTAATCCCTGTAATTATAACTTTTGAAAATAAGTTGAGTATTGTAGAACATTGTTGATAAAAAGAGAATGACTCACTTTGCAAGTTTAGACGGGCAGAGTTTAGCCTACTGATAAGCCTAATAACCTAATTTAAACAACAATGCACACGAAACTAGGTCAGTAACTTAATACAACATTTACGATAAGCTCACGAAATCAAAACCCTCACGACGAATGACAAAGTATAGCCAATTACGGGCAGCAATTAAACATCCATCAGATCGGTTTCAATCGATCGGACATTGTATCGTAGCAGTGATCGAGTTAATACCCTGTATCGTAGCAGCGTCGTGACCCCTTAATACTCGTTTTTAAGCAGAATATGGACTTTTGAAACTAAAATTTCAAACACAGAAGCAAGTCCCATTCACAGGCTACTTATAGCAACATTTTGAGTTTTACGCGGCCCGCGTATACCTTAACAAGGTCTTACGCAGCCCGCGGGGGCCCCCTAGTCTACGTGTAGGGCTAGCGTGTCATCGGTAGGTCTGCCACGTGTGCGACACGTAGCCCGGCACGCATATCCGGTCAACTTTAAGTTGACGCGACCCGCGTAAGCCGAAGCTTACGTTTTACGCGACCCGCCTGAAATCAAAAATCCTTGTTTTCTTGGTTTTTCATGCACATTAGGGTTTCAGGGGTCCGGGTTTTCACTTACGGGTCGTTTTGGGGCATTTTTTGCAGGTCCTTACATCCTCCCCACCTCATTTAAAATCTCGTCCTCGAGATTTACTGAAATAAGTGAGGATATTTTCGCTTCATTTCCGATTCCAGCTCCCAAGTATACTCGGGTCCCCTTTTCGAATCCCACTTGACTTTGACCAGTACTAGTCTTTTGTGCTTGAGAAACTTAACCTTTTTGTCTTCTATTTGGAGTGGTTTCTCAACAAAATTTAGCTTTTCATTTACTTTTATATCTTGAAGAGGTACTACCAGTGATTCGTCAGATAGACACTTATTGAGGTTGGATATATGAAATACATCATGTACCCCGGCTAGCTCTTCTGGTAGTTGTAAGCGATAGGCAACTGGTCCTATGTGTTGGATGACTGGGAATGGTCCTATGTATCTTGGACTTAGCTTTCCTTTCTTTCCGAATCGGACTACTCCTTTCCAAGGTGAAACTTTTAAGAGTACCTTATCTCCGACTTGAAATTCCAGCGGCTTGCGTCGATTGTCTGCATAACTTTTCTGGCGATCTCGAGCGGTTTTCAGTCTTTCCTTGATTTGAGTTATTTTGTCAGTGGTTTCTTGTACAATTTCGGGACCTGATAATTGACTTTCTCCTATTTCTGCCCAGCAAACTGGAGTTCTACACTTTCGTCCATACGGTGCTTCGAACAAGGCAGCTTTGATGCTTGCATGATAACTATTGTTATAAGAGAATTCAATTAAGGGTAGGTGGTCATCCCAGTTTCCACTAAAATCTGTCACACATGCCCTGAGCATGTCTTCTAGGGTTTGGATCGTCCTTTCACTCTGTCCATCTGTTTGGGGATGGTATGCAGTACTTAAGTTTAGTCGGGTCCCCATTGCCTCTTGAAAACTTGTCCAGAAATGTGAAGTGAAACGACTATCCCTATACGATACAATGGAGAGTGGGACTCCATGTAAGGATACTACTTCGTCTACGTATAACTTGGCTAATCTTTCCATGCTAAAGGTTTCCTTCATGGGTAGAAAATGAGTTGATTTGGTTAATCGATCCACAATTACCCAAATCGCGTCGTTACCTCTTCTGGTTTTGGGCAACTTAGTAACGAAATCCATAGTTATTAGTTCCCATTTCCATACAGGCATTTCTAACTGTTGGAGTAATCCTGAAGGTTTCTGGTGTTCTGCCTTAACTTGCGAACAAGTTAGACACTTAGATACATATCTAGCTATGTCCTTTTTCATTCCTATCCACCAGAAGTTATTTTTTAAATCTTGGTACATCTTGTTGTTTCCAGGATGCATAGTATACCTAGATTTATGGGCTTCTTCTAAAATTTTGTTCCTTAAATTTCCTTGCTTAGGAACCCAAATCCTTTTCTTGTAGAATCTCCAAATTCCATCAGTTTCTTGCTCTAATTCCTTTATCCTTCCTTTCATTCCTTCAGCATCATCCTTGATCGCTTTTTCCTGAACATTTTTCAGTTGTTCCATTAAATCTAATTGTAGATTTAATCTAAGAGCACGAACTCGCTTTTGCTTTTCATGATACTTACGACTTAGAGCATCTGCGACTACATTTGCTTTTCCTTCGTGATATTGAATATTACAGTCGTAGTCACTTAGAATTTCCATCCATCTCCTTTGCCTCATGTTCAATTCTTTTTGCCCAAATATGTACTTTAAGCTTTTATGGTCTGTATAAACGGTGAACTTACTTCCATACAGATAGTGTCTCCAAATCTTTAGGGCAAAAATTATTGATCCTAATTCTAAGTCATGTGTCGTATAGTTTTCCTCGTGCTTTTTCAATTGCCTTGAGGCATATGCAATTATCTTTGTGCGTTGCATTAGCACACATCCTAATCCTAGCTTAGAGGCAACACAGTAAACTTCAAAATCTTCTGTCCCTTCTGGTAGGGCAAGAATTGGGGCGTTTGTTAACCTTTGCTTTAAAATCTTAAAAGACTCTTCTTGTCTAGGTCCCCACTCAAACTTCACTGCTTTACATGTTAGCTTAGTCAATGGCACAACTATCTTAGAAAAATCCTTAATGAATCGCCTATAGTATCCAGCTAACCCTAGAAAACTTCTAACTTCCATAGCTGATTGCGGGACCTTCCATTTGGTGATTGCTTCTATTTTGGAGGGATCTACGTGAATACCTTCGTGATTCACCATGTGCCCTAAAAATTGCACCTCCTGAAGCCAAAATTCACATTTCGAGAATTTGGCGTAAAGATTTTCTTTTCTTAGCAGGGTTAAGAGTGTTCGTAAATGCTCACAATGCTCCTCCTGACTTTTGGAATAAATAAGTATATCGTCGATGAAGACAATCACAAATTTATCCAAGTATGGTTTACAGATTCTATTCATCATGTCCATAAATGCTGCAGGAGCATTTGTTAATCCAAATGGCATGATTGTAAACTCGTAATGACCATACCTAGTTCTAAAAGCGGTTTTAGGTATGTCTTTTTCTTGTACCTTCAACTGATGTTATCCGGAGCGCAAATCTATCTTAGAAAAATATCTAGCCCCCTGAAGTTGATAAAAAAGATCATCAATCCTAGGTAATGGGTATTGATTCTTAATTGTAACTTTATTTAGTTCCCTATAATCGATACACATTCGCATCAAACCATCTTTCTTTTTCACAAACAACACTGGTGCTCCCCACGGGGATGAACTAGTTTGTATAAATCCTTTGCTTAATAATTCATCTAACTGCTTTTTCAGTTCTAACATTTCGGTGGGTGCTAACCGATAAGGTGCCTTGGCTATCGGTGTAGTTCCAGGAATTAGATGAATTCTAAATTCTACTTCCCTATCCGGAGGTAATCCTGGTAACTCTTCCGGAAATACATCCGGGTATTCTGATACTACTGGAATGTCCTTGAGTTCTTTATTTTTGGTATTAATAACTACCGAAACCATATATGCTATTCCTTGTTTTCTTGAATAACTGGCCACTTTCATTACTGAAATGAATTTCATTGGCTTTCGTGGCTTATCTCCTGTAACCATAATTATTCCTCCTGTGGGTATATGAATTTCTATAGAATTCTTATCACAGAGGATTCGAGCATGGTTGGCTACTAACCAATCCATTCCTAACACAATATCGAATCCAGCTAAATTCATAGGTAACAGGTTTGCAGAAAATTTATGACCTGAAAGTTCTATTCTACCTTCCTACAAAACTCGATCTATGCTAACAGAGTTACCGTCTGCTGTTTCTACTGTATAAATCTACCTAAGTTTGGTTAAAGGTAGCTTAAGAGCTTGGCAGAATGAAGTATTTAAAAAACTTTGGTTTGCACCAGAGTCAAATAATACTTTTGCATAAACGTTGTGAACTAGGAGCGTACCCGCTATGACATCAGGAATCAGATCTGCTTCCTGTGTAGTCAACTGGAAGGCTCTTGCATTCTTTTTGGTAGGTCCTTCTGCAGGTTTAGCCTTGTTGTCAGCTGGTTTAACCAGTTTAGGGCAATCTGGTCTAAAATGTCCAGCTTCTCCACAATTTAAGCAAATTGTTGATTTCTTTCTTCTACAATCTTCTTCTTGGTGCCCTGGGATTTTACAGAAGTTACAGTACCCCTTACATTTTCCAAAATGCTTTCTTTTACAGGTACTGCAAGATGGAACAGTGGAGGATTGCCCAGTTCCTCTTTTCTTGAAGTTGTTACTAGTATTACCCCCTCGGAATCCTTGGGTAATCTTCTGAGCCAATTCCTTCTTTTTGTTTTCTTCTCGTGTGCGTACCAGTCCATCGGTCAAGGTGTTGGCTAACTCCACCGCATCGTCGATCTTGCGGGGTCTTACAGCTTTGACGATATCACGAATCTCGCTAATCAAACCCCAAATGTAGCGAGAAATAAGTACCGGCTCTGGCATAGCCAGAGTTGGCACAATTCTGGCATATTCGAAGAATTTCGAAGTATACCCTCGACAGTCAACATCCACCATTCGGTGGCTCAGGAACTTGTTTGCCATCTGTTCCTTCTCATATTCGGGACAAAATTTTCTCTCTATCAGTTGTCTAAATTCTTCCCGATTCATGGCATAAGCCATGTCACTTCCCTTAGCTTGTAATACCGTATTCCACCATTCTAATGCCTCTTCCTTGAAAAGGTGAGAAGCATAAATAACTTTGTCTTCCTCTGCGCATTTACTTATTTTGATTACTGCTTCAGTTTTCTCTAACCAACGTAGTGCCGCTGTTGCCCCTTCATTGCCTGCAAATTCAGTTGGTTTACAGGCAAGAAATTCCTTGTAAGTGCAACCAGGTGTTGCAAATTTCATTTTCTTGAGCACTGGGGCTTGAACCATATTATTTTCATTGATACCACCTCCATTAACACTGTTACTGAAATTGTCATCGCGCGTGCGTTTACTGGGGTTGGCTTGTGAAGGCTCAACAGGACCTTTAACAGCAGCGACGATTGCCGGGATAGCATTGGCTATTCCCTGAGCGACGATGTTTTCTATATCTTGTCGATTTAGAAAGTGATCCTCATTATTTTGTTCCAATTGATTAACTTCATTAACTGGTTCATTAACAGCGTGTGCCATCTGATAATTAACAGTATATACAAGTTATTGGCATAAATAAATAACAACCAAACGCAAATAAAATAATCGCACAAATCACGTGAACATGTATAGCCAAAATTGTCGACTTTGCGACTTTCATATTTTATATATTTTAGTATGCATCCGTACACACCAGTTATCTTACAAAAGTTTTATTTTAAATTATTTTACATTTATATATATATATATATATATATATATATTACTTATTATTGTTTTATTATTATTAAACACATAACCACACAACCACATACGATCCCCGTTAGCTGGCATTTCAAAAACGACGTTCCCTCTCGTCGTATTTCCATGAGATCTATTCTCCCACTTCCCGGATTCGATTTCCTGCGTCCACCAGTTCTTCGCCATAGTAACGGAGTTCAGCTAAGTTTTCTGTGCTCATAGGTGGGTTTGGTGCAGGCTTAGGATCAAACTAGGGGAAATAGGTGTTAGGGTTATTCAAGAGGTTCTGAAATTGCCAGTCCGTTGTCCACCATTCCTCCAGCTCTCCTTGTAGAGGTCGGGGGTTGACAATGGGATCTGGGATAGCAGGTTCCAAATTCACTGGAAGTTGGGATTCGACAGGGTAATTAAAAAGGTTTTCATCGGCAGGTCCGATGAGGTCGCTAAGTGCCAGTTTACGATCCAGCTCCTCCCATGATGGCATTTCCTGGGCTTGCCTGGAACTTTCCCCTATCTCTTTTCCTTTCCCCTTATCCTTCGGATCCTCAGTCTTTACAACTTTCTGTACCGCCGGTTTCTTCCTACGCATACGCCTCCAGCCCACAAGTCTTCTTCTCTTTTTCGGCGTTGTTTTTCCTGAGGTTGGGCCTGAAACACCATTGGCTCTTCAGTATCAGCCTGGTAGCCAGTGAAAGTGTCGGTAGTATCCATATCAGTGCTATGGATAGTAAAGTTTCGGAGTGCCTCTTATAGTTCATTCATGCTGATAGCACACATGAAGACACACACAAATTTAAGTTAAAATTTTATTTATTATAAATTAAATTTTCACGAAATCACAGAATGGAAATCAGAAAAATTAAGTATTTCTAAATACTTAATTGGCTTAAATCAGTGGCTCTGATACCACCTTTTTCTGTCACGGCCCCCGTCCTGGTGTTACCCTGTCCAGGAGTCGCGGGACAGAAACCCGTGGTATTGATTATTTAATTTGGCAGCGGAAATATTTGACAGGATCTTTTAAAACTTGAAAATGCCCAATTATTTTTATTTCTCAATTTGGGACATACCCCGTAATTTACAATAAAGGGAATTTCACAAGGAAATCCCTGTTTTACAAAACATGTTTATTTATTTTACTGAGCCACTACTTCAAGCTTGCTACTGCTCCGTAGCACTTTTCCTTGATTCACAGTAGGTCACCTGAAACATGTTTAAAAAATATTTTATCAGCGGGGAAATACTGGTGAGTCATTCAGGTTATATAAAACGACACCTTAGTTATGAATTACAGCATAAGAGCGATTACAATGGCTACTATCTTATATTTATCTGGCGCCGTGTCACACCCTGGTGACGATGGTCATACCACTATTGGGTCCTTTCACCCAAGTAGTGATGATTATCACTGTTAGGTTGGTGGACCTAACCGTGAGAAATTAGTAATGTGCACAATACCCCACTTACCAGTGATTCAAGATAACCAAGACTTAATCCCTGTAATTATAACTTTTGAAAATAAGTTGAGTATTGTAAAACATTGTTGATAAAAAGAGAATGACTCACTTTACAAGTTTAGACGGGCAGAGTTTAGCCTACTGATAAGCCTGATAACCTAATTTAAACAACAATGCACACGAAACTAGGTCAGTAACTTAATACAACATTTACGATAAGCTCACGAAATCAAAACCCTCACGACGAATGACAAAGTATAGCCCAATTACGGGCAACACTTAAACATCCATCGGATCGGTTTCAATCAATCGGACATTGTATCGTAGCAGTGATCGAGTTAATACCCTATATCGTAGCAGCATCGTGACCCCTTAATACTCGTTTTTAAGCATAATATGGACTTTTGAAACTAAAATTTCGAACACAGTAGCAAGTCCCATGCACAGGCTACTTATAGCAACATTTTGAGTTTTACGCGGCCCGCGTAAACCTTAACAAGGTCTTACGCGGCCCGCGAGGCCCCCTAGTCTACGTGTAGGGCTAGCGTGTCATCGGTAGGTCTGCCACGTGTGCGACACGTGGCCCGGCACGCTTATCCGGTCAACTTTAAGTTGACGCGGCCCGCGTAAGCCGAATCTTACGTTTTACGCGGCCCGCCTGAAATAAAAAAATCCTTGTTTTCTTGGTTTTTCATGCACATTAGGGTTTCAGGGGTCCGGGTTTTCACTTACGGGTCGTTTTGGGGCATTTTTTACAGGTCCTTACAACCCACACCATACACACTCTTTCTCTTCTCTTCCCCACTTCCACCTCCATCACCACTACCACTGCCACTGCCACAACCAGCCCGTCTATCTCAACATTTATACATCATCTTTGATCCCCTCGTCGACCCGTTGTACCAAACATCAGTACCACCCGTCTCTCCCGTCGTATCAAACATCATTAATTTATTAATTTTTTATTTAAAGGTAAAAAGAAGATTTAAAAAATAAGTATGTAAATATATAAATGTATGTATATGTATATAGAAGAATACTAGGATTGAAACTCAGTTTTAACGAGGAAACTTCGAAAACTATATGTTACATAATTCTTTTTAAACAAAATCAACACGTGTAAATATATGTATTTTTAAGAGTTTTGAGCCAAAAAATAAAAAAAAAGCATAGAGTAAATTATTTAAAAAAAATGGTAACTTTTTTGTTACGTATGTAACAAATTGCTGTTGTGTAGTGTTACATCGGAAACGTTTTTTTCTTTAAATAATCACAAAGTTAGTTCTTTCTTTTTTGGGTTTTCTAGGCTTCAAATCATGTATGTTACATGCCCTATTTTCTTTGTAAAAAATTGCAACATAGAGTTTTCTAAGTTTTCTCACTCAAAGTGGGTATCTATACTAACCCATCCATGTGTATACATATTTTATTTATAATTTTATTGTTTTCTATTTAAAAATAAAAAATAAAACTTTAAAATTAAAAAACAAAAAAGTAAATGAGAAACTGTCAAAATCATCCCTAGGTTTGAGAGCTGCCAAAATTATCCATGGAAGTTAACAATATATAATTACATGTAAAGATTTGTGAGAGGTGATAAGCCTAGACGTAAGACGGGATTTGATATTGATGCTTCAAATCTTTTTGAGATGGATCAATGTCGAAGAGTACTCCTTTTGAACGTTTGACCAAAAGTCAAACTATAGATCTTTAGGGTCTGTTTGGTATGGGGTAATGGAATGGACGGAGGAATGGAATGGACGAAGTAATGGAATTGATCATTACCATTCCATGTGTTGTTTGGTTACCATGTGAGAATGGAATGAACCATCATTACCTTTTGTTGTTTGGTATGTGAGAAAAGACGAAGGAATAAAATTGGATGGCGGTGCTCAATGATGGGAGGCGATGGTGGGTGGTGATAGGTGGCAGTTGTAGCGATGGCGATGGTAGTGGGTGGAGACGGCGGCGAGTAGAGACGGTGACGGGTGATGACAGCGGTGGTGGTGGGTGACGGCGAAGGTGGGTGGCGGCGGTGGTCAGAGGTTGTAGCGGTGGCGACGGTGGCGGTAGTGGTGGTGGCGGTGGGTGGTGGTGGTTGATAGTGATGGCGGAGGTGGGTGGCGACGACGGCGGTGATCGGAGGTGGCAGCGACAATGGTGGTAGCGATGATCGAAGGTGGGTGGTGGCGGTGATCGGAGGTGGCAATGACAATGGTGGATGGCGGCGACAGCGGTGGCGGTGATGGTGATGGAGGGGGGTGGCGACAACGACGGTGGCGGGTGGCGGCGAAGGTGGGTGACAGCGGCGGATGACAATGGTGGTGGGTGGTGGCAACGGTAGTGGGTTGTGGTGTTGTTAATGAAGGGTGAAGAGGGAATGGAATGGGAAAAAAAAACAGGGGGGATGGAATGATTTTGAGGGAATGGAATGCATTTTGGAATGAGCGATTCCATTCCATCGACCAACCAAACACTCTTTTCTTCATTCCTTCTCAATGGTCCATTTCATTCCACCTCTCATTCCTGCATACCAAATGCTACCTTAGAGAGAGGGGAGAAGAAGATAGGGTTGGGTAGTGGTGGACAGTAGTGATGGTGGTGATTTGAGGTCGAGGAAGAAGTAGAGTAGGACCCACAACTATTCAAATATCTAACTTATAATAAAAGACTCTAAATAATGGCACATGTCATTCTCTCCTTCAACCTCATAAATTTTATTTATATTTGTTTAATAAATTTCTTTTAATATTCATATTAATATTAATTAATAAACAATATATAGATATTACTTAGTTTTATCCTTATCTTTATCTAAAATTAATAAATAACTTCAGTTTTGCAATTTAGAGTCTTTGTTTTTTTTTTTACTTTTAACCCAAAGTTTTTCATCTTTTGCAATTTACTCTCAACTCTTTTTTATTTTCAACTTTGGTCCACCATACTTTTCATCTTTCCCAAGTTTTTCGTTTCGTTCTAAATTTGTGAGTGAACGCTCCGCAACGTGCGTCTGGGGTTCAACATTTTTTCGTAAATTTTTCCTGTTTGACTGGCCCGTCGCGTCACATCTATTTTTCTGCGTTTAACAAGTTCGTCCAACATGCGGGTCCTGGATGGACTTAGTTATTTTTTTTGTATGTTTTACGTTTTGGTTTAATTTCTCAGCAACGAGCGTGCGTGATTCAAAGATTTTACATCTGCTTTTCGCTCCGCGTTAATTTTTTTCCCGTTTTTTATTTATTTTGTTTTTCGAGCTTTTCCGGTGTTGGTGGTCGCTGACAATGGTATAGTATTGCTACTACTTAACATAGTTTAATCACAACCGCTGCAACGCAGGGGCTTAATACTAGTTGTTTTAATATAAATGTCTTTTTAGTTTTGTTTTTTCTTTAAATAATTAAGTGTAACGCTCCGTTTTTTCGTAACTTACCTGAATTAGAAAGCTTGTCGTGCGTTTCTATTCTTGGAAAGTTGTTCTCTTGTAATCGTATCGTATTTCGAATCGTTGTAAGTCCGAGACTTGATTGTAATGAAATCGACCTTTTGTGGGAAATATACATCGTTTACACGTGCTTATACTTGGATACATATACTCGTTTATTACATGATTCGTGATTCCCTTAAATGTATGCTTAACTCGTAACCAACTCGTGTATTCGTGAAACTTGAACGTTCCATACATATAAAACACTTAGTTAATCGAAAACGGGACTTATACTTAATTAACACGTCATTCTACGTTTTAACACATTTATTAATCACTTATGTTATTAATTAGAACATGTTATTATACATTCTAGGTCACGTACCTGTTGTTACACATTGAACTTTATATAATACAATAAGAGAAAAATGCCCGAATACTCTCTGTGGTTTGCCCATTTTCACCTTTAGTCCCTAATTTTCTAAAATTACAGCTATAGTTCTCAACTTTTGCAATTTCATTCCCGGATAGTCCCTGGTGTGGATGGGGGTTTGTTTTTGGTGTTAAGTGGATGTTAAATTACTAAAATACACTTGTATTAAAAAAAAGAGATGGCCCACCCTTCAACTCTTCTCTCCCGTCTCTCTCTAACCCACCACCACCACCACCACCTCCACCTCCACCTCCACCTCCACCTCCAACCCAAAATGGAGATATACCTACTATAATTGAGATTAAAGTAAATACAATAATAGGATCTATCTAAACCCCTGATTTTCAGAAAATAAAGAGAAACAATAAAGTCAACACATGATAATTTAACTCATGAGTACCTGATTATTTAGAGATTATCCCTACCCTCTCAATTCAATCCTTAACTCGTCTGGAGCCGTCTCAATTTAAAATATAGTTAACCCGCAAACAAACTTGTGTGGTCAATTTGGTCAACTTTGTATGAATAATTAATATCTTAAATAAAATATATTACTTTGTTCCACTGATCTTACTGTATGGATTTAAGTTAACAGAATTAACATAACATAATTCGTATGATTAACATACAACATGAATTACTTACTTCAAGTGTTACATAATTAACAATCAATTTCAATCACAAGCAGAACATAACTGATATAAATTACCAAAAAAATATCAAAATTAAGACCTCAAGAGGATTGAATTGAACATGAGCCATATTTGTGTTTCTTGAAGGAGAAAACAAGGCGGCGCCATTGATGATGGATGAAGATGTTGTTACAGCAGTAGCAGACGGACGGACAGAGGTTGCCGGATCTTCTTCGGTGGGTGTCTGCCCCGTACCAAACAGGATCAGGGAAATGATGCTTGTGATTCTTCTTCTTCTCATTTCATTCCCACTAGCAGAATTTGTTGGTGGAGGTGGATGAGGGGTGGTGGTGGGTTAGAGAGAGATGGTAGAGAAGAAGACGAAGGGTGGGTCATCTTTTTTTTTTTTAATAACAAGGGCATTTTAGTAATTTCACATTCATTTAACACTAAAAACTAACCCCCATCCATGCCAGAGACTATCCGGGAACCAAATTGCAAAAGTTAGGGATTATAGCTGTAATTTTAGAAAGTTAGGGACTAAATGTGAAAATGGGCAAACCACAGAAACTATCCGGGCATTTTCTCATACAATAATTATGTACCTACTTATATATTTAAAAAAGATAAAAAAAATATATGTAAAAGCTGTTTACACAGCCTGCGACCTGACTCCACAATTAAACACCAAAAAATCCTTTTTATTTGTTAAAACTAGGGCTGTAAACGAACCGAACGTTCAACGAACAGTTCGTGAACCGTTCGGCGGGAAGTTCGTTTATGTTCGTTCGTTTAATAAATGAACGAACATGAACAAAGGCCTCGTTCGTTCAATTGTGTTCGTGAACGTTCGGTAAGGTGTTTGTGAACAATCGTTCGTTTATGTTCGTATGTTCGTGTTTTAATTAAAGATTTTTATACTTTCATATATTTTATCTATACTTTATATACTAGTAAACTTTTATTTATATTTCATTACCCTAACAATTAAACTAGGAAACCCTCTTTCACCTTGTTTATACACCATTTCCCTTTCTTTTCTCATTATTTACATCAACGAATATGATCTACCTCCTTTCCACAATAAGGGATTCAAGTTCTAGTGCTACTCTCTGGGCCATCCACCTTTATACTTCATCGCGTTCGCCAAATTTATTTGTGTTCGCTTGTGTTCGTGAATCGTTCGTGAACACGCTCATTTCCTTAATGAACGAACACGAACATAAAATCTTGTTCGGTAAGTGTTCGTGAACCGTTAGTGAACACATTTATTTCCTTAACGAACGAACACGAACAAGGGCTCGGTCGTGTTCGTTCAGTTCGTTTACAGCCCTAGTTAAAACCTCATTTCTTGTTCTTTGACTTTTGTACATAAACAATGCATATCATTAATATAATATGATACATTATCATTCATCAAATAAATGTCAGAAAGAAAGAAAATGGTTGTCCAGCCACTTCCGATCGCAAGCCCTTATGGCTTGATCCCTTGTCTTTTTCAATCCTTAAACCACCTAACACATGGGGATTTAATAAGTAGTCTTATGTTTGTAGTATATTATGTTCAAAACCTATCTTATAATGCTAAAAAAAAAAAAAAAAAAAAATAAAAGGACCAAACAGCCTTGCGGCCAGACTTTTAAGGCTGAATTGGTTTTTGTGTTTTAAATATAACTAGAATTGAGACCCGCCGCAATGCGGCGGGGATTCTTTAGTTATAACTAAGTTGACCTAGGACCCGCACGTTATGTTAAACCTGTCAAACGGGAAAAAAATAGACGATGTAAAAACGTTCACCCATACACGCACGTTGCGTCGTGGTAACTCGCAAAATTTAGAACGAAACGTAAAAACGTTAAACCAAAGACGCACGTTGCGATGTGTTAAGTCACAAAATTTAGAACCAAGCATAAAGCGGAAAATTTGCGGAAAATGAAAATTATAAAGGATCAAAGTTGAAAGTAAAAAAACTTGTGAGGATAGATTGCAAAAGATAAAAAGCTTTGGGTTAAAAGTAAAAAAACAAATAGTTTTGGGTTAAAAGTAATTTATAAAATACTTTTTGGTGAAAAGTAAAAAAAATCAATTTTTTTTAAAACCCCTAAAGCCAAGGTTACGACAACCATATACATAACCATTTTTTCTTTGGAAAACCCCCAAAGCACACCCCGCGTTACGGCGGGGCGTAAAACGTTGTCAAATAGTACTAATGTCACACAACCGTGATCGACCACCAACACTAACTCGACCTAGGATCTGCGTGTTGCGACGAACCTGTCAAACATGAAAGTAGAGGTAAAAACGTTGAACCACACATGCACATTGCGCCGTGTTAACTCGCAAAATTTGAAACAAAACTTAAAAAAGTTGAACCACACTCACACGTTGCGTCATATTAACTCGAAAAATTTAGAACTATACGTAACGAAACGTAAAAAACGTTAAACCAAAGACGAAAACTATAATTGACAAAAGTTGTGAAGTTAAATTGTAAATAATGAAAAGTTTTGAGTTAATGTTAAAAAACAAATTTTGTAGGGTTAAAATTGAAAAAGGCATAAACCTTTGGGTTAAAACAAAAAAATCAAGTTTTTTTTTTTGAGAAATCTCCAAAGCACAAGTTACAAGTGTTTATGCATGAAAAAGTTACTTATTTATATATGGAATAATATTCCATTCAAACACCCACTATTATACTTGATTAAATGGAGTTAGATGATTTATTAAATAAATACCATACACCCCCTAAGTTGCATCACAAACGAAAAAAAGGAGAAAATGTTATTGGCTGTTAAAACAGCTTGCGGCCGCACCATATGGAGGGGTATTTGGTTTTGTGTTTTTTTATGCCATCTTCCAACCACATGTATTAATAGTGCAAACACCCAACCTTTAGACAGCCACTTTCCATTTCCTTTTCGCCATTCTCACACCCTGGACAAGATCCCGTACACTCTCCTTTTCGATCCGGATGTTATAAATAACCATACCAACATATCTCGACACACCCTCTCATCCTCCCTGTTTCGCAAAAACACTCACCACCACAACATTTTCCATTGCCTTTGCACCTTGTCGGAGAAGTCGGATCGTCGCTGGAAATCGGAGGCATCGCCAGAGATCGAGAAGACGACTGGAGACACCAAAGTTCGCAACGGGAATCATCTTGCTTTCGGTATACCTTCTACTTATCATTTCATTCTATTTCTTTATTTTTCGAGTTTATGTCGGACACGGTTCTTCTCGTTTTGCATATAAAGACAACTCATTGGCAGTGGCGGATCTAGAAAATTACAAAAAGGGGCAACGTTTCAAAAAAAATTTTTAACGTACTTCATACAATGTAAACAAAAGAACGATAGTAGCGCGGGAATAAATAAATTTAAACACATACCTAAATGATTTCTCCTCTTTGATTTTTGAAAGCTTGAAAGCTTCCCTAAAGTGTACTTACCAATATCCAGGTTGTTCACAATAATCAACTTTAAAACCGAAAGAAAGATACCTTTATAAAGAGACTTTTCAGATTCGTCATGACCACGAAACGGTAAACTATTTTCTAAACAAAATCCAGCACTACGAACACATTCCATTAATCGATACCGATTTCCAATCCTTCTTTCCTTGTTAAGCCTTTTTTCATTCGCATCACAGGATCGCTTTTGGTTCAAGAGATTTTCACATTTTTGCGCCGCCTTATTATGTAAACTATTAACTAACCCAACATGTTCTTTTAAGACACCCGGTTTACTCCAATTGCAAAAGCCTCCACTTACAAAAGTCTCTCTTCCACCTTTATTACCAACACTTTCATTAAACAAGTAACAACATAAACAATATGCTTTTTCTTGTTTAGTGCTATACTCCTACCAATGATATTTATCAAACCATTTAACATTAAAACGTCTCCGACCACTAGAATAGTTTGTCCATTTAAAGTCATGACCTCGTGGTTGAAAAGCCTTTTTAACAAGATATGCTCTTCTTATGTCGTCTATTTGATTAGGATGATAACTAGTAATAGGTGGTCTATCGGAGGGATCCGAAGGAAGATCATTCAAATCGATTTTGTTTCATGTTGAAGGATTTGAAGCCGAAGTAATAATTGGACTTGGAGTTGGACCGATATCTTCATTTTCTTGCATATCAATTTCATTATTTGAACTTGGACCAATATCTTCATTTTCTTGCTTATCATCAACAATGTATGAACTAGGAGTTGGACCCAAATCATCATTTTCTTGGAATTTTCGTTTAAAAAGACTACTAATGAGAGTTTTCTTTTTCATCTTTCAATTTCCGAATTCCCTAATTTTACAAGACAAATAAAATTAAACATAAGCCCTAAATCAATTTCACATAAACCCTAAAAAGTTATAACAATTGCACATAACTATAACTAGATGATGAAAACATTGTAATTTGCAATTAAGATAAAATAAGAATCAGAGACAAATTTAGTAATTCTAGAACAAGAACATGGATAAAGTATGAACACTTGAAGTCATCTAAAAGTATTGAAATACAGTAGAAATTTTCAGAAAAAAGATGAGAGGAAGTCTAACCTTTCAACTGAGAAGTGTGAACGAAGCTGATGAGAAAAAAAAAATAGTTGGGCTTTGGAAAGGGGTAGCATAATATTTTTTAAGGGGCAACGAAATCCGAAAAACACAAAAAAAAATTTTTTTTACACTATCGTCGGCGAGTCAAGGGGTAGCGGGGGTTACCCCTTGAAAAATGGTATGTCTGCCCCTGCCCATTGGAGTTTACCGAAGAAACCCCGAAGCCGTCGGAGTTAACGTAACTCACCGGCGTTTCGACGGAACCTTCAAATCAACGTTCGGTATCGATCCTTTCCTTTACTTCCATTCAACTCCTTTCTTATTAAATTAGTTAAACACATGCCGATTTTACTGTTTATCTTGTATCAATAGCTTGCCATGTGGAATTGTTTAAAACTTATCTTTTTATGCTATGTATGGAAACCTGTATACTCGCCAATATATATTTGTATTGAACTATACTTTTTAACATGTTACAGGTTGATAATGACGATGCTATGAAACTGAAGTAGTGATGATGCGTAGATACACATATAGACGTTTTAGGCTTTAATATGTTGTATAAATTTTTCGTCCCTTTTTGTTGTATTGTTTTCTTGTATTGAACATGTTGTATTTCAAGTTTCATGTATTGTAACATTTTATTATGAACGAAATCAATTTATTTTTATTTCTATTGTCACAAATAGCGTTATGTGTAATGAGCAATCTTTCTTCGTCTCACTCCGATGTTTCCGCCTTCGGTTGGGGTGTGACAGATTGGTATCAGAGCCATAACTATAGGGGATTAGGAAAATTGCCATGCTTTTGACCTAGTCTATAGTTAAGTACCAATTTCGACCATACTTGATTCACATGCTAATTTCTTGGAATGTCTTTTACGTGTTATTTTCTCGAAATGCTTTATGTGCTCATACTTGTTATTATTATTTCGAACATACGTCTTTTACTCGTTTATGCTAAACTCGAAATCACTCGTATCATACCAACGAGACGACTTCACCAAAATAGGCGTGAAACCCACAATTTGATGAACGGCTCTCAATCCATCTATTTTTTTACACGAAATTCGCCACCCAGTTAGGAGTGAAATCCTCACCTTGATGAAGAATGTCCATTTCAACTTCCAGTGGACCCTCGTCAAAGTATCGAAATTAAGTTTTGACCCGACGAGTACAAATCACACTTAGGGTACGGAATCGTCAAGTTAGGGGTGAAACCCGCACCTTGTTGACTAGTTCCGCTCCTTGATTTTCAAAAAATCTCGCCAGGTCTCGAATTTTCGATTGATTTAGAACATGTAGTAACTGGAAAGGTGAATACCGTTAACCGAGATATCGGCGAGAGTATTCCAGCTATTAGGCCAAAGCATGTTTCTCAAATTTAAAGGAATTTTCGACCACTTTGGTTTAGTCAAAGTTCCGTTTTGGAATAATCCAAGTTTTAATCAAACCTGTGCTTTACTATCAATCGCTTTTATATGATACAATTCCCTCGTTTCAAATTCAAATTTATTTTCGAGATCATTTTCGTTTTCTCACACACACATCATACTAAATCTTTTCATACATTTATACATATGCATAATTTCAAAACGTCACTCAATTTTGTTTACATTCTTTGTAACACCAAAATGGAGACATATCATCGAGATAGGAGTGATTTCCTTACCTTGACGATTAACTCCACTCCTTCTTTTCCTAAAACGACCTCACCGACGAGTTAGGGGTGATTCCCTTACCTAGGTGATCGTTACCAAAACTTTCTTTCAAAAGAGACTTCATCATACAACACAATCATATTTTACACCTAAATCGTTTATCATTCGTCAAAATCCCTACTTATGCGAATTTCAAAATTCATTATTTTATCAACCGTATTCTTTATCTCATAACCTATTTCACGTAAATCATATACACGAAAATTCCTAATCATTCCTTAAAACGTTTTATCACCCGAATTTCAAAACCTTGAGAAATGCTACCTATCAACTTAATCGGTCCAGTGGATCTCTTGCCCATGGACTTCATATTTAACCTAATCACTAAAACGCGCTCACATTACATCATTATACTAAAGACTTTCATTCTCAGTCGTAAATCAAACCAACTTTCTCATATATTGATAAGATCTTATAGATATTATAAGATTGTTTTACCAAAACCTCTTTTCAAAACTAACAAATCATTTTGTTAAAAAAAAAAAACTCTTTTCAACGAACACTAAGTTCATTGCTAAACTTCTTTTAAGAATCAACGTTTTCACAAGAATCTCCAAATTTCAAATTTCATATTTTAATGTAATATCCTTTGAAATAATACAAACTTATTATTTACAACAAACTTTTATACACCGCTCAATACGTCATTCAAATTTCTAAACACGTGGGCAAGAAGACTTCATGGGGACCGACAATCTTCAACTTATGTAAATCTTCTTTTAAAAAAAAAGTAGCATTTCCATTCCTTACAAAATACGTTATGTATAACCAATAAGTATCTTATATTCTTCTTACATTTACAAGCTAGAATCTACATTACTAGTCAAACTCAATCTATTTCGATTTGATAAATTCAACGTTTCGCTTAAACAATTATACATGCATATCATCGTACATGTTTTAGTCACTATCTCACAACAACTCCACTTAAACCGTTCGTTTTTACATACTCAACCTTTCGATCTTTTTCACATACTTAAATTCATTATGTTTCAATTTATACTATTTACGCAATCTTTATTATTCGTACCTACACTCATACTCATACGTTTTATATTTATACTTACACTTATATTTATGCTCATACTTTCCTTCATACTCATGATTCATACATTCGTACCCGTACGCGAGCGGAATCCAAGGGATTCGCTTACGTGGGTCCCATACATGCTTATATACTACATTCGTACTCGTACGCGAGCGGAATCTGAGGGATTCGCTTACGTGGGTCCCATACATGCTTAAACATCAACATGCTTATATACTACATTCGTATACGTACTCATTCTTATTTTCGAATTTATGTATCATACACAATTGGTACAAGCTATGCAGATCACACGACGATCATTATAATCGCGGGTGCACACGGGATTATAGCGATAGGTGTATGAGAACCATAGAGTGTACTACTGGGTATGGTAAGACACAGAACATAACATGACACCGAATAACGAAACGGACGTAACGTGGTCAAAACATGGTGGATACGCCGCTGGTACTTCCTACATATAAGTGTTTTCACCATGTTACCAAACTTTCGTAAAATGTGCCATGAGAAATTTGGTGTTTTGCAGACCTTTTAGACCTAATACCAACTTTAACAACTTACGAACGCAGTATATCCAATTATCCACGATGAGACTTCATTCTTAACACAACGTTTTCATTCATCCAATACGCATACCATTCATATACTCATATTCGTTTACTAGATCGATTGTTCACGTTCGTATCTCCAGTATTCCCCGCTATTCTTTGTCTTTTATACAAACCTCGTTTACAATCAATCGGTTTAAACGTTTGAATCCTGAAATGCTTCCTTGCTTTTAAACTAACTTCCACTCTTGTTTATGCGTAAACACACGTAGTTCGCCGATGCCTCCAAGACGGTTTTATTTAAAACGCAAAACCTTCTCGTTTCTCTCAATAAACGATTTTCTACAAATGTGTGATTTAGTACTATCCTTAAACTTTCCATGCAAACTACCGTGTGACCACACCTTTCATCAAAATACATACCACTTTATACGAAACCTTTCCTTGTAAGTATTATAATTTAAAATACCTCTTGAATTATTCAAACTTGTTTAAACTCATTTTGCCTATACACACATGTGTGCTTTGCTTATGCCCAATGCCTCAAATCATTTTAATCAAACGAACTCTTTTTACAAACCTATCTTTTCGTTCCTGAAAATTTTCATATTTTTCAACACGTCTTAAACTTCTAAGACTCGATTTTAAACAATCATTCTTTTTGCCAAAATCCTTTTTCAAGTCTTCCTCTTTAATAAATTTCGGGATGAAATTTTCTAAAGGAGGGGAGACTGTAATTTTCGTAACTTACCTGAATTAGAAAGCTTGTCATGCGTTTCTATTCTTGGAAAGTTGTTCTCTTGTAATAGTATCGTATTTCGAATCGTTGTAAGTCCGCGACTTGATTGTAATGAAATCGACCTTTTGGTGGGAAATATATATCGTTTACACATGCTTATAATAGGACCAAACTGTCACGGCCCTCGACCCCGGTTTGACCCAGTCCAGAGCCGCGAGGCAGGAAATCCCGTGGTATTAATTTAAATGACAGCGGAAGTCTTTTTAAGCAGGATCTTTTTATATTAAAACTGCCCGTTTTCATAACTTAGGTATAAATCCCATAATTTACAATAAGGTGATTTCACTGGGAAATCTTTATTTCTCAAAACATGTTTCTTTATTTATTTACATTGAGCCACTTTTCTAAGCTTGTAGTGCTTCACGACACTTTTTCTTTGCTCACAACAGATTACCTGAAACATGTTTGAAAAAGGTTTTGTCAGCGAGGAAATACTGAGTGAATCATTCAGTTTACTAAAACGACTCATTTGTTATATTTTACAGTATTAAGAGAGATTACAATGTTTCTGATATCAAACCAATTACCCACAGTATTTGTCACTCGACTCATTTCGGTGACTGTGGTCATATCCCCCATTGGCTGCCCCAATGGTGACGAATATCACTAATTAGGTTCGCCCACCTAACGTGATAACAACAGTAGTAATGTGCACAATACCCCACATACCGGCTGTAATTTGGTTTGCCTTTATTGTCTGCGATTTTAATCAATTTAGGACATTCTGTTTTGTAATGTCCGGTTTCTCCATAGTTATAGCAGACTATGGTTTTCTTTTTGCAATTTTCTTCACGATGTCCTGCCATTTTGCAGAAGTTGCAGGTTACATTGCATCTTCCAAAATGATTCTTTCTGCAATTTCTGCAAAAAGGCGGATTTGCAGATTGTCTCATTCCTCTCTTCTTGAACCTATTATTATTATTATTACCCACACGAAATCCTTGGGTAATCTTTTGAGCCAATTCCTTCTTTCGATCTTCTTCTCTTGTACGCACCAGTTCATCAGTTAGGGTATTAGCTAACTCCACAGCATCGTCAATAGTACGAGGTCTCGCAGCTTTAACGATGTTACAGATTTCACTAATTAGTCCCCAAATATAGCGAGAAATGAGTACCGGTTCTGGCGAAGCCAGTGTTGGTACCACTCTAGCATATTCAAAGAATGTCGAAGTATAACCGCGACACTCTACGCCTACCATACGATGACTTAGGAACTTATTTGCCATTTGTTCCTTTTCATACTCGGGACAGAATTTTCTTTCTACAAGATTCTTAAATTCTTCCCAATTCAGCGCATAGGCCATCCTTCTCCCTTTTGCTTGTAATACTGTGTTCCACCACTCTAGCGCCCCTTCTTTGAACAAATTTGATGCGTACATGACCTGATCTTCTTCGGCACACTTACTTATTGCAATTACTGCTTCGGTTTTTTCTAACCAATGCAGTGTTGCAGTTGCCCCTTCATTACCTGCAAATTCTGCTGGTTTACAGGCAAGGAATTCTTTGTAAGTGCAACCAGGCGTTGCATCTTTCATTTTCTTAAGAAGTGGGCCTGTCGTGGATTATTATTGTCATGATTGCCGCCTCCATTTACACTATGACTAAAATTGTCTTCCTGAGTACGTTTACTAGGAATGATTTGTTGCGGTTCAACAGGTTTCTGAGCAGCAGCCATGATTGCAGGAATAGCATTAGCTATCCCTTGAGTGATGATATTTTCAATATCTTGTCTAGTCATATATTGGTTTTCCTGATTTTGCTCAGATTGATTCCCTTCATTAACTGGTTCATTACTAGCGTTTTCCATCTGATAATTATTATAGATATAATTATTAGTACCAAATGATTGTAAATAAAACAATGGCAAGTAATCACATAAATCTTTTTCACAACACACATATATACAGCCAAAATTGTCGATGTTTCGACTTCTATTTTGTTTTATAGATTATATAGGCATCCATACACACTGTTTATCTTACAAGGTTTTATTTCCCATTTTACAAAGTTATATTTTTCTACTACTGTTATTATACAGACATTCTTCCCAACCCCACTATTCTTTGGTCAACTGGCAGTTTAGTAGCGACGCTCCCTTTCGTCGTATTTCCAGGAGATTTGTTCCCCCATTTCCCGGATCCTATTCCCTGTACCTATCAGCTCTTCACCGAACTGACGAAGTTCGGCTAAGTTTTCGTTGCTCATTGGAGGATTGGGGATAGGTTCTGGATCAAACTGTGGGAGGAAGGAATAAGGACTGTTAATCATGTTTTGGAATTGCCAGTCATTCGTCCACCATTCTTCTATTTGGCCTAAAGGTCGAGTGTGGATTAGTGGGTCTGGAATAGCTGGTTCTAGATTTACGGGAAGTTGGATTTCGGCCGGGTAAGGGTATAGATTGTTGTTGATAGGTTCGATGACATCACAATTTGCCAGTAAACAGTCTATTTCGTCTTGAAATGTGATTTCTTCAGGTCGTCTAGAGCTCTCTCCAATTTCTATTCCCTTTTGTCTAATGTCTTTCCTTATTTCTATCTCTGCTTGTTTAGAACTCTCTCCGGTTTCGATTCATTTTCCTTTGTCTATAGGGTTTTCTATTTTGGGGAGTTTCCTAGTGGCTGGCTTTCTCCTGCGTACTTTCCTCCATCCTACATATCTTCTTCTCTTTTTAGGTTTTGCTTTTTCCAGCGGTGGAGCTTGGAATTCCAGAGGTTCTTCTATGTCAGCAACATAACCAGTAAAGTCGTGGGAAACTTCGATTGGTACTGGGTAGAGGTTGAGATTCTGAAATGCTTCCGATATCTCACTCATGCTGTATAGCATATATGCAAAATGCACAAAAATGCTAAGTTAAAACTTTGGAACAAAGTTTTACAAATAAACTTTAAAGTTTTATTGCATACTAATTTGTACAGAAGACAACAGGGAAAAGAACACACTAGAATGTATTTATTTATTTACTGGGTAGTAATTCTTCTACTAGACCAGGCTTATTGGTAGTTTAGAGGTTTGCATTCTCTGCTACGGTAGCTAGCATATAAAGATTTGCCCATTTTTCATCTAATTTGTCTTCCCAAGGTGGACTATTGCCTAATTCCTGGATTTCTGGATTAAACCTCACTTTCTTGACTTGGGTTTTCTGGCTTTTCCTAATAATCGAATTTCTTTTCTCCGGGGTAAGAGGATTCTCATATTGTGCTTTACGGACAAAAATCCCTTCTTCCAGGTTTGCTGGGTATTTGGAGGAAGAGGTTCCTTTTTCTGTGGATGCAGTATCTAATTTGTGGTAGATAGCAGAAAGCTTTTGTTTACCCATACTGTAACAATTAATCAATTAATAAAACATATATTCACAGAATGGCAATTAGAATTCCTAAATATTTCTCAATTACTTTAATAGGCTAAAATCAATAGTAAGCTTAAATCAGTGGCTCTGATACCACCTTTTTCCTGTCACGGCCCTCGACCCCGGTTTGACCCAGTCCAGAGCCGTGAGGCAGGGAATCCCGTGGTATTAATTTGAACGACAGCGGAAGTCTTTTTAAGCAGGATCTTTTAATATTAAAACTGCCCGTTTTCATAACTTAGGGATAAATCCCATAATTTACAATAAGGTGATTTCACTGGGAAATCTTTATTTCTCAAAACATGTTTCTTTATTTATTTACATTGAGCCACTTTTCTAAGCTTGTAGTGCTTCACGACACTTTTTCTTTGCTCACAACAGATCACATGAAACATGTTTGAAAAAGGTTTTGTCAGCAGGGAAATACTGAGTGAATCATTCAGTTTACTAAAACGACTCATTTGTTATATTTTACAGTATTAAGAGAGATTACAATGTTTCTGATATCAAACCAATTACCCACAGTATTTGTCACTCGACTCATTTTGGTGACTGTGGTCATATCCCCCATTGGCTGCCCCAATGGTGACGAATATCACTAATTAGGTTCGCCCACCTAACGTGATAACAACAGTAGTAATGTGCACAATACCCCACATACCAGCTGTAATTTGGTGATTACATAAACTTAATCACTGTAATTATAACTTTGGAAAATAATTTGGAGTATTGTAAAACAGTTGATAAAAAGAGAATGACTCACATTGCAGATTTAACGAGCAGAGTATAAGCCTACTGATTAGCCATTGATTTAACCTAATTTAAACAATAATGCACACACAAATGGGTTAGTAACTAATACAGCAGTTACGACAATTCACGAGATTAAACCCTCACAACGATTTACAAGTGCAATACTTAACAATTCAACGGATTCACAACGAATGACAGAGTATAGTCCGAGTTCGAACAACACTCAAACATTCAAGTCGAAATCACGATGAATAACAAAGTATAAACTCAATTTGAGCAGTACTTAAACAATCGTTGGATAGTTACAATCGATCGGACGTTGAATCGTAATAGCGATCGAGTTATTACCCTGATTGCGGCAGCGATTCGTGAATCGTGTGTGTTGCAGATTGTTTCTGTTATAACTCAACCTACGTAAAGCGAATTTACGTCGTTCAAAAGACAGAATTCAAGTCCCAATGGCGGCTATTTCTACAAATTTTTGGACCTCGCTTACGGACCGTAAGCCCTTATCCCTTACGGTCCGCAAGGGAAGCAGTCTATTATAGGGTAGCTGGGTTTGGGACTAGCCTTGCTGACTTGACAGAATTCTAAAATTAAAATTGGACAACGAGTTATTGTGATAATCGTTGGCTAGGTTTTACCCCCTTGAGTTTTAGGGGCCCTGATCCTGATTCCGATTGTTCTGGAAATATCCCGTACACTCTCGTTTTCGATCCGGATGTTATAAATAACCTTACCAACATATCTCGACTCACCCTCTCATCCTCCCTGTTTTGCAAAAACACTCACCACCACAACATTTTCCATTGCCTTTTCACCTTTTCAGAGAAGTGTCACACCCCGATATTTCCACGTATTACCGGTGGGCCCGGTGGGGAGTATCGTGACGTAGTTGATATCATCATAGTCAATAATCACAGTTTAATGCATAGCGGAAGTCTAAAAGTAAAACATTACAAACCGAATTGAAAGTAACAAAGTATTACAAACGGAATGTAAAGGATCCACAGACAGATCAAAATAAAAGAAAATAATTGTTCAACAGATTTGAAGTGACAAGCTTGCAAGACTCTTATTTATTCACTCAGGAGTAGCCAACCTATTCCGCCTAGTACCTGCACTTTAGCCTTTTGGAAAATACGTCAGTTTACACTAGTAAATACAATTAACTGACTCTTTTAAAAACATTTAAGAAAATTGATTTAAACGCACAAGGCACAAATAATCTTTTATAACTTGGGACAATTATTTTTAACAAAAAAAATCTTGTATACAGATTTATATGTTTGCCTTCCGTCAGGGCCGGTTAGAAAAGCCGGACAAGATTAACTGACACACCACAAGTATAATGCCCACAAGGAGAACTCCTTATTGTGGATTACCATTTACACATACGCAACTGTCAGGTGTATGCCTACACCCCGTGCTTAAGTCGTGGTCATTTCAATGAATGAGCCGAGGATATCCAGGACAAGGTCATTAACCCCCCAAAGGCCATATACCAAACTAAACAGATTAAAACGGGTTATGCAATTATATTAATCACAATCATATTTAAACAATTACACACCCGACCAAGCGGTATTATTATAATACCGTATCCCAAGCCCGAATAACGAAAAATAAGTTAAAAGTATTTACCTGAGCAAATTATACAAATTTATCCCAGCCGTATACAAATCAACAAGTGTAAAGTATCTTTTACCGGGCTCCTAAATCTGGAACGAAGGTTTTAATAAACTATTAGATTCCTAACGGGTCTTACTTAAGTTTAAACTTAGACCGGTTAGTTTTAAAGAAAGGTATACGGTTCAAAACGCAAGATTAAGCGAAGACTGGATTAGAATGTGATTTAGACCCAACAAGTTTGAAGACTTGTATAATATGGGTAAACTAAACACATTCTGGATTTTGAGATAAAAATGATAAGGTTTGACCCGTTTCGGTTAATTTATGCAAACTAGTTACATAAACCGCACCGAACGGGAAAAATGCATAACGGGTAAATAAATGAGTCATGAACAGGTTTCCAAAGTTAATATGCCTTAAACATGTTGTGATATCAGTAGGATACCTTCCATTATGCCCAAAACGAATTTAAACTCAAATTAAGCCCCGTAGGGGTATTTTGGTCATTTTAAAGGTTATAAAAGAGATTAAATATTAATCTGAGGTTCAGGTCTGAAATGATCAGTAAAAATATTTAATTTAACAAGTTATATCAGTAGGGTATTGCATATATGTGAAATTTATCATTTATAACCAAACTATGCACCGAAGGGGCATTTTGGTAATTTCACATAAGCTTTAAAGGTCAAATTTGGAAATCTGAGTTCAAAACTTTTGCTTACTGTTAAAGTATAAAAATTTACTTAAAACATCAGTAGGTATTAAGTCTTATATGTCAAAAATAGTTTTAATCCATACTATGCGTTTAAAACGCGTAAAAATCGGGTTTAAGCGATTTTCGGGTTATAATAGGAAATCTGAGTTTTTGATCAGTTATAAAGTTCAAAATATTTTATTTATCATATAAAATCAGTAGCAAAAAGTTTGGTATCAAAATGTTATGTAAAACTCATTTTATTAGCATAAAGGGTATAACCGACAATTACCGAATTAAAGCAAGAACCCTATGTTATGATCAGTTTAAAATAAATAAAAATCTTCAAAAATCCCAAAATATTATATTACATCAGTAGGTAAAAAGTTTGGTGTCAAAATTTGGGTTTAGATAGGCTTTATGCTAATAATGCCGTTTAATTAATAAAAAGCTTTCTAATTACGATATTGAGCATAACTCCTAATTTAGACCTCAAACTGATGTCAAACTTTTAGGACATGTTTATAAATCAGTAATAAAGGTTTTTGTCCTCTCACATTTTCAAAAATCTCGTTTTAAGGTCAAAAGGGCATAATGGTCAACATTTAAGCAATTAACGGAAACATGCAAATGAATCGGATTAATTAGGAACCAAGTTGTATAACCTCAGAGGGTTATACTATCCTATAACCTGGTCCTAATGGAACTCTAAGGCATATATAAACTAAGTTAAATCAGGTCAGAACTGAAAGTCAAAGCAAAAGTCTTCTTTTGCGACTTTCGGTTCCGAACCGAGCCTAAACTCATAATTGTCGGGTTGAACATGCTTAGACATGTTCTCACATTAATTAACAAGTTATTTTACTGTTAAAACAGGTTCCATAGCTTCTACATTGCTAATTATGAATTTATTTGCAAAATAACTTTATGTTGACTTTTTAATATTACGTTTGACCCGACAATTGACCAAGTTAGAGTGGAAATCAGAGGGTGCCCTTTTAAGGGTTTATTACCCACATAATTACCAACTCGTAGCCACTTTCAATTCGAAAAATGACTGGATCATTAGTCATTAATCACTAAGTCAAAGCTTAATTACGACGGCTTTGACTTTTGGTCATTAGACTAATAAAACTTGAACTTAGGGGGTTAATAACACTTACAATGGTCCTTAACACGAATTTGGAACTTAAGAAAAATAGCTTGAGCTCCAGGAAACTCCAGAGAGAGTGTTGTGAATAATTTTTAAGTGTGCAAGAACAATGTTGCAACAAAGGCTCCTTATATAGGAAATTTAATTGCACAAGATCATTCCACATGAGTCTACCATTGAACCCTGATGAATCCAAGTGTCCCCTATGCATGAAAAACCACTGGTGCAGCTCCTGAATTCGAAAACCAGGCCTTTAAGGCGGTGCAACCTGCTGTAACAGACAATTGTGCAGATTTTCTGCATCTGCAGGTCCTACGCGGCCCGCGTAGGGAATGGCCAAGGCCTACGCGCCCGGTATGGGGGTCAGGCTCCGGTCACAAGTTTGTCAGCTTTGCACATTTGGTCCCTGGTCCTTCTAAACTTGATTTTAACTTGTTTTTATTGCACTTTTAACCCCTAAACTTGACTTTTAAGGACTCTAAGTCATAAACAAACTTCGTTAAGCTCCCGGTTAGTTTTACGATCACCGAAAAGTCCTGAATTTCAACGTTGACGCTTTTAACCCCTTACTTACGAATGTTAACGTATTTTCCTCATACGATATCGAAACCTTGTGAAATTTTTATCACTTATTCTCGGAAGCATAATTAATCGTTACAAAGCTTCGGGTTCGTTATAAGGTCACTCAGAGGTATAATTTAAACATGTTGACACATTTATCCCTTGTGGTTTGTAAACTTTCACTTTCTTCCACAAACGGCTTCATATGATTCATAATTCATTCGTTTAAGGGTATAAACATCGTGTAGGGTTGTTGAAAGGTATAATTATTAAATGTTGACACTTTGAATCCTTTTACACATATACTTTCCTTGTTTGTTAACTTTAGTCTTTCTGAAATAATTCCTTACATGTTTAAAGTCCATGACACGTGTCGATATTATATTGGACATGATTTTACGAGGTGTTACATCCTCACCACCTTAAAAGAAATCTCGACCTCGAGATTTACTGAAATAAATGAGGGTACTTCTGTTTCATTATGGACTCAACCTCCCATGTGTACTCGGGACCTCTACGGGCATCCCATTTAACTTTCACTATCGGTACGTGTTTCTTTCGAAGCTTCTTAACCTGTCGATCCTCGATCAACAAAGGTTTTTCAACAAACTTTAAGCTCTCATCAATATGCACATCTTTATGTGACATGGCTAGCGATTCATCCGCTAGACATTTCTTCAGAGTGCAGATGTGGAACACATTATGAATTCCACTGAGCTCTTCAGGCAGGTTTAATTTGTAAGCCACTGATACGACACATTCAATGATCTCGAATGGTCCTATGTATCTTGGGCTTAACTTGCCCTTCTTGCTAAATCGCATCACTCCCTTCCAGGGTGATACCTTAAGTAACACTTTGTCACCAACCTCGAATTTCAGAGGTTTACGCCTTTTATCTGCGTAGCTCTTCTGCCTATCCCTGGCAGCTTTGAGACGATCTCGTATGTGTACAATCTTATTTGTCATCTCCAGGACTATATCAGTTCCTGTTAGTTGGACATCTCCAACTTCTGCCCAACAAACGGGCGTCCTGCACTTTCTTCCATATAAAGCTTCAAAAGGTGCACCTTGAATACTGGAATGATAGCTATTATTATACGAAAATTCTATCAATGGAAGATGATCATCCCAACTTCCACCTAAATCAATAACACAAGCTCGTAGCATATCCTCGAGTGTTTGAATTGTACGCTCGCTTTGACCATCTGTCTGAGGATGATATGCAGTGCTGAAGTTTAATCGAGTGCCTAAGGATTGCTGAATACTTTTCCAAAAATGCGATGTGTATCTCGTATCCCTATCAGAGATGATAGACACTGGCACCCCGTGGAGAGATATAATCTCGTCCACGTACAGCTGAGCTAACTTGTCTGAGCTGTGTGTTTCCTTAATAGGTGTAAGGACTGCAAAAATGTCCCTAAACAACCCGTAAGTGAAAACCCGGACCCCTGAAACCCTAACGTACATGAAAAACCAAGAAAACAAGAAATTAGAGTTTCAGGCGGGTCGCGTAAAAGTTAAGCATGACCTTACGCGGGCCGCGTCAACTTAAGGTTGACCAGATAAGCATGTCGGGCCACGCGTCGCACACTTGGCAGCCCTACTCGTGACACACAAACCCTACACGTAGACTAGGGGCCCCCGCGGGCCGCGTAAGCTCTTATTAAGTCTTACACGGGCCGCGTAAAACTCAAAATGTTGCTATAAGTAGCCTGTGCATGGGGCTTTCATCTGTGTTCGAAAGTTTTGATCAAAAACGAAGTATACTGCCTAAATTCGAAGTTTTAAGGTATCAAGACGCTGCTACGATACAGGGTATTAACTCGATCGCTGCTACAATTCAATGTCCGATCGATTGAAACCAATCCGATGGATGTTTAAGTGCTGCCCACATTAGGGCTATACTTTGTCATTCGTCGTAAATTTGATGGATGTTTAAGTATTACACTTTGTAATTCGTTGTGAGGGTTTTAATCTCGTGAGTTATCGTAAATGTTGTATTAGTTACTGACCTAGTTCGTGTGCGTTGTCATTTAATTTAGGTTACAAGGCTTATCAGTAGGCTAAACTCTGCCCGTTTAAACTTGCAATGTGAGTCATTCTCTTTTATCAAAAAGTATTTTACAATACCTCAAATTATTTTCAAAGTTATAATTACAGGGATTAAGTCATGGTTATCTTGAATCACTGGCAAGTGGAGTATTGTGCACATTACTAATTTCTCACGGTTAGGTTCATAAACCTAACAATGATAATCATCACTACTTGGGTGAAAGGACCCAATAGTGGTATGACCATCGTCAACAGGGTGTGACACGGCGCCAGATAAAAATAAGATAAAAGCCACTGTAATCGCTCTTATGCTGTAATTAATAGCTATGTGTTGTTTTATCAAAATTGAGTGACCCACCAGTATTTCCCCGCTGACAAAAATATTTTTAAAACATGTTTCAGGTGATCTCCTGTGAATCAAGGAAAAGTGCTACGGAGCACTAATCAAGCTTGAAGTGGTGGCTCAGTTAAATAAATAAACATGTTTTGTAAATCAGGGAATTTCCTCGTGAAATTCCTCTATTGTAATTTACGGGGTTCGTCCCAAATTATGAAATAAAATAATCGGGCATTTTCAAGTTTAAAGATCCTGTTAAAACTTCTGCTGTCAAATCAAATAATAAATACCACGGGTTTCTGTCCCGCGGCTCCTGGACCGGGTAAAACCGGGACGGGGGCCGCGACAGAAAAATGTGGTATCAGAGCCACTGATTTAAGCCAATTAAGTATTTAAAAATACTCAATTTTTCTGATTGCCATTCTGTGATTCTGTGAAATTTTAGTTTACAAAATTTTAACTTGGAATTTTGTGTGTTTCTTCATGTATGCTAACAGCATGAATGAACTATCAGAAGCCCTTCAAAACTTTACTATCCATACTATATATATGGATACTACCAACACTTTCACGGGCTACCAGGCTGATGTTGAAGAGCCAATGGTATTCCAGGCCCAACCCCAGGATAAACCAAAGGCGAAAAAGAGAAGAAGGTTTGTAAGCTGGAGGCGTGTGCGTAGGAGGAGACCAACGGTACAGAAAGTTAAAAAGGCTGAGGATCCCATGGATAAGGGAAAAGGGATAGAGATTGGGGAAAGTTCTGGGCAAGGCCAGGAAATGCCATCTTGGGAGGAGCTAGATCATAAACTGGCACTTAGTGACCTCATCGGACCTGCCGATGAAGACTTTTTCTATTACCTAGTTGAATCACAACTCCCAGTAAATTTGGAGCCTGCTATCCCAGATCCCATTGTCAACCCCCAACCTCTACAAGGAGAGCTGGAAGAATGGTGGACCACTGACTGGCAATTTCAGAACCTCTTGAATAACCCTAACACCTTTTTCCCTTAATTCGAACCGGAGCCTGCGCCAAACCCAACAATGAGCAATGAGAACTTGGTTGAACTCCGCCACTATGGCGAGGAGCTGATAGATGCAGGAAATAGAATCCGGGATGTGGGAGAACAGATCTCCTGGAAATACGACGAGAGGGAACGTCGTTTCTGAAGTGCCAGCTAACGGGGATCGTATGTGGTTGTGGGGATGTGTGTTTAATAATAATAAAATAATAAATAATATAATCTTGTAAAATAACTTAAAATAAAACTTTTGTAAGATAACGGGTGTGTATGGAGGCATATTAAAATATATAAAATCTGATAGTCGCAAAGTCGACAATTTTGACTATACGTGTTAGTGTGATTATGTGTTTCTTTGTGTTATTTGACTATTTGTTAATTTACAGTATGGGTAAGCAAAGAATTTCGGACATCTATCGTCAACTAGATAATTCATCAAAAGATAAGGGAACCTCATTTCAATCAAATTCCTCAAGATATTCAGCAGATACTAAGGAAGGAATATTTATTCGTAAGGCACAGTCTGAGAAACCACTTACCGCTAAGAAAAGAAGTTGGATTATTAGAAAAAGTCAAGAGAAAGTAAAGAAGTCATAAGCAAAAGGAGTGATAATTAATAAGGAAACTCAGGAAATAGGCAATAACCCACCATGGGAAGATGAATTGGATGAACAATGGGCAAATCTCTATATGTTAGCTACTACAGCAGTAAATGTTAACTTTTAATTAAGTTAAACTGCCAAACCAGGACCAACCAATGAAATTAGATCGCAACCAGGAAAGTTTATAAATTATCTTATCTCTCAACACCCTGACCCAGTACTAGCACCCATATCATCTATAAGCCCGAAACTTTAAAGGAACTTTGCCCATTAGATAAATAACTTAGTAAGAGAAGATAGAATAAACCTTATATAAAAGCATGCTGAGCATAATATTCCTAGCTAGACTAAAAAATGAATGCACAACCCCTAGTATATTTTAAATTTTAGTTATAATTTGTAATAGACATGTATATATATAAAAGTCGACAATTTTGGCTATACATGTTTGGCGTGATTTCGTGCGATTACTTTACTTACATTTGGTTGTATTTATTCATACCAATAACTTATCTATATATTATTAGTTACCAGATGGAAAATGCTGTTAATGAACCAGTTAATGAAGTTAATCAATCGGAACACAATAATGAGGATCACTTTCTAAATCGGCAAGATATAGAAAACATCGTCGCTCAGGGAATAGCTAACGCTATTCCGGCAATCGTCGCTGCAGTTAAAAGTCATGTTGAGCCTTCACAAGCTCACCCCAGTAAACGCACGCGCGATGATAATTTCAGTAATAGTGTTAACGGAGGAGGCAATAACGACAACTTAATTCAGGCCCCAATACTCAAAAGAATGAAAGCTACAACACCTGGTTGCACTTACAAGGAATTTCTTGCCTGTAAACCAGCTGAATTTGTAGGCAATGAAGGGGCAACAGCCGCACTGCGTTGGTTAGAAAAAACTGAAGCAGTAATTAAAATAAGTAAATGCGCGGAGGAAGATAAAGTTATGTATGCTTCTCACCTTTTTAAGGAAGAGGCATTAGAGTGGTGGAATACGGTATTGCAAGCCAAGGGAAGTGACTTGGCTTATGCTATGAATTGGGAAGAATTTAGACAAGTGGTGCAAAGAAAATTTTGTCCCGAATATGAGAAGGAACAAATGGCAAACAAGTTCCTGAGCCACCAAATGGTGAATGTTGACTGTCGAGGGTATACTTCGAAATTTTTCGTGTTTGCCAGAATTGTTCCAACTCTGGCTTCGCCAGAGCCAATACTTATTTCTCGCTATATTTGGGGTTTGATTAGCGAGATTCGTGATATCGTCAAAGCTACGAGACCCTGCACAATTGACGATGCGGTGGAGTTAGCCAATACCTTGACTGATGGACTGGTACGCACGCGAGAAGAAAACAGAAAGAAGGAGTTGGCTCAGAAAATTACCCAAGGATTCCGAGGGGGTAAGGCTAGTAACAACTTCAGGAAAAGAGGAACTGGGCAATCCTCCACTGTTCCATTTTGTAGTACCTGCAAAAGGAAGCATTTTGGAAAATGCAAAGGGTATTGCAATTTCTGCAAAATTCCAGGGCATCAAGAAGAAGTTTGCAGGAGGAGGAAATCAACAATCTGCTTCAATTGTGGAGAAGCTGGACATTTTAGACCAGACTGCCCTAAATTGGTCAAACCAGCTGACAACAAGGCTAAGCCTGCAGAAGGAACTACCAAGAAGAATGCAAGAGCCTTCCAGTTGACTACACAAGAAGCAGATCTGATTCCGGATGTGATAGCGGGTACGTTTCTAGCTCACAACGTTTATGCGAAAGTATTATTTGTGTCTGGTGCAAACCAAAGTTTTATAAATACTTCGTTCTGCCAAGCTCTTAAGCTACCTTTAACCAAACTTAGGCAGATTTATACCGTAGAAACAGCCGACGGTAACTCTGTTAGCATAGATCGAGTCTTGCAGGAAGGCAAAATAGAACTTTCAGGTCATAAATTTTCTGTAAACTTGTTACCCATGAACTTAGCTGGATTCGATGTTGTGTTAGGAATGGATTGGTTAGTAGCCAACCATGCTCGAATCCTTTGTGATAATAATTCCATAGAAATTCATATACCCACAGGAGGAATAATTATGGTTACAGGGGATAAGCCACGAAAGCCAATGAAAATTATTTCAGTCATGAAAGTGGCAAGTTATTCAAGAAAACAGGGAATAGCATATATGATTTCGGTAGTTGTTAATGCCAAGGGTAAAGAACTTAAGGACATTCCAGTAGTATCAGAATACTCGGACATATTCCCAGAAGAACTACCTGGATTACCACCCGATAGGGAAGTAGAATTTAGAATTCATCTAATTCCTGGAACTACACCGATAGCCAGGGCACCTTATCGGTTAGCACCCACCGAAATGTTAGAATTGAAAAAGCAGTTGGATGAATTACTAAGCAAAGGGTTTATACAACCTAGTTCATCCCCTTGGGGAGCACCAGTGTTGTTTGTGAAAAAGAAAGATGGTTCGATGCGAATGTGTATCGATTATAGGGAATTGAATAAAGTTACAATTAAGAATCGATACACATTACCTAGGATTGATGATCTTTTTGATCAACTTCAGGGAGCTAGATATTTCTCTAAGATAGATTTACGCTCCGGATACCATCACTTGAAGGTACAAGACGAAGACATACCTAATACCGCTTTTAGAACTAGGTATGGTCATTACGAGTTTACAGTTATGCCCTTTGGATTAACAAATGCTCCTGCAGCATTTATGGATATGATGAATAGGATCTGTAAACCGTATTTGGATAAATTTGTAATTGTTTTCATCGACGATATACTTATTTATTCCAAAAGCCAGGACGAGCATTGTGAACATTTACATGCACTCTTAACTTTGTTAAGAGAAGAAAAGCTTTACGCCAAATTCTCCAAGTGTGAATTTTGGCTCCAGGAGGTGCAATTTTCAGGACACATGGTGAATCACAAAGGTATTCACGTAGATCCCTCCAAAATAGAAGAAATCACCAAATGGAAAGTCCCACAATCAGCTATGGAAGTTAGAAGTTTTCAAGGGTTAGCTGGATACTATAGGCGATTCATTAAGGATTTTTCTAAGATAGTTGTGCCATTAACTAAGCTAACCTGTAAAGCGGTGAAGTTTGAGTGGGGACCTAGGCAAGAAGAGGCTTTTAAGATTTTAAAGCAAAGATTGACAAACGCTCCAATTCTTGCCCTACCAGAAGGAACAGAAGATTTTGAAGTTTACTGTGATGCTTCTAAATTAGGATTTGGATGTGTGCTAATGCAACGCAAAAAGGTAATTGCGTATGCCTCAAGGCAATTGAAGAAGCACGAGGAAAACTATACGACTCATGACTTAGAATTAGGATCAATAATTTTTGCCCTTAAGATCTGGAGACACTATCTGTATGGCAGTAAGTTTACAGTCTATACTGATCACAAAAGTTTAAGGTACATATTTGGGCAAAAAGAATTAAACATGAGGCAATGAAGATGGATGAAAATTCTAAGTGACTACGACTGTGATATCCAATATCACGAAGGAAAAGCAAATGTAGTCGCAGATGCTCTAAGTCGTAAGTATCATGAAAAGCAAAAGCGAGTTCGTGCCCTTAGATTAAATCTTCAAGTAGATTTAATGGAACAATTGAAGAATGTTCAGGAAACAACAATCAAGGATGATGCTGAAAGAATGAAAGGAAGGATAAAGGAATTAGAGCAAGGCACCGATGGAATTCGGAGATTCCACAAGAAAAGGACTTGGGTACCTAAACAAGGAAACTTAAGAAATAAGATTTTAGAAGAAGCTCATAAATCTAGGTATACCATGCACCCAGGAAACAACAAGAGGTACCAAGATTTATGAAATAATTTCTGCTGGATAGGAATGAAAAAGGACATAGCTAGATATGTATCTAAGTGTCTAACTTGTTCACAAGTTAAGGCAGAACACCAGAAACCTTCAGGGTTACTCCAATAATTAGAAATGCCTGTTTGGAAATGGGAACTAATAACTATGGATTTCGTTACTAAGTTGCCCAAAACCAGAAAAGGTAACGACGCGATTTGGGTGATTGTGGATCGATTAACCAAATCCGCTCATTTCCTACCCATAAAGGAAACCTTTAGCATGGAGAGATTAGCCAAGCTATACGTAGACGAAGTAGTATCCTTACATGGAGTTCCACTCTCCATTGTATCGGATAGGGATAGTCGTTTCACTTCACATTTCTGGACGAGTTTTCAAGAGGCAATGGGGACCCAATTAAATTTAAGTACTGCTTACCATCCCCAAACTGACGGACAAAGTGAAAGGACGATCCAAACCCTGGAAGACATGCTCAGGGCATGTGTGATCGATTTTGGTGACTACTGGGATAACCACCTACCGTTAATTGAATTCTCCTATAACAATAGTTATCATGCAAGCATTGAAGCTGCCCCGTTCGAAGCACTGTATGGACGCAAGTGTAGAACTCCAGTTTGCTGGGCAGAAATAGGAGAAAGCCAATTATCAGGTCCTGAGATTTTGCAAGAGATCACTGACAAGATAACTCAAATCAAGGAAAGGCTAAAGACAGCTCGAGATCGCCAGAAAAGTTATGCAGACAACCGACGCAAGCCGTTGGAATTTCAAGTCGGAGACAAGGTACTCTTGAAAGTTTCTCCTTGGAAAGGAGTAGTTCGGTTCGGTAAGAAAGGAAAGCTGAGTCCAAGATACATATGACCATTCCTAGTAATTCAGCGCGTAGGACCAGTTGCCTATCATTTACAACTACCAGAAGAGTTAGCCGGGGTACATGACGTATTCCATGTATCCATCCTCAAGAAATGTTTACCCGACGAATCCCTGGTAGTCCCTCTTCAAGACGTACAAGTGAATGAAAAATTGAAGTTTGTTGAGAAACCACTTCAAATAGAAGACAGAAAGACTAAGTTTCTCAAACACAAAAGACTGGTACTAGTCAAAGTCAAATGGGATTCAAAAAGAGGACCTGAATACACCTGGGAGCTCGAATCGGAGATGAAGCGAAAATATCCTCACTTATTTCAATAAATCTCGAGGACGAGATTTTAAATAAGGTAGGGAGGATGTAAGGACTGCAAAAATGTCCCTAAACAACCCGTAAGTGAAAACCCGGACCCCTGAAACCCAAACGTACATGAAAAACCAAGAAAACAAGAAATTAGAGTTTCAGGCGGGCCACGTAAAGGTTAAGCATGACCTTACGCGGGCCGCGTCAACTTAAGGTTGACCAGATAAGCATGCCGGGCCACGCGTCGCACACTTGGCAGCCCTACTCATGACACACAAGCCCTACACGTAGACTAGGGGCCCTCGCGGGCCGCGTAAGCTCTTATTAAGTCTTACACGGGCCGCGTAAAACTCAAAATGTTGCAATAAGTAGCCTGTGCATGGGGCTTTCATCTGTGTTAGAAAATTTTGATAAAAAACGAAGTATACTGCCTAAATTCAAAGTTTTAAGGTATCAAGACGCTGCTATGATACAGGGTATTAACTCGATCGCTGCCACGATTCAATGTCCGATCGATTGAAACCAATCCGATGGATGTTTAAGTGCTGCCCACATTAGGGCTATACTTTGTCATTCGTCGTAAATTCGATGGATGTTTAAGTATTGCACTTTGTCATTCGTTGTGAGGGTTTTAATCTCGTGAGTTATCGTAAATGTTGTATTAGTTACTGACCTAGTTCGTGTGCATTGTCATTTAATTTAGGTTACAAGGCTTATCAGTAGGCTAAACTCTGCCTGTTTAAACTTGCAATGTGAGTCATTCTCTTTTATCAAAAAGTATTTTACAATACCTCAAATTATTTTCAAAGTTATAATTACAGGGATTAAGTCGTGGTTATCTCGAATCACTGGCAAGTGGGGTATTGTGCACATTACTAATTTCTCACGGTTAGGTTCATAAACCTAACAGTGATAATCATCACTACTTGGGTGAAAGGACCCAATAGTGGTATAACCATCGTCACCAGGGTGTGACACGGTGCCAGATAAAAATAAGATAAAAGCCATTGTAATCGCTCTTATGCTGTAATTAATAGCTATGTGTCGTTTTATCAAAATTGAGTGACCCACCAGTATTTCCCCGCTGACAAAAATATTTTTAAAACATGTTTCAGGTGATCTCCTGTCAATCAAGGAAAAGTGCTACGGAGCACTAATCAAGCTTGAAGTGGTGGCTCAGTTAAATAAATAAACATGTTTTGTAAATCAGGGAATTTCCTCGTGAAATTCCTTTATTGTAAATTACGGGGTTCGTCCCAAATTATGAAATAAAATAATCGGGCATTTTCAAGTTTAAAGATCCTGTTAAAAATTCCGCTGTCAAATCAAATAATAAATACCACGGGTTTCTGTCCCGCGGCTCCTGGACCGGATAAAACCGGGACGGGGGCCGTGACAATAGGTAAGAAGTGGGCTGACTTAGTCAGTCTATCCACTATAACCCCAATAGTATCATTTCCTCGCTTTGTTTTTGGTAACTTAGTGATAAAATCCATAGTTACCATTTCCTACTTCCAGGTGGGAAGTTCAAGCTGTTGTAGCAAACCTGACGGCTTCTGGTGTTCTACTTTAACTTGCGCGCACGCCAAACATTTGGCCACATAAGTGGCTATAGATTTCTTCAAACCTATCCACCAGTAATTTGCCTTTAAATCCTGATACATCTTATCACTACCAGGATGAACAGAATATTTGGAGCTATGGGCTTCTTGAAGAATAACTTCCCTGAGTCCTCCATAAATTGGAACCCATATTCGTCCATTCAATCTTAGGATTCCATCCTTGCCATATGATAACTGTTCAGCAGTTACTCCCAACTTTTCATTCGGATAGTTGGCTTTTAATACCGCTTCCTTTTGAGCAGCTAACAATCTTTCATTCAAGTTGTTCTTCAATTCAATGCTCTTGGCATTGATTCTAATGGGTTTAACCCTTTCCTTCCTACTCAAAGCATCGGCGACCACATTCGCCTTTCCTGGATGATATCGGATTTCACAGTCATAATCATTCAGTGTCTCCATCCATCGACACTGCCTCATGTTTAGATCCTTCTGGTTAAACAGATGTTGAAGGCTTTTGTGATCAGAATAGATCACACACTTGGTACCATATAAATAATGCCTCCAAAGGTTTAGTGCAAACACGACGGCACCCAATTCTAAGTCGTGGGTGGTGTAATTCTTTTCGTGCACCTTTAATTGTCGAGAATCATAGGTAATAACCTTGCCTTTCTGCATGAGCACACATCCCATACCAGTGTGTGATGCGTCGCAGTATACCACAAATTCCTCTATTCCATCAGGCATTGTCAACACAGGTGCGTTGCTTAACTTTTGTTTAAGAATATCAGAGGATTCTTGTTGCTTAGGACCCCAGTCAAACTTGATATTCTTGTGAGTCAATGCAGTTAGGGGTGCAGCAATCCTTGAGAAGTTTTCAATAAAACGCCTATAATATCCTGCCAGACCCAAGAAGCTATGAATCTCTGTGGGCGTCTTCGGCTCTTGCCAATTTATGACAGCTTCAATTTTAGCGGGATCCACCTGGATACCACGCTCACTAACCACATGTCCAAGGAATTGGACTTCACGAAGCCAAAACTCACATTTTGAAAACTTGGCGTAGAGCTCTTCTTGCTGAAGTAGTTTAAGAATACAACAAAGGTGCTTCTCATGATCAGCCTGATTCTTCGAATAAATAAGAATGTCATCAATGAAGATGATGACAAACTTATCCAAGTAGGGCTTGCAGACACGATTCATGAGATCCATGAACGCTGCTAGTGCATTAGTGAGCCCAAAAGGCATCACCAAGAACTCGTAGTGACCATAACGAGTTCTAAATGCAGTCTTGTGCACATCTTCATCTCTAACCTTCAGCTGATGGTAACCTGACCTTAAATCAACCTTGGAGAAATAACTTGCCCCTTGCAATTGATCGAACAAATCGTCGATCCTGGGCAATGGATATCTGTTCTTGATTGTGACCTTGTTAAGCTCGCGATAATCGATGCATAGACGCATCGATCCATCCTTCTTCTTTACAAACAGAATCGGTGCTCCCCAGGGAGATGAGCTAGGTCTAATAAATCCTTTTGCCAACAAATCATCCAGTTGAGTCCTCAATTCTTTCATCTCGGTCGGTGCTAACCTGTAAGGTGCTCTTGCAACAAGTGCTGCTCCAGGAATAATGTCGATTCTAAACTCTACTTGTATATCTGGTGGTAAACCAGGTAGTTCTTCAGGGAATACTTCTGGATATTCAGAGATAACAGGGATGTCTTCAATCTTGGGTTTTGGTTCATCAATAGTTACTTGTGCCATGTAAATGATACAACCCTTTTCAAACACCTTGACGCCTTAAGCATAGACACTTGCTTAGGCAACTCATACTGAGTATCTCCTTGTATGGTAAGTGGCTCACCATACGGAGTCTTGATAACCACTTGTTTCTTGTCACAAACAATTTGGGCTTGGTTATGAGATAACCAATCCATGCCTATCACTATGTCGAAACCAGCTAGTTTCAAAGGAAGCAAAGATAATGGAAAAGAGTGGTTCCTAATGGATATGAAACATCCATCTAACACAGTTGAAGCAGTTTCTATGGTACCATCGGCCAATTCTACTTCATATTTTATGCTCGGGGTTTTAACAGGCAGATTTAATAACTTACAAAACTTATCATCAACAAACGACTTATCTGCTCCCGAATCAAATAATACCCTTGCATAAACATCATTGATAAGAAAGGTACCTGTTATCACATTGTCATTCTGAATCGCTTCTTGTGCATTCATCTGGAAGACCCTAACATTGGTCTTCTTGCCTTCCTCAAGTTTCTTAGCATACTTTGGGCAGTTTGTCTTAATATGCCCCTTCTCGTTACAGTTGTAACAAGTCGCATCTTTTATCTTTTTGCAATCCAAAGTCTTATGTTCTTTGGATTTGCATATCCCACAAGCAATCGGCTTTGACTGCGACTTTGATTCAAACCTGCATTTTCCAAAATGACGCTTCTGGCAGGTTTTGCATTTAGGCTTTTCATCCGTCTGCTGGTTACCCTTGTTAGACCCAGAATTCTTCTTGTGGTCTGTGTTCCCTTTACGCTTCTTATCAGAACGTCGTGAGTTATCATCCTCACGTTTCCTTTTTCCTTCTTCAGAATTCTTAAGCGATCTTAGCCTGACCGCATCCAGAGTAAGGGATAACGACAAATCAGCCGCTGACCTAAAAGTAGTAGGTCGATATGCTTTCACGCTAGCTTTGATCTCCGGGGCTAAACCCCCAATAAAACGGGCTATACGTTTTGGTTCTGGTGTCACCAAGTATGGAACCAATCGAGACATGGTATTAAAACTTGTAAGGTATGCCTGACAATCTAAATTCTTCATAACCAATGTCAGAAAGTCAGTCTCGATCTTCTCAACTTCATGTTGAGGACAATAATTCTCTTTGATCAAAGCAACAAACTGAGCCCATGATAAGTTGTATAACGAAATCTTTCCAGTAGCTTGGATTAAGGACCTCCACCAAGCTAGAGCTTCTCCCTTAAACGATTGTGAAACATACTTCACAATATCTCGCTCTGCACACCCGCTAATATCAACTACTGTATCCATTTCGTCTAGCCATGTCTGCAATCAATGGCTCCTTTTTCCCCAGTGAAATCCCTGGGTTTGCAGGAGACGAAATACTTATAGGAGCAAGTCTTTGCGCGTGGCTCTTGGTCAAACACAATCTTTTTAGATGGAACACTATGCTGATTTGAGGAGTGTTGAGCATCATCCTTCTTTGACTCATGATGTTTAGAAGGTGGCTTACTATGAGCCTCAGAATGAGTCTTAGGGTGTGATTTGGAATGGGGTACTGATAAGGTCTTGCTATGTGTACCACTTGATTCCTTAAATTGCATGTCCACAGCTTTAGAAACAGCATTATCAATCAACTCTCGAAGTTCCGCACCAGTTATGTTGATCCTGGTGGTATCATGATTCTCTAGAGGGTGGCTGTTGACTTCTTCAGATTCTGCCATGTAGCTTGATCGCTACATAAAATAATGACAATAGTTTATTCAGAAGTCTATAACAGTATTGTCATTCTTGATGACTTATTAACCATGGTATTAATAAACCATATTGGTTAATTTGCTAAGCATATTCATTCAGGATTTTTCATTATAATAATCCTCAGTTGTAATTCATTAAACTATAATAATGGCACAAAAGGCCAAGTCACAAGGACAAATTAAATTATAAGCCATGATCTCCTAGGATCGAGGCATTAAGGCTTGAATCATAGGTCATCACCTTTTCTTGACAGAGATTCGTAGACTACAACTGTCTTTAGTCTCAAAGGACAATAATTATGGCCCATAGGCACTTCATCCCTAATGGATGATTAAATGAAAAGAGAAAAGGAATTGGATAAATCCAATATAAGGATGGCTTGTGTGATTTTATCAAATCCCATTTGCCAGGAGTGTTAACATGTTTTCAGATGTTAACAAGGATCTGAATCTTAATAAGGAACTACCATCATGGCCCTGTCTTAAAATGACACATGGGCTAGGTTTTACCTCTAAGATTTTGTTTAATAATGATAGATCTTAGAAAAGGAATGATATTTTTATTTATTTCATATATTATATACATACACATGATGACAAAATGAAATTTTAAATTCAAACATTCCACTAATAATTAAAAGAGTACATAATTGCCCTGAACGGGACTTTTAACAGAAATAACTTGCCCACGCAGGGGCTAAACTAAAAATACAAGTCCTCGTAGGGACTAGGTACATAAATAGATGTCCACGCAGGGACTTAATTAGAAATTAGAGAAATACAAAACAAACAACTAAGGAATCTCAATGGTCCCTTCTGTTCTTCCCCTTGATTAAATTTGCCAAACCTTTGAGAAATCCCCGGTGGCTTCTACGCTCCTCTTGAACCTCCCGTTCCACCTGGCTCAACCTTTGAAGAATCTCCTGCTGTTGTGGCGGCTTGATCTGTGGTGGCTGCGGCTGCTGCTGCTGCAGAAGTTGAGGAGGTGGCGGGTATTGATACCCATAAGTTGGGTATCCAATCTGATATGGAGCTCCATAGGGCCCCTCAGGATGAAGAGCATTGTAGTTCGCCGCTACAAGGTATGGGTCAACTTGGGCGTAGTTGTAGTTAGTATGGGCTGGCTGCGCAAAAGGGTTATACGCCGCTGCACCGGCGTATGAAGGAATCGGGTTATCATAACCCATTTGTGATGGTGGTGGTGCGACTGGCGCAGATTCCACCTCGGAAACTGGGTTCGAAGGCCCACCCATCTGCGGGCCTTCATATAGTGGCGGGTAGTGATTTCCACTGGAGGGTTGAGGGGTGCTGATACGGATTCCCCCTCGCCCGGACATCCGTGCGGTTGTTCTTCTCCGCCTCGGTGGCTCCGGATGCGGCTGCTGCTCTAGCGGCGGTGGCGGTGGTGGAGTGACCGCCTGAAAACGAGAATCCTCAGAGGGATCCTGTTGCTGATGTTGAAACTGTGGCTGAAAAGGGGGAGTGAACTCCCAAGGATACGAGGCAAACCTTGCTTCATAGCTGTCTGGGCCTCGGTAAGGTGAACCGTGAAAGGACGATCCATCTGAAATTTCGATGGGATGCATCGGCGTCCCACTCGATGGCATCTCCGGATCGGGGTCATCATCCATATCCATAGCATGGTCACCGGAGAAGTGATCTTCTGGTCCCAATGGGTTAAAACCCACCGATTCTTGCACCTGGTTTGCCGGGTTGAACCGGCTCTGTAAAAATGGGGTCGGGTCTTCAAAGGCGCGGTGCGAGCCCAACCGCTACAGTGGAAGGTAGGAGTGACGAGAATGGTCGGACTTGTTGCCTTGATGGAGCCCGAAGGAGTCATGGTACGAAGGCGAGGAGCTGAGCGAGACAGAACGCCTCGCAGGCTCCAAGTATGTCCTCCAATTCTCTTGGGGACTCGTGCTCATCGTCACTGATGGAGTTCACCGGTGAGATGGTCCGGCTTCATGGTCATGGCTGGTGAAGATTGGGGCCTTGCCGCCTCTTCCTCGTCCTCGAACACGTGGTGGCATCTTCTGTTCCTGTCAAACAACAAAGGAAACAACCAAGAAAAACAATAAAGGACAAATAAAAGATTAGGATTAGTCCTAAGTCCTTTGCCTAGACTCGGAAGTCAAGGAATGTGCAACTGTGTCATTGAGATTAAACACAAAAGGCTAGTGTTTGATTCACTCAATGTTGGCTCTGATACCAACCTGTCACACCCCGATATTTCCACGTATTACCGGTGGGCCCGGTGGGGAGTATCGTGACGTAGTTGATATCATCATAGTCAATAATCACAGTTTAATGCACAGCGGAAGTCCAAAAGTAAAATATTACAAACCGAATTGAAAGTAAAAAAGTTTTACAAACGGAATGTAAAGGATCCACAGGCGGATCAAAATAAAAGAAAATAATTGTTCAACAGATTTGAAGTGAGAAGCTTGCAAGACTCTTATTTATTCACTCAGGAGTAGCCAGCCTATTCCGCCTAGTACCTGCACTTTAGCCTTTTGGAAAATACGACAGTTTACACTGGTAAATACAATTAACCGACTCTTTTAAAAACATTTAAGAAAATTGATTTAAATGCACAAGGCACAAATAACCTTTTATAACTTGGGACAATTATTTTTAAAGAAATAATATTGTATACAGATTTATATGTTTGCCGTCCGTCAGGGCCGGTTAGAAGAGCCGGACAAGATTAACTGACACACCACAGGTATAATGCCCACAAGGAGAACTCCTTATTGTGGATTATCATTTATACATACGCAACTGTCAGGTGTATGCCTACACCCCGTGCTTAAGTCGTAGTCATTTCAATGAATGAGTCGAGGATATCCAGGACATGGTCATTAACCCCCCAAAGGCCATATACCAAACAAAACAGATTAAAACGGGTTATGCAATTATATTAATCACAATCCGATTTAAACAATTACACACCCGACCAATCGGTATTATTATAATACCGTATCCCAAGCCCGTATAACGGAAAATAAGTTAAAAGTATTTACCTGAGCAAATTATACAAATTTATCCCAGCCGTATACAAATCAGCAAGTGCAAAGTATCTTTTACTGGGCTCCTAAATTTGGAACGAAGGTTTTAATAACCTATTAGATTCCTAACGGGTCTTACTTAAGTTTAAACTTAGACCGGTTAGTTTTAAAGAAAGGTATACGGTTCAAAACGCAAGATTAAGTGAAGACCGGATTAGAATGTGATTTAGACCCAACAAGTTTGAAGACTTGTATAATATGGGTAAACTAAACACATTCTGGATTTTGAGATAAAAATGATAAGGTTTGACCCGTTTCGGTTAATTTATGCAAACTAGTTACATAAACCGCACCGAACGCGAAAAATGCATAACGTGTAAATAAATGAGTCATGAACAGGTTTCCTAAGTTAATATGCCTTAAACATATTGTGATATCAGTAGGATACCTTCCATTATGCCCAAAACGAATTTAAACTCAAATTAAGCCCCGTAGGGGTATTTTGGTCATTTTAAAGGTTATAAAAGAGATTAAATATTAATCTGAGGTTCAGGTCTGAAATGATCAGTAAAAATATTTAATTATTTAATTTAACAAGTTATATCAGCAGGGTATTGCATATATGTGAAATTTATCATTTATAACCAAACTATGCACTAAAGGGGCATTTTGGTAATTTCACATAAGCTTTAAAGGTCAAATTTGGAAATCTGAGTTCAAAAGTTTTGCTTACTATTAAAGTATAAAAATTTACTTAAAACATCAGTAGGTATTAAGTCTCATATGTCAAAATAGTTTTAATCCATACTACGCGTTTAAAACGCGTAAAAATCGGTTTTAAGCGATTTTCGGGTTATAATAGGAAATCTGAGTTTTTGATCAGTTTATAAAATTCAAAATATTTTATTTATCATATAAAATCAGTAGTAAAAAGTTTGGTATCAAAATGTTATGTAAAACTCATTTTATTAGCATAAAGGGTATAACCGACAATTACCGAATTAAAGCAAGAATCCTATGTTATGATCAGTTTAAAAATAAATAAAAATCTTCAAAAATCCCAAAATATTATATTACATCAGTAGGTAAAAAGTTTGGTGTCAATATTAGGGTTTAGATAGGCTTTATGCTAATAATGCCGTTTAATTAATAAAAAGCTTTCTAATTGCGATATTGAGCATAACTCCTAATTTAGACCTCAAACTGATGTCAAATTTTTAGGACATGTTTATAAAACAGTAATAAAGGTTTTTGTCCTCTCACATTTTCAAAAATCTCGTTTTAAGGTCAAAAGGGCATAATGGTCAACATTTAAGCAATTAACGGAAACATGCAAATGAATCGGATTAATTAGGAACCAAGTTGTATAACCTCAGAGGGTTATACTATCCTATAACCTAGTCCTAATGGAACTCTAAGGCATATATAAACTAAGTTAAATCGGGTCAGAACTGAAAGTCAAAGTAAAAGTCTTCTTTTGCGACTTTCGGTTCCGAACCGAGCCTAAACTCAGAATTGTCGGGTTGAACATGCTTAGACATGTTCTTACATTTATTACCAAGTTATTTTAGTGTTAAAACAGGTTCCATAGCTTCTACATTGCTAATTATTAATTTATTTGCAAAATAGGTTTCTGTTGACTTTTTAATATTAAGTTTGACCCGACAATTGACCAAGTTAGAGTGGAAATCAGAGGGTGCCCTTTTAAGGGTTTATTACCCACATAATTACCAACTCATAGCCACTTTCAATTCGAAAAATGACTGGACCATTAGTGATTAATCATTAAGTCAAAGCTTAATTACGACGGCTTTGACTTTTGGTCATTAGACTAATAAAACTTGAACTTAGGGGGTTAATAACACTTACAATGGTCCTTAACACGAATTTGGAACTTAAGAAAAATAGCTTAAGCTCCAGGAAACTCTAGAGAGAGTGTTGTGAATAATTTTTAAGTGTGCAAGAACAATGCTGCAACAAAGGCTCCTTATATAGGAAATTTAATTGCACAAGATCATTCCACATGAGTCTACCATTGATCCCTGATGAATCCAAGTGTCCTCTATGCATGAAAAACCACTGGTGCAGCTCCTGAATTCAAAAACCAGGCCTTTAAGGCGGTGCAACCTGCTGTAACAAACAACTGTGCAGATTTTCTGCATCTGCAGGTCCTATGCGGCCCGCGTAGGGAATGGCCAAGGCCTACGCGGCCGGTATGGGGGTCAGGCTCCGGTCACAAGTTTGTCAGCTTTGCACATTTGGTCCCTGGTCCTTCTAAACTTGATTTTAACTTGTTTTTATTGCACTTTTAATTTAACCCCCAAACTTGACTTTTAAGGACTCTAAGTCATAAACAAACTTCGTTAAGCTCCCGGTTAGTTTTACGATCATCGAAAAGTCCTGAATTTCAACGTTGACGCTTTTAACCCCTTACTTACGAATGTTAACGTATTTTCCTCATACGATATCGAAACCTTGTGAAATTTTTATCACTTATTCTCGGAAGCATAATTAATCGTTACAAAGCTTCGGGTTCGTTAGAAGGTCACTCAGAGGTATAATTTAAACATGTTGACACATTTAACCCTTGTGGTTTGTAAACTTTCACTTTCTTCCACAAACGGCTTCATATGATTCATAATTCATTCGTTTAAGGGTATAAACATCATGTAGGGTTGTTGAAAGGTATAATTATCAAATGTTGACACTTTGAATCCTTTTACACACATACTTTCTTTGTTTGTCAACTTTAGTCCTTCTGAAATAATTCCTTACATGTTTAAAGTCCATGACACGTGTCGATATTATATTGGACATGATTTTACGAGGTGTTACAAGAAGTCGGGTCATCGCCGGAAATCGGAGGCATCGCCGGAGATCGAGAAGACGACTGGAGACACCCAAGTTCGCAACGAGAATCATCTTGCTTTCGGTATACCTTCTACTTATCATTTCATTCTATTTCTTTATTTTTCGAGTTTACGTCGGACACGGTTCTTCTCGTTTTTCATATAAAGACAACCCATTGGAGTTTACCGTAGAAACCCCGAAGCCGTCGGAGTTAACGTAACTCATCGGAGTTTTGACGGAACCTTCAAATCAACATTCGGTATCGATCCTTTCCTTTACTTCGATTCAACTCCTTTCTTATTAAATTTCGTATAATGAACTGTGGGATAATTAAACCAACATAGTAACAATGGTTTTTGGTGTTCTTGTTTCTGTTCGGCTGGTTATGGGATTAAAGAAGACAAATGGCTAAGAGTATTCAAATGGTTTAAAAGCTAAATAAATTTCAAAACTGTTATTGTAGCCCAGGTGGTCAATCAGTTGGGTTTTGATCGTCAGATTTGGAGAGATCCGGGTTCAGTTCAACTTTATTAAAAAGCCTTTTTTTTAAACTGTTATGGCGTTGCACTTGGTTTTCTAAAAACAGTGAACTGTTTTTTCTAAAAACAATTAGTTCATCTGGAATTTTTTTAATATAAAGCCTGATACTCTAAACACTAATAATCCTAGCTAATTTTGACTACAAGAAGTGGTAACTTTAAACTATTTAATGTGTGCTGGGACATATTATTGCTCTTATATTTTATAAACTATACATTATAAGTTGTGATCTCTTGTAGAGAAAACTAAAACTATTTTTCTTTTATACAATAAAAGTGCATAAATTCAATAATAAATCAGTTTATGTTTTAAAGCTAATCAATTGATTAAATTTAATTTAGTTAAACTCATTTAAACGTTTTACTTAAAAAAAACATGCTTTAGTAAATTAAAAATGTTTAAAACAGAAAAGTAAACCACACCCCTTTTTACAATTGTTATTCAATCTAATTTATACGATTGGTCTTATCAAGTTAATTTAATTAATTAGACTTCTCACATTTAATTTATTCTATTTTATATTCTAGCTTAATTGCTTCAAACGTACGGAATCTTTTCCCTATCTTTTACTCGTACGATACTTTACAAGAATTCTTACACGCAACCAATGTGAGTATACTTGAACCCCTTTTTCGTTTTAATACTTTTGGGGTGTAACATGTTATCTAAAAACTTATTTTGTAATGCACAAACATTCCCGATACATGCATGCATACTTGATTACTTGATACTTTAAATTTGGGTTTATTTCATCTTGTGTTAGACTTATCATTAACTTCGTACGAGCCTATCCTTGACATATATAGCGTTATAGGATTAACGCACCGCCTGTAGACTTTGGGTTATGTCATGAGCTTATTGCGTTTCATCATTGGTTTGATTAGTTAAACACATGCCGATTTTACTGTTTATATTGTATCAATAGCTTGCCATGTGGAATTGTTTAAAACTTATCTTTTTATGCTATGTATGGAAACCTGTATACTCGCCAATACATATTTGTATTGAACTATACTTTTTAACATGTTACAGGTTGATAATGACGATGCTATGAAACTGAAGTAATTATGATGCCTAGATACACATATAGACGTTTTAGGCTTTAATATGTTGTATAAATTTTTCGTACCTTTTTGTTGTATTGTTTTCTTGTATTGAACATGTTGTATTTCAAGTTCCATGTATTGTAACATTTTGTTATGAATGAAATCAATTTATTTTTATTTCTATTGTCACAAATAGCGTTATGTGTAATGAGCAATCTTTCTTCGTCTCACTCCGATGTTTCCGCCATCAGTTGGGGTGTGACATTAAGGGTATTTTGATCATTCAACATACACTTAACATGGGTTAGTGATAAGGATCATCTGAGTGCAAAAATTACAACCACTAGGATCAACTCTGTAATTCTTAAGTCTTGGGACCAAATCTGCAAACCGTAGGGACCGACCAGACATTTAACTCTCTAAAGTTTAATAAAGTTATCATACAAACTCTGAATTTTAATAAAATTATTTTTTTTTCTTTTTTTGACGACTACACCGTCTCTAAACTTTAATAAAGTTATTTATTTATTTTTTTGGACAACTATACCGTGTGTCAGTATTGTGTACTGATATTGTCGCAACGCGCGAGGCAAAATACTGAAGCTATCTTATAGTCCCTAAACTTCAATAAAATTTCCCTTTTATCTTCTTGATGCGGGTCCGAGTGTGGAGGAGCAGGTCATCTTGTATTTGGAGGCCCAAGATCGCGTGACAAAATGGGCTTCACTAAAATGGCTCTAACTTGGGCTACAGGTGTCCGTTTTGGGCGTGCGACCAGGCGAAACGATCGTGAGAACGAAGCCCATCTTTCTACAAACACCGTAGGTGGTTTGGGTCATTGTTCGTGCCCAAAAACGCTTATTTCTATGAGTTATTTATATTTTTATGTTTTTAGTGCTTTTCGTGGACTTTTATTTCGTTCTAGCTTTTGGCCCAAGTGTGTTTTGAGGCCCGTTTTCAATTTACGTTATTATTTATATAGATGTAAAGGGAGGAAGATAATCAGTTTTGAAGTTTATGAAAAGTCGTTTTTCTCTCCCAATTCACTTGTGAGTGTTTTGAGTGTGAAACCCCAATTTTCGGTATTCTACGAGAATCAACGAATTTTGGAAGAATCGTTCCTGGTATTCTGTGTGAATCAACAGGTCTAATTTCATATCCCATTTCCTAGTCTACATCACTTCTTTAACAACTACACCGTGTGTCAGTGCTGTACCAATACTGCTGCAAGCGCAGGGTACAATACTAGTTAGTAAAAAACAATTTACTAAAACTAGTTTTTATAACAAAAAAAAAAATCATATAACTACACATGAAACTTGTTAGAAGGCTATTATTTACATTGTTGATTAAACTATTTTTCAATTATTGAATCATTTATTTTACCAAGTTTAATGTTAGCGAGATTAATCAACATTTTTATGTTTTGATGCAACAGCGAGATGCTATTTGTAACAAGTAGTTTTGTTGGTTGGATAACTATCACATTTTACTCATAAAATGGGTTGGATTGCTATTAGTTTGGATACGGCAAAATCGATCTATTCGGAAGTACATTCAAGCTAATAAATACCTTGTGTCAAAATTGAAAAATATATACTTTTGCTACGTCTTGACCCTTGAGGCTGCCTTAGAAAATGGCGAGGCATAATAATGATATGAGTTACTAATATGTAAAATTAAAACAATGAGTTCATTCTCATTCTCATTCTCATTCTCATTCTCATTCTCAATAGTATACAATTGTCAACATTCATGTTGTTAATTTTCTCTAATGCATTATTATAAATTTTATCATTATTGTTTCTACTAAAACAGTTGGTATAAAAGAATTAATGGTCTGAAATTCAAAAAAAAAAAAAAAAATACAGATAAAAATAGAAAAGATATATGCAGATGGACTAAGACCGCAACTAGTTAGAAACTTGCCCGTCCGAGTTTAAGTAAAATCGCGTGAGGCGTTCTGAAGCCTTTTTGACCTGCACGAGACGAAGAACAATCCATGTACATATGAGATAAACGCGCCCATATATAAAAATATAATTCATTTTTTTGCGATGTTACCTGATCATCCCAGTCTGTTCTCCAAGTCATGTATACAAGCGTAATCGTTTGTGTTAAAACACCACCAATCATTCCGATCCATATACCCTATTAAGTAATTATACGATTAATCATAGAAAAAACGACTATATAAGAGTACTTTCTTGGAAATGTACCTTAACTTCAAGACTCGTTAGATATCCGAGCAAAGCTCCCAATGGAATACCAATGAGGTAAAAGCAAACGAGGTTAACGATTGCTACAGCTGACTGCAAACCCGCTCCAACCGCCACCCCTGATCGATAACAATATCTATCTCTATTTAGTATTTACCGCTAGCTTTGTAAACATTTCCGAATATAGGTGTTTTATGAAACCGAAGGAGTTACCAGAGAGTACAGGGTAAATGCTGTTCAACAAAACCGAGAAAGAGAGAAGCAAAGAAAGATCTGATACGGTATCTGCAACTCTTTCATCATCTGTGAACATGTACGCGAGTTTTTTGCCAAAGGCCAAACAAAGAACAAAGAAGAACACCCCGATAGCAATGGAAGTCCCCAACAAGACTTGTATAGAAAACCTTACTGCTTTCGCATTTCCCCTCCCTAATTCATTCGCCACCCGAACGCTTTATACATGTTCAAGTTACAATTGTAGTCGTATCAGTCACTTACATAAAGAAAAAAGAAAATATGTTTAAGGACAAAAACATGGTGTTCGCAAAACAATGGGTTGGGAAACAGGTCAAAGCATATAGAAATGTAACTACTGAAAAATTCTCAAAGAACCATCAATCACTCACCATGCAGCACCTAAGAAACCAAGGCTTATCATGAATTCCCATGCGTTAACGTTCAGGCTGCAATAAAGTTGCAAACATGAGTTTTATCTTCTGAAATTAATCAAAACACGATAAATCGTAGCACAAGTTTATACCAAATCGAGAAGGCGGATATTGCAACTTCGGCATCTTGCATGTATCCGGCAAGTAAGACCAGAACAGCATTGTACCATAACTCCAAGCTAGACAATAAAAACAAAAATCAGACCACAGATTGACATTAAAAGTCAAACAAATGGTTTCTTAACTTATTGAATATTGACAACCAGCACATGTTTATCTCATTTGCTTTTGATACTTTTCGTCTCTTGACGTCAGAAGCTGTTGACCTACTTACTCGAGTTCAAAGGGTTATACATAGCAATGTTATGACCCTGAGATCTATGGACGTAGTTTTTAGAAGACTTAGTTTTGCTATTCAAAAATGAGTAGAAGCACAACTTGTTGCCCGTTTACCATCTATCTTGATGTAAATTCAAATGTTTATAAATCATGTGAATTTTATATGTCAGTCAGAACATACAGATAACCACATTTATAGTACTGGAAAAATCACAATAGTCAGAAAAGATATGAAGTGTTCCTGTGAAAGACTACATATCATTTTTTAAATTGAAAACATTCAGTTTGACATTGTATAGTCAAAATTGTAAATGAAGGTAGCACACAGATCTGAAAGTCAAGATTCACCCTTTTGCTACAAAAAATGTTACACTAGATACTTACCAGACCATCACACCAGATGATAATGAGAGCTTCACAACAGGAACAAGATCCTTAAAGGCAGCTACCGTAAACCCTTTCCATGAATTAGGACACCATCCTCCAAAAATGTATATGAATTCCCCAATCACAAGAAACCACGAAGACATCGAGAGTGCAATCATGGCACCCGCGATCCCCATGTTCAGCTTATACACGAAAAGCAGTGACAAAGGTATATGGATACCGAATTGGAAAACCGAAAGCCATGCAATAACCATGTTCTTTAACTGTGCTTGTAGATACATTTGTATAGTCAAGCTAAAAACAAAGTTATAGACAAAAGGAATGAACCATAATGATATGTATCCGCCACTGTTTGCTATCGCTTCTTCCTCACCAACAAGTTTATAGATTTGGGTACCAAAGATGAAAACTGGGAGCAAAACGGTCAAAGTGATCAAGTCAACGATCCATGATCGTTGCAAGTAAATACCCATCATATGGTGTTGTCCGGCCCCAAATGCTTGTCCACAAAGGGTTTCGGTTGCACTTGACATTCCCAACTGATGATACATTCGAATAATAGTAATAAGGAAAGTGGTCAATTTTAATGGATAAAGTCTATATTGGTCTGGATAGATGGCTTTTAATGACCATTTTATTAGTTATAACTAGACAAGTATGGTTAGCTTACAAGTATTCCGTTGACAAATCGGACACTAAGTGTTTGAACAAGTGCGTAGCCAGCAAGATCTATGTCACTAATATGTCCAATAAATGACTGAGTGACAACAATAGTTCCGAATGCACAAACCCTTGATATGACACCTGGCAACGCAACCCTCCATATCTTTTTCGATTCTACCCATATTCTTTGTTTTAGGTCACCTTCCTCTTCTTCTTCGTGTCGAAGAAGCTTTGTGTCGATCCCATCGTCCATCCTAAAAACAAACAATTCACAAGCATATTAGTGATATTGACCCCAAATTGTTAGGGTCACAAAATTTTCATTTCTAAATAACTTTTTATTCATATTATTTATTATACATTATTTTATCTTTGTATATATCATATATATTATATTCAGGATATAATTATTTTAGTCTATTGTTGCCTGTCTAAGGTAGGGATAAATGCGTAGGCTAGCTAAAAGGTTTTTCTATAAGAAAAGCCTTAGATTCGAATTCCGTTTTAGGCTTCAGGAAAGATTAAGCCGTCTTTGAACGTTAAAGTTTAGTATAATAGTGATAACAAGGTTGATGTTAGGGGGAGGAAAGGTGGGTAATATGACGGAAAATGGTGATTGGAATGATATGAATTATTCGGATCGAACAGTAAACTGCCCAATCCAATTACTGGTCAGGTCAATAGTCAACTAGTTCTATACCCGTCCGGTGGACGGGCATTTTAAGGTCATCATAACATAAATATTTTTTTATTAGAATTGTAAACAAAAATATTATTTGTTTAAAAAAGAGAGAAAATGTGTGGAATGCTTTATCAGCAAGAGTAAATGGAATTTACATGTATGTTATGGCTAAATTAAAACCTAGCAAAGCAGGGTTAGAGGCAATTTAAGTGAAATCAGATTGCATTTAATTTTTTTATGGGCCATTGCAATGCAGCTTCTACCTGGACATTATAATCAGATTTGACTATATATGCAATAGCAATAGCAGACTAAACCTCCGAACAATTATTAAATAAAAAAACAAACTTCTAATCTATCACCACAATATAATTTATAATCAGATTTGACTATATATTCTAGTCAATACTGGGTTTGGGTTCCCATTTTGGGATCAGCTTTTCGGGTTTGGGTTCTCGGGTTTCAAAAAGAATGGTTTTGGCTCTATTGAATATGAACAAGCATATAACGTTGACACATGACAAATATTTTTTTCGTTGATTTCAATCGTCCTAATAATCAACTTGATATAAATTATAGCAGCCCATAGAACAACTGTAATAGATTAACGGCCCATGTTATATCTATTTTTCTATTTATATATTCAATTTATTTGAAACGCAACGTAGGCATGATATGGCCCACAGGTAGTACCATGTGGTGCAAATAGAGTTCCAACACACTTGCACTCCCACGTCATTGTCCATTTTTATTTTCCGTTTTATCTCTACGCACAATCCAGTTAATTCTAGACCAAACAAATAACAAAGAAACCTTTACGCTCTGCATAATCATTATACACTTCACAAACCATGGTACATATAATTACCAACTTCGCAATATATTAAACAAAAGAAACGTCAAAAAGTTATGAATATCGGACCCTAACTATAACAAAACACATGTTTTATTGTTTGTTCTTTAACAAGTTAATGCCACCCCGCGCGTTGCGGCGGGATGATAATTATCTAAGTTTCGTATCATTATATGAGATGTAAAAATTATAGTGATAATATAGATTTTACAATTATATGTTTTTGCGTAAAAAATTATTTAACTAATTATATGCATAAAAATCTTTAAGTGTGGCTTTATTCATTTATTTCTTGCCAATATTTTTTTTTTTAAATCTATAAAAGTCTCATTAATTTTGCAGATTATTTGAACATTATGTTAAAGTTTCGGAAAGAAATAGGTCTCACAGAAGAAGCATACGAAATGGAAATATAAGTATAAAAACTTAATTTAAACTCAAGAAACATTTAAAAAACTAAAAAGTTCCAACTAATTTGTGGATTGAAAATGTTTGTACTTGATGGATGAACAAAAATCCACGTATTTGGGGTCAATTTTTTGCAAGTAGAAAAAACTATATATGCAAATAGTGTAGGTTTAAATACACATTTAAAAACATAAAAGGATTTCAAACAGAAAATCTATAATATTATGCATGAAAGTGAAATCTTAAAAACATTTTAAGATTTGAGGAGTTTACCATAGTATACCAAGATACCAAGCACCATTCAAAAACTGGTTGGTATTTAATACATACTTACATAGTATAGAAACCGATTAGAACACAGAGATTCAAGTAATGAAACGGGTGGTTTTTAACTTTTAAGGTCGCTACCTATGGGCGTTTATAACATGAACGGTGTAATCCAACATATAAGCAACCTACCTTGGGTGGTTTTCAGACAATCAACCAATTGACTGTTTCCCTCATCTAGTAATACAGTGTATTTAAATAGCGTGACATGTATATTACTACACTTAAATTCTGATTACTCAATATTGGGCACACATGTCACCGTCACCTTCCAACACATGGTTTCACCGATCTCTTGACAAAACACACTACACTCTTGCACTGTTGCACATACGTACACACAATTTTCTTTCTCACTTTCTTCTCTCTTAAACAAACATATACACTTTCTAAATACATAAAATTTATACAAAGAATGACAATCATCAGCACCTACAGAGAGAACCGGAAGAGAGGGAGAAAAACCATGAAGAGGCCAGCCATGGGTTCGAAGATGGAGATGTCCCTGGTTCATGTTGACAACGGTTGTATCATGGGTGGATTTACGGTGGCATCGGTGATGATTAAAAGCCACAGATGAGGACTGAAGGGAAACCATCGGCGTCTGGAGAGGTTCGTTGTCACGGATCCGGTGACCAATGGATTCCGGCGAGATTGATGGTGCGAGAGAAACACACATGTTTCCTTGATAAGAAAACAATTGTTCATGTTGTTTCTGGTTCAAAGATTGTGCCTCCTTTATTTGTGTGTATGAACACCTTGATAAGATTCTTGTATGATCTAGCCGAAGCATTGTGTCATTTACAGAATTGTCGTGAATGGGTTATAATGAAAGACCTGTTTCTTATAAAGGTTATAATGCGATACGTCGGTTAAACAAATAGAGAAATCAACCGTTGCCTTTTGGATTGAACTCGTATTTAAATACATTATTGTGGGTACGTCGGTTAAAGAAAGCAACCATTTCGTTTCTTTTCAGATTGAACTTGTTGCTATTCCCTTTTAATAACATTGAATAACCTTATGGGGGTACGTTGATTTTTTTGTATTTTTGGTTTCTTGAATTAAAATGAAAAAAAAAAAATAAAGGGTGTGAGTAAAAAGAACAAAAGTTGTGACTTTTAAACAAATGAATTAAAAAGAATAAAATGAAAGGATATGAGTAAAATAATCTAAAGGGTATGACTTTTAAACAAAATAGGACATACCCCAAGTTACTTTTTGTAGGGTTATATAATGGTATTAGTTTTTTTTTTTTTTTTTTTTAAATATTTTCACTATATGTTTATAAGCAATACACATAAGCTCACGATGCAATTCTAAGTCGTATTAAGAAAGTAACAAGTTCCACTTTTAACTTGATAAAAAAAAGTTGATTAAAATCAAATTTATAAATACATACGTGTGTATATATACATACACACAGATATATATATATATATATATATATATATATATATATATATATATATATATATATATATATATATAGAGAGAGAGAGAGAGAGAGAGAGAGAGTCTTACCTGGAAAAATAATACACAAAGTGAGCAGAAGAAGCGAGTGCTTACAGTTTTAGAAATAGTCTGTTGAAATGCTTTCAGGTTTCAACGAAAAGCGTGGAGAAGGAGATGTGTGGAAATATTTGTAATTGGAAAGTGGAATCCCACTTTATGGACTACTATGGGCTTTTGCTCATTATTGGGCCGCCTTTGCTCAAAGTTGGGCCTCTCTCTCTCTCCCCCTCTCAATTTCTCTCTCTCTCAAGTCAAATATAGATGAAAATTATAGTGAGATTGTGACTAATGGTTGTGAAAAATAGCAAACCAAACAAGTTGGATGGACGAGTTTGTTCAACAGTTTAAACTGATTTTTCAATCGGTTGATATATATCACTTTTTTTTTTAAATACTGAAATTTTCATTAAAATGCCAAAGTAACAAATTACAAACAAGTGGCAGGTAAACGGGCAACAAGCTGCGCCGCAACCCCTTTTGAATTGCAAAACCAATTCTGCTAAAGACGAAACGACCCTTAAAGGTTGAGAGATTACTATTCACAACCCGTTGAACCCTGTTTAAGAATTCCATAGCCTCAGGGGCTAGGGAACCAAATGTATCAAAGGCGAATGGGATAAACACATGTTGATTCTCTAAACAAGCCTTCTCATGTTTAGGGACCTTGCTTGATTCCGCCTTCAATGCAGCCTGGCCAGCAACAAACCCATTATCCCTGAGCCCAACAAGAGGGGACACTCACGTAGACATGCAAAACCGCTTATATTTTTAATCGGTTGATTTTTTTACACGATTGATTGCAACTTTTCAAACAGTGAAGTAAAATGTCAATGCATTTTATAATTGTAAACCATTAACCAAACAGTACAAATCTAAAGCCGACCGAACTGCTCGACGGCTAAATCAATTTCAAAGGTTTACGAACACACTTTGTTGAATTTTTAGATCTATGTGAAATTTACACGTTTAAATTTACATGTATTCATAAATAAAATTTTTTATACATGTGTATGTTTTATCAAGATTGATTTTGAGTGGATAGATAAATTATTTTAAAGAGTAAATTTTTAAGTATGTTAATTATAATATGCGTAATAGATAAATCAAATTATGCACCAAGTAACACTAGATATATCTGTGAGAAAATAAAAACCCATGTTAATTGGTCAAAGATTGTTTGCTAAAATTTGGCAATAAGTTACGAGGATATCTTAATTGCCATATTTGACTACCATATCAAGATAATTCACGAAAATTTTTCTTTTTATTTAAAAACTACGCGATGCGGCGGGGGCGACACTTTGCATTGCAAAACTCGTTTCTGGTAGTTTTCTTATTCGTATAATATTTATGATAACATTATTGTGGTGGATATATGTCATAAGTTTACACATATATAAAAGTTTTGTTCTTTTATAAAAAATAATAACCAAAAGACAAAAAATATTGTTTTTTTTTGTATAAAAATTAATAATCATAAGACAAAAAATAAAAGATAAGTTGTTATAATTGTAAAGTTTGTTTATTTTATTGGTTAAATTATAAAGTATAATTTTATTCTTTAAAGTTCATAACTTTTTATAAATATCCACATAGTACTCATCCAATAAACTTTAAGTTTAAAATTTTCGTTTTTATAAAAATAAAAAATAGTATTTGACTCGTAAGTACGTTTTAGAGCTTTAACATAAATTGTTAAATTTCGGGTTTTTACAAATATAAAAAATTTATATTTTTATAAGATTTCATAAACAGTTTTTATAAAAAATAGGATGATAAGAGTTTATATCTTTATTAACTTTATATCATACTAAGTTCAAATTTTTAGTTCCTAACTAATCTTATCTATATGAGTCTACTTTTAACTAATAATCCCTAAAAATATGCAACACAATCTACTACTATGTATCTAGTCAAGTTGGTAAATAATTATTTTAGAACTTACTAATATTATCTATAACAATATAGTTGAACTTATAATTCCTAAAAGTTTGGAACCCAGTTTAGAATTTATCAAGTAAAGATTGTAAATTTCTGGAGTATTTTATTTATATTACTTGTTATAAAAATGTTTATAAAATAATTATTTTTTTATTAACTTTATATCATAGTAAATTCAGTTTTTTAGTTTAGCTTTAAAATTTATTACTTTATTACTTTTTAATTAAAAAATGCAAATTATTAGATTAATATCCAAGAATAACTGCAATAATTATTTTTTTTTATTAGTTGACTTATAATTCCTAAAATTTTGGGACATAGTTTACTATTTATCTACTAAATATCGTAAATTTGTATTAAATAATTCCTAAAATTTTGGGATATAGTTTACTATCTATCTACTAATCCGTAAATTAGTATTAAATAATTCCTAAAATTTTGGGACATAGTTTATCTTCTATCTACTAAATATCAAAGTTTTGTTTTGTTATAAAAATTAATAATAAATAAAGTATAGAAAAACTGTTTTAAACATGTAAAGATTCGTTTGTTAATAAAAAATACTAAACAAATGACAAAAAATAAAAAATAAGTTGCTATCGTTATAAATTAAAGTTTATTTTGTTGGTGAAATGATAAAGTTTATAATTTTATTGTTTAAAGTCCATAACTTTTTTAAATATCCACATCATACTCATCCAATAAACTTTAATTTTAAAATTTTCGTTTTTGAAAAAGTAAAAAATAGTAGGTGACTTGTAGGTACGTTTTAAACACCTTTAACTAATGTTAAATTTCATTTTTATAAATATTTAAAAAATCATATTTTTATAAAACAGTTTTTATAAAAAAAATAGGATGTAAAAATTTATATCTTTATTAACTTTATCTTTTTATTTAAGAAATACAAATTATTCGAAAAAATCTATAATATTATATAATTATTTTTTCATATCTCGTGTCGTCCAACAGTTTTTTTTTATAGAAGGCACTAATGGATATATAGGAAATCCTCGTGAAACATGACTGTTAAATTGAATAAGTTTAGTGTGCTTTGTAAATACAATCTTGAATTTACTCCAAACCAAGAGGTAGTTTTCATGTTTTGGCCATTCTTTGTAATCGAATTTATCTCTTTGGAAATGATCATGTACGAACATGTAAATTATATAATACGAACATGATTAAGTACTAAAGTATATTAGTTCAATCGAGATGTAAATTATAAGTGCAATAAAATAACACAAAACATAAACTTCAAATATAAAATAAACTTTATTATTCATGGGATAGTCTATATCAAACAAAAACAACTGAAAATGAAAAAAACATAAAAACACTTGATATATTTCATCTAAAATCTCTACTTTTTTGATCCGTTTTTCTTGTTTGTGCTCGAATCAGCAGTATCATCTAATTCATCTTCTTTCTCATCGTCCTCAGAATCATCTAAATTTATAACCTCGACCCGTTTTGTAACACCCCAAAACTCGAATTACCTAGTTGTTAATATGTTATCACATTAAAAGAAAAAGATGTGGTAACTAGATTATTAAACCTAATTAAATGCTTTGATAAAAGGAATAAGGATATAAATTTGGGTTAAGTATGAACAAGGGAGAAACATGAGGGGTTGAAAATGGGTAAAGAGAAAGGCAAAATATAAAACAAAATTGAAAATCACACAACCCATTTCTGGGCGCATGTGTGTGTGTACGAGCAGAGGAGAAGAAAGGAAAGGGGAGCCCTTCTCAAACCCTAAGCAACAAATTGGAAGGATTCTGGCCGAAATCGAACCTGCATGAACCTTAATAGTGATAATCTAAGCAAGATGTAACCAAGGTATGTCTCGATTCTCAGTTTTGGAGAACAACCGTGAAGTGGGTTTTGAGGAATGTATGAATTCGATCAAAAATTGGCATGAATACTTGCTAATGTTATCATGTTTAAATCGAATCATGGCTGAATTTTAGTAATCTTAGGGATTTAGAAGGAAACAATGTTTATGAGTATGAGAAAAACTATGATGAACATGTGTTTAATGATGATTTTGATTATGTTGATGCATGTGTTATGTATTAGGTTTTGATAGTAAAATGATGTAGGTGACAATATGATTTTGTTTGAATGTAATGGTTCATGAGATGAATTTGGGAAGAACATGCTTAAACCACTTGTACACTATGCTTGGAAAGTAGATCGCACACCAAGTGTTTGATGAAATGCCTAGTATAGGTTAGTATGTGTTATCACTTGTATGGAATGTTAATTAAATAGTAATGAAGGCGATTACGTATTATAAGTATGAAAAGTGCTTAGTTATGATGTTGTGTACAAAATGACATGCTACGTGTATCGAGTAACAAAGCTGATTAGAATTAAAATTTGTTGCGCAACAATTTTGTATAAATCATATAAAATCATAGGAAGGACCTGTGAGGTCGAGCCTTATATGCTCAAAAAGCTATTTAAACATATTACGTTTTGTGTTTAAACATGTTTGTTGAATTCGGATGTTAAACAGGCCAAAACAGTGCCCAAAGTCGGCAATACTGTTTTGACAGCAAGCTGTTTGGAAGCATTTCAGCTTCTGTGCTGATTTTGTAAAAATCATATAAAATCATAGGAACGTCCGATTGTTACGATCTTTATATGCTTAGAAAGGTCTCTGAGTGTAGATCATTTCATATTTGAACATGAAGAACTGAATCAGAAGATAAATGGGTTAAAATGTGTCGTGAACAGCTGCTGCGCAGAAAGTTGCTGCACATTTTTAGTATAAATATTAAGTAAAAAATAGTTGTATTGTTATGCACACTTGTATGAATCATGAACTACTGATTTTAATAAATTATTAGTAAGTTATTTGAATGTTTTAAGTGTCTAAAACACTTACCAACTAGTTTATGCATATGATTTCACCAATGGGTCGAAACGGGTTGTTGATAGAAAATAGTAGAATGGATGTGTAAAAAAATAACCAAGGTGTTAAGAAATGGTATGAAATGTTTAACATATGAAACAAGTTGCCTAACTTAGAAAATGTTATCATTCTAAGTATGGAATTTTGAAAGAATAATGAACATGATGTAAATACATAATTATGTATGCTAGAAGCTCATGTATGACTTTTGTGATGATGGAATGATAAATTGTTAGATTGATTAGCATTGTAGTATTATGATACATGTTGAACTCGTTAAGCGATTGACACGTGAATAGAAGTGTGATTAGTGATGCGTATGATTACGTATACTAACTATTGAATGGGTGTAATGGAATGAGATAATAGGAACGTGTCAAGGAGAGCTCAAGCACAGGAGGATAACGGGTCAAGATAAGGCAAGGTGACAAATACACTTATTGGAGTACTCAAGGTAAGTGATCTCCGTAGTCACTTCTTAGTTGTTTAAGTAATACAACGCTTTATTTAATTAGACATAATGTTTGATGTCAATTATACGTTGAAGTCTTTCATTGTGCATAATGGGAATAAAGTTGATTAAAACGCCCTTGATGGGTATGTTGGGCGAACAATCTTAAAGTAGATTATAAGGAAGCTATTCGATTAGTGTAATGGTTATGGTCTAGTGTGATAATGTGGAGTATGGTCTTGTATGTCATAAACCACTTAATGCGTAAATAACTATAACGGGTCGAAAATAAGCATTTGAGCGAAAATGGGTTAAGAGGATGCAAGACATCCGAGAATTTAATCTTTTATGATAGACGTCAACGAAATTATTAAGTTCATATGAGATTGAGGTCAAATAATCGGATTATGATGATATACGCTCGAACGGGTCAAATAGTTAGAAAATGATTATAAGTCGAATGCATGTAAGTTAAGAATTTCCTTAATCCGGATGTAGGATTTTAAGTTCATATGAAAGAATGTGAATTTACAAGCATGTAGGAAGAAACGGGAGGTTAAACGGGTAAACGGTTTAAAAGTTATGCGAGTTTTAGTGCGTTCGAACGACGAAAACAACACAGCAGAAAAATGGCAAAAGCAGAGGCCGTCGCCGACGCCCCTATGGGCCGTCGCCGACGCCTCGTGCTTTTTCAGTTTGCTCCGACGCCCTATTTTCCTGTCTACGGGGTTTCTAAGCTACGGGGAAAAACTAAAAGCCGTCGCCGACGCCCTGTAGGGTTTCTAAGCTACGGGGAAAAACTAAAAGCCGTCGCCGACGGCCTCCCCATGTTTAGGATGCTGAAATTTGTTAACTAAGTTGTTTAATGTATCGTAAGCTTTGGTATATCAACCTTGGTCTATGGTAAGCCTTCTAAACCAAATTTTGGGTGTTCTCTTGATGTTTTTGGGTTCTAAACCCAAGAATAAGCACCGTATAAATAATGTACGAATATGATAAGTGAATACGAACAAGTTAAACAAGAATTGGATGTAAGTAAAATATGCGTAGGCACGAATATGTAAGTACGTATGCAGGTATGCTTGGTTTCAATATGTTTGGGTAAGGATCTCACTAACAATGTGCTTGAGATTGGTAGGTAATGCAGGAATGAGAACGACGGATTCTCGTGGAATGGAAGCTGAACTCGGAACAAGAGAATCCGAGAGAATAGTCGGATAAATCAAAGTTTACGTTGTCGAATGTTATACTATTTAATTATATGTGAATTTAGTTGTACGATGATGTCAATGACTAATGGTTAAGTTGTATGTGATGCTCACATGTACTACTCGGACTTCTTCTACCTTTAAGGATGATAAGCGGGCGTGGATCGAGTCGAAGAGCAAGGATTGTACGGAAAGAACGGCTACATAGTTTGAAATACGTAATGCTTTGAAGCGTTAATTTAATGTAAATATTGTAAACCTCTTCCAGTAAATGCTTAACATTTTCGTATTTGAGCTTTTATGTAAGTAATGTGTCTAATAAAGAAAGAAATTTCAAGGCTCGTATTTCCGCTGCGTCGTTTTAAAGTGATTACAAGTTAGGGCGTAACACGTTTCCATTCAGAGAGTCTCTTAGATCTTTTCTTTTGATTCTCATACTTCTGATCCTTAAAAAACAAAAATTTAATAAAAAAGTTAAAAAATGATTAAATAAATTTAAAAAAAGAACAAATATTGAATAAAAAAAATTAAAAAAGATTAAATAAATTCTAAAATTACCTCTTCACTAAATTGACGTTGAAGCTTAGACTTGTATGGACTGAACATTGCGCCATAAGAAATAATTTCAACACTATTATCACCATCATCCTACAATAAAACACCAAATAATAACATAACGAACTTGTTAATATGAAAGATTATAAGCGAAAATATTACTTAAAAACTAACAAAAGCTTGTTCGACAACTGGGTGTTTGAATTGGTGTGTTGAATCTGAAAAAATCAAATAAGTTAGTATTCACATAAAAGTAAATAAAAGAAAACAATTATTCATTATTGCGATATAACAAAACTTATCATAGAACCGACCTTAGATTTTTCAATATCGCATGCTTGTTTTTTCGCATCAAGTGAATTCAGAACTGGCTCCATATTTTAAATCTGTTTAGCAATAGAAATGTAGAATTGTGAGTGTTTGCTATGTATTTATAGTAGTCCATTAGGGTTTAGTTTTAGATTGGTCATCCATTTACTTAGGAAGTTTGTTGTGAGTTTTAAGTTTTTAAAATAAGATGCACATATCCTGTTTAGTTTGTTGTGGCATGTTTAATAGGAAGTTTGTTGTGAGTTTTATCTATACTTACTATATTAAACATGCCACAACAAACTGACTCTGAACAAGTAAAATTAGGGAATATTTTAGCTTATTAATGCCGTTCAAAATAAAAAACTTGGGTAAAAAACAAATGTTAATGTACGGTAGCTATGTAATGGTCAAAGCTGGCTTGGGTAAAAAACAAATGTTGGCTTTAATCAATTGTACATTTACGCATCGGCTATTTGTACTTTATGAACGCACGGCGAAACTAAAAAAGACAACTATCGAAACGTTTAAAAAAATGTGCCGATCGTCATGGTACCTTCGGATTTTTTTAAAACATTACGGGTTGTAAGATATCGCAGGAATACATTAAAGAATTAAAGAGGGGGGAGTGTAACTAATTACCCATAATTATGTTAAATGTCAAGGATTTAAATGTAATAGATTGAGGGACTAAAAAATAATTATGGTTTAAAAGACCACTTTACCCTCGTTCTAGGGGTTTATTTATAAATAATGGGGGAAGAAGTTCTTAACTTTTGGGAATCTTTCCCTCATGTATTATAATATAGTATAGATATTAATCAACATAAACTACTTCTATTTATCCGAAAGATGTCCGTACGATAAGACGGAAAACACATATATTGTCAGGGTAAGGGCTGTTCATTTTTATCCGAAACCCGAAACCCGACCCGAAGGCGAAGTCACCCGAACCCAAATTAGAGAATACCCGAAAAACACGAACCCGACCAACCGGAACCTTAAATGGGTCGGTTATCGGGTCATTTTTTCCCCAACCAAAAACCCGAATGAGCCGACCAGAAAAACCCGAAATCCAAAACCCGAAAAAAAAAAACCCGAACATTTAATGTCTTTTTTTGGTAGATGTGTTTTGGTTTAGAGTTTTTGGTTTCTAAAACAGTATGTTTTAGGACATATGAACATTATCATATCATATTGTCAAATACTGTTTTAATTTTGATAATATTTTTTAAGTAGAAGGATGAATTTTAATTATTTTTTTTCACGTGAAATCTGAAGCGCATTCAATGTTGATTATTTATAAATGAAACATACAATTCTAGATCTTTACATTTTCATTCCAATCACCAGGACTAATTACATAAGGATAGCAGGTAGACAAGCAACGAACTGTGCCGCCATCCCCTTCTGAATAGAAAACTCTAATCTACTAAAAATAAAGCATTGCCCCTGAGGGGTCGAAAAGTTGTTGTGGACCACATGTTGAAAACCGAACAACCAGACCCAAACTAAACCGAACTCGACCAACCTGACCTTTAAATGGTTTGGTTATCGGGTCACTTTTTCTTAGCTAAAAACCCGAACAACCCGACCCGAAAAACCCGAAACCGAGAAAAAAACCCGAATAACACCCCTAGTCAGGGTGTGCATATTTCAGTTTGTTTAGTTATTATCCTCAACCGAAACCTAAGTAATGGATTAGTCTATTTTATTAAACAATCAGTTTTCGGTTAATTGTTTTTGTTACTTTGGTTAGATTTACAATTTATGAATTGATTCGTTTAATTCCAATTTCGGTTAATAGTCAAACCAAACTTGGTTAAAACTTTTGCTTAAAAATACATGAAATGAATTATATAAATACATGTAATGGAGGAATAAACACATAAAATGGAGGTATAAATATGAAATACATGAACTAAGGTATAAATGCTAAAAATATACGAAAATATGAATGGTTCGATTCTGTTAAATTTTGTTAAACGATGGTACAAAAAAATCGGTAATTGGTTTTGGTTCATTTGGGTTTCAATTAATTAAGTTTTTGGTTGATTTCGGTTCGGTTTCGGTTAACAATTCAATTATTGTTTACCCTTAGGCATTGTTAATCACGTAAGATATCAATTTTTTAATTAAAAAAACTGTAGCAATACTATACCCGAATTAAAAAGTAAAATACTTGTTTTTATGGTGTATTTAAGAAAAAATATTAAGGTACAAAAAAGTTATGATTGTTTAAAAATCGTGGATGTAATTAGCATTTTATAAGATGTATAACTTTATTAAAGACAAGGGATGAAAATGTAATACATTGGAATGGAATTTATATTTATAGTTTAAGGTTGAATTTAAATAACAATATCTATACGTATGACAAATAGCACGGTTTCCAAAACTTGTATTTATATTCATTTAAAATTTAAACATTGTTGTTAACCCATGTAAATCTAAGATGTTTATAATCCATTTTTTAATATTTAAATGTACATAATTTACTATTTCTGTCGCCACCATAATTCGTGTTTCTTTAACTATCGGTTATATAATGGGTCGTATTATAGGCACACTTTGGAAGATTAAATCGGCACCTTCAATACGTATCGTATGGGCTTATGAATCTATTCATCTGAAATTTTCAATTACCATACAATCAAACTATGAATCTATTCTAACTACCGAGTCACACCAATTCGTTGAAACCACACATTCAACGCGTGACCCAAATCGATTTCGGAGAACGTGTAATCCAGAGTACAGTTGAATGTCTTTAGCACTCAAAGAAAACAAACAACTCGCATTGAATTCCATACAAGTTTGCGGATCACCATAACTATTGTCAATTTTCTATACCCGGTTTGCTTTCTCTAGAATATCTACAATCCAATCATCGCACATTATGCGTTTCAAATCAAGGGTCCCCTCATTACAACCACCAATATCTTTTGTTGAGCTTCCTGTTCTCAAGTTGACAATGAAGGTTTTGTAAACTGAAGGAAAATGAGAAATAGAATATCGATATGGTTGCTATAAAACCTCATATTTTACTACGTCAATGATTAATCCAAGATTGCACTTGAAACCAAGTACTTTACTGATTGTTGAAAAGATTTGTTGAAATCTAAGAAAAGAATAAAAAAATATGAAATGAGGCGTATTATGTTGGAAACTGAGGTTGAAAATTTGAAGTAAAACATTTATATTTGCAAGTAAAACATTTAACATCTCACTAACGCAAATGCAATACTTACAATTAACTAATTGTAAAAGAAAACTGAAACCAGCTTTTGCATTTGTAAACTTGATAACAACTTCTTGCTTAAACAATGTTCTGATATGATATATAAAATGCGGAAATGTTGCATAAATCATTTAGTTTATGGAATTGGAGAACCGTTGTGTCTAATCATATCAACTATCGCGATAAGTTTCTGTTGAAGTGCAAGAACAAGTATGAAGATAAGTTAAAGAAAAGTCAAGAACAAAGAACACTTAAAGAAAAAGAAAGAACTTGGAAGTATTACCTGATTTGCAATTGGATCTTGTTTGTTGTCTATGTATTTGTATTCAGTCAACGAATATGCTGTTGTAAACTATGTTTTGTAGCTATAATGTACTGAAATTTGGTTTGTAATGAATGGAAACGTGTTGACTTTTGTTGATATAGTGATATTATCAAGAGTCTGTATCAATAACTTCCATATCCCCTTGGTAGTTGTTACCATATGACACATGATAAAAACGCTTCTCTAGATTATGTTCCGTTTTAGGGTTTCTTCATCACCTGTAACAATGTCGATACACGTTGATCGGAACACGCAGCTTAAATCGAAGGATGAGTTGATTTGATTGTGAAATAGATTTGAAGGATGAGATATCGGCTATTTGTCGGATCTGTGACTCTATGGAAGATGTGATTAAGGTAACTACCGAATCACACCAATTCGTTGAAACCACATATTCGTGTGTTACAGTTTGGAAATATGACCGAATAGAAACTAAATGAATTATGCAACATTTCCGCATTTTTTGCACTGGCTTTCATTGCAAGATCTTTATCTGTCATGTCATCGACCAACTGCTCGAAATCCCTTTTGTTTCTTGGGCCCGCATTCGAAGATCCTTGCATTAGACACAACACACACCAAAAAATAAACTTCAAAAATTTTAAAAATAACATGATACGCCATGATACGCTATAATATGATACTTAACGATAAAAAAATAATAAAGATTTTAAAACTCATTAAAACAAAAATAAGCAATAATAAACACCAATAACAAACCCAAGACACCAAAAACCAAACACAACACACCAAAAAATAAACTTCAAAACTTCAGTGCCTTAATACGTATCGTATAGGCCTATACGATGCGTATTAAGCCAGCCGCCAGACAACACCTGCACCTGTCAGTCTGCCATGTCTTTTACTTTATTCAATACGCATCGTACAGGCCTATACGATGCATATTGAATTGTAAAAGCATGTGGATAGACAGGGCCGATGTGCTAATAGAATTTCCGTATATAATAGCTAAAAATAATAAAATATTACATCTCATTAAACGATCTATAAAAACTAAAAATATAAAATCTCCTCAGAGCTAAAAAAATAACATCAACAACTAAGATACAATTAGTCACCTTAAAAGATGTTGTAAGCATTTTTTTTTTCTAAAGATCAATTTCATTCAAGAACTAGGCTTCAGTAAACCAACTACATCGACTACAAGAAATTCAGTTACACCAATTCGTCTATGAGATGGACTTGAACCTAGATCTATTTTTAAACCAAAGAAAAGCATACGCTTTTATACTAATTTTTTTATATAATTACAATCATACCCTTAACAACTAATTTTTATATATATATATATATATATATAATTACAATCTAATTTTTTTTATATAATTACAATCTAATTTATATATATATATATATATAGGGTAGGGTTCCAGCATGAACAACCTCCCAAGCGTGAACTGTGTGAACTGATCTGGACCATTGATTTCCTTTTTAGTTGTTAAGGGTATGATTGTAATTATATAAAAAAATTAGATTTAAATCATTATTTTAATAATTGAATTAAGTTACATCTTTCCTATTTTAAATTCATTATCCACAATATCTTTTATTTCATTTTTATTTTTTCAGATTTCACCACCAGAATTCGAATTATGATTTTTAAGATCCACGTAACCTTCATATTTCAACGGTGTACACATGTGTACTTGGGATTTTGAACAGTACACATGTGTACTCAGCATGGTACATATGTGTAATTAGCTACATAATACATACATATAAACAAAAAAAACCTGTAAAACTAGTTTATATTAAGCAAATAACAAGTTACATAATGTTTGCCAAATCAAAAAAAAAACATACAATTACAAGTTCCAGTTTCGTGAAAACAATAAACGCATCATAATCGGAAAAATAAAAAAGACATAGTCTTTTACAACTATTCACTGCGTTGTATGCTGAATCATCCTTATCGACCAAGCAAACAAACATACGTGAATCATTCTTATCGACCTCATACGTGAATCATCCTTATCGACCTTCCATCTCCACTTTTCTCGTTTACGACGTCTCCTATAATAACACAAAAAAAACTCAGCAATTAGTAGTTTGCATAATTCACAAGCGTACATCAACAACTTTACACATTCAATAGACAAAAAAATATGAGATACCACAAAAAATAGACACTGTACACATGTGTACATCGCATTAAAAACAGAGCAAAATCAGAATACACATGTGTACAACGCCTTAAAAACAGAGCAAAATGAAAATACACATGTGTACAGCGCCTTAAAAACAGAGCAAAATGAAAATACACATGTGTACAGCGCCTTAAAATCATAGTAAAATGAGAATACACATGTGTACAGCGCCAAATTGATATAATCTTTGAAAATGAAACTTAATTCTTCCTGTGGGAACACTGATATGGTGTAGCAAATTGGTATAATCTTTTGTGTTCGTATGCAACCTTTATCATCTAGGCAGGCTTAAATCAAACAACGAAAAACAACTTTTTCTTTTGAGAAACAACTTAAACGACACCATTGTTCCAAAATTAATAAAATCCAACTGAATAAAACTAAATAGCTAGATAATAACAATTACGTATAAATAACAATAATTGAATAAGAATACCTTATCTGATTGCTTTCGATTACAAACATCCTCCTACTTGTAATCGACGGCGAATGAAAGCCTAGGCCTAGCCCTAGCCAACAACATTTTGGGCGGTGAGAAGTCCGGCGAAGTCCAGCGAATTGATTACAAACATCCTCCTACATCACAACTGAAATCTACAATAAACAATTGCTAATCATAATCGAAAGGAATCGGGAATTGTAGAAAGTTACAGATCAATTGAAAGAGATAACAGATGATTCTAGGGTTTTTAATTGAGAAGTCCGTCATTGTCCCCGCTGTTTCGTCGGACGCCGATACCAAAAGTAGTGGGTGGCGGTCATCTAGAGGCACAGAGAGAGAGATAAAGCAGCGGGAGAAGAGATGGGGGTCAGGTCGATGTCTGCGACGATCTGGGTGGCGATGCAGTTCCGGCGACAGAACTGTGTGGTGTGGTATGTGTGGGTGGCGATGCAGTTCCGGCGATTTTAGTTGATGTCGGCTGTGATACGTGAGAGAGAAAGATGTATGGGATTTTGAAACCTAATTGTAGATATAAACGGGATTTATGCAATCAAGATGATATGGAAATTACACATATACCCTTATTCCCTTAATTAAATAGTAATAAATAACCAAATAATTACCATCATGCCATTCACTTAAAATCTCAAGATCATAAAAATCAAGGGCCCAGATCAGTTCACGCAGTTCACGCTGGAGAAAATGTTCACGTTTGAACCTAATCATATATATATATATATATATATATATATAGGGGAAGGTTCTATGCAGAACACAAAATATTGCGAGAACATGCAGAACACAATGAATCACCTATTTTTTCAATCCTAAAAAGCTAAAAAATGAAAATGTTGCAAGTGTAAGATTTATTGTTTCTTACACTGGAATTCAAAACAAAATATAGAAAATTTTCACTTTTTGTATAACCTACACATTTGTAGGTTATGTGTAGGTTAAATTACCAACATCTATGTAAGCTACGTGTAAGTAAAAAAATATGGTTTCTTAGGTTTATATAATACACATGTGAATGTAAGGAACATAAAAATTTTAAAAATGAAAGTTAAATCCCAAAATTTAGTATTCTAGAGTTGTTCTTTTTGTTCTCGCAATAGTTAGTGTTCTGTAATGATCCTTATCCTATATATATATAGGGGAGGGTTATCTTGAGAACGCTAAATATTGTGAGAACCGTGAGAACGAATGAAAAAACCAATCAAAACCAATTTTTTTAATACAAACCTCTTTGTAATTAAGATACAACATTAAAAAACGAATTTACAACATCAAATAATTCATTTCTCCTTTCAAAATCACTCTTTTTAGATTTTTTTACACATGTGTAAATATAACAGATTTACACATGTGTAAATGGCAAACTTACACATGTGTAAATTTTTTTATTTACGAATTCACGTAAATTTAAACGTGTAAATTAAATTGCTAACATTGTATTCCAATAATAATGATAAGTGTAGAAAAAAATTTTGAATTTGAATTGTTTTTGACCAAGTTCTCGCGGTTTTTTCATTCGTTCTCACGGTTCTCACAATATTTAGCGTTCTCATTTAAACCCTCCCCTATATATATATATATATATATATATATATATATATATATATATATATATATATATATATATATATATCTATATCTTCGACTTTCTAATCCTTGTTCGAGAAAACCTTGTCACACCTCGCCTTCCAAATGCACCAACCAACAATTTTTATTATATCGTTCACAACACTCCTCTTGTTCTCTCCCGCGGCAATGACATTGTGAAACTCCCAAAGATCCGTGACTACGAAAGCAATAATGTTAGGGATCTTGCACTATCTACTCACCCAACTCAATACTTCGGTTGCCACCACACAACCAATGAAGATCTGGTCTGAATTCTCCACCGCAATGCCACTACCATGTCTCTGATGTTGGCGATGACGGTGTAACTATACAGATCTGGTAACGAGCATCGACGATGACGGTGTAACTAAACAAATCCGCTGCTCTACTCTCTTTCTCTCTATCTCACTCTCTCTATAGATATGTTCCTTCTATCTCTCAAGTTTGGGTTTTTGATTAGAGGTTTAGGCTTTTCAGATTTGGGTTTTTATAATTTTATAATTTGAATATGGCGTTTTCAGTATTGTTAAAATCGAACTCAAACCCACTTGAGTTTGAAAATAAAAGAAACACGTAACCACTAGACTACAAACGAGACTGGTAGCCCGGTAGTTGTGTTATTTTCAACCTTTTTAATTCTGGAATTTTATAAAAAAACATTTTTATAAAACATATAAACTGTTTTAATTAATATTTAATCAGAATCCAAAAATCTAATTTTTTTTTGAAATTAATTATCTAAAATCTAATAACGTCAGGGGCGAGGCTTTGTTTTTAGTAGATTAGGGTTTTCTATTCAGAAAGGGATGACAGCGCATTTGTTGTTCATCTACCCGCTATCCTTATGTAATTTGCCCTGATGATTGGAATGAAATAAAAATACTAAATCTTGTTTTAAAAAAATAATAAAAAAATAACCTTAAATCTTTATACAATTATTTAAACAAGTTATTCATATAATTCAAAAAAAATATCGGTTGCATAAACTTTAAAAATTCTGTATAAAAGAATAAAACAACACAAAACAAAAAAAGCAGCTCATTAGAAATTATTTAAATCAATTTTTATAAAGTTGTAACAATTATTTTATAAAACTCATTTTATCTAAATTTATTTAAAAACAACTTTATAAAACAATAAATCTGTTTTAATTTATAAAAAAGTAAAACCGAAATATAAGATCTAATTTGAAAAAAACTATTCTATCAAAGTAATTTTTATAAGCTTTAACAATTTTTTATTAAACTTATTTTATAATTAATTTTTATCCAATTAGTTTAATTAGATAAATTTACAAAGTTTACTTATTTAACTTATTTTATTTAAATATTTTAAATAAAACAAATTCTAAAATCCTTAAATAATTAAATTAGTAAATTATTTCTGCTATTTAACCTAAACAAATAATTATATATTTATTTCAATAATTACACATAAAAATTGTTTATAATCAAATAACCAATTAACTTGTAAATCGTGTAACTTGTTTTTTGAATGGCAAGGAACGATGTGTCAATCACCATGACACCGGGCGTTGTGGTCAAGGTCCATTACTCGATCGCCGCCAGTCCCATGGCTATCCCAGATGCGCGGAAACCCGACCTACACCCGCCCGAAGGCACGACAGTGTAATAATCGGTAAAACCTCTCCTCCCATCCAAAACGAACCGGCGCCACCCGTATTCGCCCTTCACCTGGATGCCGCAGAAAATAACGGGGGAGTGGGAGTCGAACCTGGGTCACAAGAAACACCAAGTCTTTCCCCAACCACTCCACCACTACCTCATTGGCAATTCTAACATGTAACTAATAACTAGTAACTATAAATTATTTATTTATATGTTAGTCCTTTAATCGAAAACCCTGGTTATTTCCAAATTAAATCTAGAATCCTTAATTGCCTATAGTCGTAGAATTTCCCAGACTTTAGTCTTAGTCAAATCTATTGAACAATTTAGGATGATTCCTTGGAATTCTCCCAACAACATCAGCAACTACATTATGTGATTAGTAGCTAAGCTTATCAAGGTGAGTTTACATAGCCTTTTTTTTTCATTTTAGGTATTTTGAGGCGAAACATGTATCTAGTTAAGCTACAACTATTTGAACTACAACAGTTACCTATGTCTTTGCCTGTTATCTCTATGTATCTTGTCTTAAACTTACTTGGTGAACTAACAATTGAACTAGTAAAATCATTAACTTTAGTTAAGCCGACTATAGTAGTAGATTATAACATTATAGGCTTGACAATCCCATCCTATTCAATGACCTTTTTCAAGGGGAGTGGGGATGATTGTGACAACAACTTTAACAAAGGTTAACTCGTAGAGTTAAACCTTCTAACACAAGGGTTAATTGTACACCTTATTCCCAGTGTGTTGTATTCACAAGATTGCTTTTGATAAACCATTGACATGCTAATTGTTAAACACAACTTTTATATCATATACCGCATCAAACCTATGTATGCTCACCAACTATTTATAGCAGGGTCGTTCCCACGTTTTTGGAGACCCTAAGCAAACTACAAAGTGGAAGACCTTTTGCAAAATTATCTTTTTAACATATTTAGTAACAAAACCTCCTCTTTTACTCGGGCGGACCGACAATTATAAACTTAAATGCTTATAGTTGGCGAAGTTACAAGTTTCTTTGCTTTTTTTTGTGAAAGTTATATGTTTTGTACACATTAAGTATATGTTTAAATAAACCCCAAACAACAAGCATAAGCCCTAAACAACAAAATGAAATCAACAAATAAACCCCAACCAACAAATTAAAATTACTGAATAATTATTTTTGGATATGAAAGTATCCAACCTGAGTTCCAAGCCAACGATTTAGCAAAGATGTCTTCTAAGATTGAAGCTTAGTATGTAAACTCAAACTGCAATACCAAATTACCAAACTACAATTCCAAGATTGAAGATTGAATGTATGTTATATTTGAGGTTGATAAACTGCAATACCAATCACAAAACTGATTATTGAATGTATGTTATATTTGAGGTTGATAAACTGCAATACCAATCACAAAACTGATTACTGAATGTATGTTATGTTTGAGGCTGAGCAAAACTGAAATACTGAATGTATTTTCCACAAGATTGAAAAATGAAGATTAGGCAGTAAAACTAAAAATAGTCGTTTGTAGTTTTGTTACCTGTTGTAGGCTGTAATCTTCAATTGAAATATCGGATTGTGATGATTACCCCAATCCCAATCCCTAATTTGCGATTATGACCCATATCGTTTACTAAACCGATGCCAATCATCAATTCTTGGAACTAGCAATAGTCGCATGCATGGTTCTGGAGATCTGTTTTAGCGCCGCTAGTTCAAAATTCAGATGGTATCAAATTTCACTGTTCCAGCGACCAACGTTTCTTTAATGCACTACTAGAAAAGTGGTCATTTTGCTACGGAAATTTCCTACGCAAAAAAATGTGTCGCAAATTCTGACACATTTACTACGCATTTCCTACGGAAAAAAGACCTTGATTTTTTTGGGCAATTTGCGACACAATAGTGACAAAAATACTAATTCTAAGTACTGTGTCGGAATTGCGTAGCAACTTGCTACGCATTTGTGATGGAAAATTGTTGCGTCAGAAATGCGTAGCAACTTGCTACGCATTTATGACGAAATATTTATCATTATACTTAGATTATATTTTAATGTTTAATCTGCATTATTATTAATTATTGCGTAGGAAATGCGTAGCAATTTGCTACGCATTTATGACGAAATATTTATTATTATACTTAGATTATATTTTAATGTTTAATCAGCATTATTATTAATTATTGCGTAGGAAATGTGTAGCAACTTGCTGCGCATTTGTGATGGAAAATTTATTGCGTAGGAAATGTGTAGCAACTTGCTATGCATTTGTGATGGAAAAATTATTACCATATTTAAATATTTAACTAGTTTTATTATTACCCATATTTTATTATTACAATACATCTTTTAATGCCATTTCAATCATTACTATCCAATTCATTTGCTCCTCATTTGGCATCATAATATAAATGGCTTTATAAAGCACAAGAGGATAGTGTTGGGGTGTTATCAAGCTTCTTCACGCCCAAATAGTGCCCTTACAGTGCACGTATGGTGATTTACGGAAAAACAACGGAACGATAAGCGGTAACGAACTGACACCGGACAAAACACTGACAACGCCGACAAATACGAAGCTTATACATATAACTTATACATATGAATGCGGCTTTGCGGAAATAACACGCTTTCAAACATCACAAAGCGCAAACGTGAACGAAAACGCGACTGTAGGAACGCACCGACAACGAAGCGGAAGCATCGGACTAGCATGTGGCTTTCAAAACTGAAATACTATGACATATTTAGTTTTGTTTTTAAATTATATTATCCGTAGTTGAAAACGGATCAAAAACGCATCAGAAACGCCAAACGGGGCATTTACGCGTTATGGCGCAATCTACGAAATACACGTCAAAATATCGATTTTCGACGTGGTTTTGAGTGCTTCGACTTAACATTATAATTTACAATGTTTTACAAAGTTCGGGCCTAAACTTTGAGCCTAACGAGTATAGTATAAGGCTAGAGGGTTTGGTGACATCCCATCATTGGAGGACCATCCGCCACGTAGGCGCCACGTCATAGTCCTCCCAAGGATGGTCACTAGAGGGTATGGGAGGATGATCCTACCCCACCACTTTTTTTATTTTTTTTAATTTCTATGCCCTATGTACAAGTATTGAAGCCTAATGTACAAGTCCCTAACACAACCAAACAAACAAACAAAACAAAGGGGGCCCACCATTTCAGACCGTCGCCACCGTCTGAAATTGGACGTTGAAGACGGGACAGGACGGAGGACATGGGGGGCGGGATGAGACCGACGCCGGCGCTGATGAAGGACGGGATGCCATACCGTGCAGCCTAAAGAAAACACTTAATAAATAGGATCAGCCCTGATTTATAGTTTGACTTTTATCTTAAACATATTTCAGGGAATGATACATGAAGTTTATCAAGCGTTGAGTCACATAGGAAACTTTGGGCCTAGAGAAACTTTAATTTGGATTGTACGGTTATCATGTTTGTTGAACAATTTGTTTCTTTAATCCTTTGCAAGGATCTTTTGAATGGGATATAGAGTTTGTTGATCGTTATTATTACTTAGTTCTTTGCATCTTAAATTTTACATGTAATAATAACTATTATGTAAATATATATTAGATATAGAGTTCACATAAAAATAGACTGATTTAGGATTAGGTGTCTCTTTGAGGTTAATAAGTGGAGCTTGGGCCAACTATAAAATAAGCACTAATAATAGAGGTTTTTGCTCGTTTAATCCTTGCTCGATTTGAACTTTTAGGGAGCCAAGCTATAACTAACCAGCGGTTCAGCTTGTTTATACCCAGTAATAATATCGTTTAAACGCAAATCAAGTAGTTTTTACTTTCTATTGAACACTAATTTAGGCACGATATAATTAACTGATATGTTATTTTCTAGTAATTATAAGACTAAAGGGTGTGGGGGACGACCCTGCCAGGGTCGTCGAGGGTCATCCACACCGCCCCCCTTTGGTCCATCCCCATCCCCATCATCCCTCCATTGACCATTGCCGCTCGCAACGGACCCACCTCTTTCTTATCCAACACACACATATACATACATACATCTTGTATATATAAAGGGGCTCATCCTCCACATCCTTCGCCCATCCCTTGGTGCTTATCCCCCACACCCGATGACATGGCTGCCTACGTGGTGGATCATCATTGAAGGACCACCCTCCTCCACACAAAATAGTCTAATCTGTCTTATATCTTCACGACACTCATCTGGTCCTCTTTGACTGACCCATATTATACCTCTTAGTTTAAAATTCCCATTGAAAATGCTCTGCCTTGTGATATTCATAGCATTCTATCCTTTTATAAAATTCTTATAATCTTGTCAACATTAATGACATCATTTCCCACTGCATCATCGTTAGCTTTCATCATGCTGTACAAAAGTATCTCTATGGGCTATGCTTATGTGAAAAATAAAAGCCAAAACAAGAGTTAAATGAGGAACACGGTTTTATATAGCACACAAAGCAACAGAGACAACGAACATTAGGATTTATTAAGCACACAACCTAATTAAAAGTTAGCCTAATACTAATGGAAATGATTCGCAACTGGTATTTTACTCCGGATGTTCATTCGACTCCAAGTAAAATCGATTGAGTCGCTCTGAAGCCTTCTTCACCTACAGTAATAAAAGCGTTTTTCCGTATAGTTTATACGTAATATCAAGAAGCATAAAAAAATCTAATTTAAATAGAAGTGAGATCCATTTTTTTTTAATTTACCTGGTCGTCCCAATTTGTTCTCCAAGTCATAAATAGAAGTGCAAGTGTCTGCACTAGAACACCACCAATCATACCGATCCATATACCCTATCAAGTACGAATTTATCATAGAGATCTAGCTTCACCATGAACGAATTTAGTTTGCTAAACACTATTTATACATACCTTAACTCCAAGAGTCGTAAAATATCCAAGCAAAACTCCCAATGGAATACCAATCAAATAGAAGCAAACTAGGTTAACGATTGCTACGACTCCCTGCATTCCAGCTCCAACTGCCACCCCTGGAAACAATAGGATTTTTCCTAACTTTGAGCAAATAGAAATTAAGAAGATCTTTCTTGAAATAGTGACAAGACTTACTTTATGTTATAAAGTGATTATGCATTTTACATACTAAACTTTTCAGAAAATAGATAAAACACAAAATTTGAAAGTGCATATGCATATGTGAACAAGACCAAAACAGGAGTTACCTGAGAGTACTGGACCAATGCTATTGAACAAAATTGATAAAGAAAGAAGCAAAGAAAGATCGGATACTTCATTTGCAACTCTATCATCATCTGTAAACAAGCATGCAACCTTTTCCCCAAAAACCAAACAAAGAACAAAGAAGAACACGCCTATCATTATCGAAGTCCAGACTACAACTTTTACTGAGAACTTTGCAGCTTTAGCGTTTCCACTCCCTAATTCATTTGCCACTCGAACACTATAAACATATATACATGTTAAAAATATATTACATAGTGTATCAGTCACACATGAAGAGAATAGCATCAAATTCCTCGAAAAAGATGGCATGCCAGGTATTGGTAACAGAATTATTTGTGCTTTTATAGTGTCGTGATTAATTTCAAAAAGCGTATCAAATCCTTTATCACGTACCATGCAGCACCTAATAAACCAATGCATATCATACACTCCCATATATTAAGGCTCAGGCTGCCAAAATGCATAAAAATGAGATTTAGGTTCTTCAAAATGAATCAAATTTAAAAAATTTGAACACGAGCTAGTTTAATACCAAATGGAGAATGCGCATATCGCGACCTCTGCGTCTTCCATGTATCCAGCAAGTAAGACTAGAAAAGCATTGTACCATAACTCCAGGCTACATGTATTAATTAATATAAAAAATACTGCCATAATTTGGCTTTCAATATTGAAAATATCAAAATCTTACCAGATCATAACACCTGAGGATATTGAGAGCTTCACGACAGACAACAAATCCTTAAAAGCAGCAACTGTAAATCCTTTCCATGAATGCGGACACCATCCTCCAAAAATATATACCAATTCTCCAATCACAACTAACCACGATGACATCGACATTGCAATCATCGCACCTGGGATCCCCATGTTCAGCGTATAAATGAGAAGCAGTGACAAAGGTATATGGATAGCAAATTGAAAAGCCGAAATCCATGCAATAATCATGTTCTTTGACTGCGCTTGTAGATACGTTTGCATTGTCAAGCTAAAAACGAAGTTATATACGAAAGGAATGAACCATAGTGATAGGTATCCAGCACTGTTTGCTATTGATTCTTCCTCCCCAAAAAGTTTGAAAATTTGTGTACCACAGATGAAGATTGGGATCAAGATTGTCAAAGTAATGAAATCTACGAGCCATGATCGTTGCAAGTAAATGCCCATCATGTGGTGTTGTCCAGCCCCAAATGCTTGTCCGCAAAGGGTTTCCGTTGCACTCGACATTCCCAACTGTTGATACATTTGAAATATAAGGAAAATGGTCAGTTAACCTATATCCATCACAGTTGATGTGTTGCAATATTTATCATGATATCATCTGTTCTAATTCAAAGCGCAATCTAGATTCTAAGGGTGAGAATGTTAGATCATCCTCTTGATGGATTCTATTCCGTCCGAATTTGACATATTACTTTAAAAAAATACAGTTTGACCTCCAAAAACTAAAATTAGTAGATTAGTCATAACCTACCGGTCTTTCCGTAAATCTAAGTCTAACTATTATATAATATTAGTGTTGATGCAGATTTTGTGTCCGATGCTTGTCGAATAGATTAGATTTATTTTATGCTGAATTTGTAATAGTTACTGAAACGGTCAAACGAATGTGTATTGACCCGCTCGTTTGAAGTGGTCAACGAGAGGGTTATGTGTTTGACCGTGTGTGTTTGCTAGACAAGTGGGTGTGGGTATAAATACCAACCCTTTGTTCATTTGCAAACTAGAGAGAGTGAAAGAGGGTGAACTCATTTGAGAGTGTTCACTGTGAACTTTAGTGTTTGGGGGAGAGATCACCACTTGGTCTCTCCCCGGATGTATACTCCTTTGGTATTAGTTCGGTTATCTTGTAATCGGGCCAATTTGTAATGTTATATTACCGATTAATACAAAGAACTTGTGTTTATCCATCTCTGATCTCTCCCGTCTTGAACTAATCTCACACTAATCACGGTTTCGGTCCCGAAACACGGTCCTACAATTGGTATCAGAGCCATGGTGCCCGATTTAGTGAACCTAATAGTTTGCTAAGTCACATGTGCTCTAAATCTGTGATTTTTGTGGTTTTTGTTCAAGATGTAAAAAGGTGAAAATAAGAAAAAAAAAACCAGATCTGGACTGAAATTCTCGGGTCTAGATGAAATAGAACATATACGAGTGTTGAGTTTTATGTTTCACAGCTAAATCAACAAGTTTTCATCATCAAATATCACTTTTGAAGTGATTTTCGTCAAATCTGGGAATGAACAGTGGCTGTGTTCTTGAAGGAGGTGTGGCGGCTGTTAAGAAATTTTAGGGTTTCCTCATATTAGGTCTGACGAAACTCTCCCTAGCCCACGAAATCCCTGCACATGACAAAACCCCTGCACATAATAACTCCTGATGAAACTCCCCCTAGATGACGAAACCCCTTGTTTCGTCAGGCATGTTCTTTCGTCGGCTTTGGAATTTCGTCGAGGACCTGCATGTTTCGTCGTCCCTGATCTTTCGCTGGAGTTAATCGCAGAGGATTGAGATCAGATGTGTAAGAAGCAGCGTGTGGTGGCGCGTGGTTTCGTGTCGCCGGAAATCTCTGTCTCTCTTTGGTGCGAGCTGAGTGTGTATCGAAGAGAGAGAGAAAGAGCTGCCGGAGGAGGTGGGTATCGCTGAGAATGAAGAAGACAAAGAGACTGTCGGCTGGAATATTTAAGGGTTTTGATTTGAGTTTATCTCTTAGCAGAGAGAGAAAGAGCTGCTGCTTATTGTTTATCGATGAAAACAAAAGATGAATGTTGCTGCTGTTGTTTATATATCGAAGAAGAAGAAGACAAAGTTGAAGAATGGTGGCTATACATAACTGATGTCGGCTGAAGTCATTTGTTTGGCAGCTAGGTTATCATATTTGGGCCCACTAGACTTGAGATTGGAATTGACTTGCAATTATATGACCGCAGAGATGTTGGGCTCCATTTTTGGGCTATTTTAATTTGCAACTTTAGTGGGCCATGCATTGAGTTCTTGAACCAGCAAGATAATTTAACTTGGGCCCACTAGCAAATATCCAAGCTCTTTGTTTGTTTGTTTGTTGTCAACTGGTATACAATTAAATTTTGGTCCACCTGATTTATGAAGACCGGGTTGAATGTGGGCACATTTCGATCAAGCCAAGGTATTTAATTTATTTGAGCTGCTAGTTGAGTTTTAAAAAAAAAAGGTTGGGAGTATGTGAAAGATTAAGTAGCTGGGTGATTATTGTGAAAAATTCAAACTCATACAAGATTATTTTATGGGCCAATGAAATGACTGAATGAGTGTTGGACGTATTGTAAGGAATGCTACTTGGGCCGGGTATTATTATTTAAGAAAAAAAATTAGTGGTGATGGAATGTTGATAAGTTTTGGTCGGGTGTTCGCGAAGTTTATTTGAACCGTGCTTCTAAATGTTAACGTCAATTTCGTACAGGTTCAAGAGCGCGCGGGGTGATGACGCATGATGAAAACAGATGTTGATTTTTGAAAAATGTGGGGTAGTCACGGTTACCGACGCAAACGTAAAAATTTGGTGACTTCACTACAATGGGCCAAAAACCAAAAATGGTATGTTCACTTCCGCACGTCAATGTTTATGATTGTTATCGGTTATTCGTAAATGTTCAAATGCATTTTGTTTATTGTCATATTCTCGCATTTTAAAACGAACGTATGAACCTGGAATGTCAATACCGGTTCTAACGAGTTCACAAAGTCTTTGGAGGGATACAAGTCGGATCCTATGGGGTACTAGGCGAAATTTCTTTATCAACTAGAATATGCAAAGAAGAAAGCTTTTTGTTTATTGTCATATTCTCGCATTTGGTAACGAATGAATGAACCTAGAATGTCCATACCGGTCCTAACGAGTTCACAAAGTCTTAGGAGGGATACAAGTCGGATTCTACGGGGTACTAGGGGACGTTCTTATTCAACTAGAATATGCAAAGAAGAAAGTCGTTTTCGTGATTTTTCGAACAACCGAGAACATTCAGTGAAGATTGACGATAGTTCCGCTCAGTGGAGGGAATTGGTGAACATTTGAAGAGAAATTCTACTCAGTGGAAAGAATTTGTTCTGTGAAATTGACGACGGTTTCTTTGAAGTGGAGAGAATCTGTTAAGGTTTAGAGATCTTACCAAAGAAATGGGGGGATACAAATTTTCATATGTTGAATTTCTTCGGTAAATTTCTAAACGCAATCGCAGGTGGTAGAGTTTGTGATTTTCTGGTGATACTAACGGTTCAGCGTGGAATGTTTTGCACAGACACATATTTGAGGATTTTAATTAATTCTCCAGCCAGCGTGAAGGGTTTTGCACGGAAACATACATGTATCTAAAGTCGACAGTAGTTTCAAAGCGCTGTTCACTGAAGACCTGGGGGAATCTTTATGAAAGCTGATAGTTCAAGGCTGAAGACCTATAGGATTCGGTTTTGGGTTTGATGTATCTTTAGGATTTTACAGGGATCTGGGGGTAACTCAATTCGTTGAGTTTGCAAACGATGTACTTGGTCAAGCTGACTTCCTGAGTACTGATGCTGAAGATCTGTAGTGCATTATGTGGTCAACTTCACAAAGGCGAGACAATGAGATCTGGATGTAGTTTAACTAAGCGTGCTGTTTGGTTGAGCTTGCAAGGGATACACTTAGTCTAGCTGTCTTTCCTGAGTGTTGATGCTGAAGATTAAAGTGCATTACTTGGTCGATTCCACAAAGACGGTTTACAGAAGACAGTTCACCAGAAATCACTATCAATGTAGTATGCTTGAATGAAATAGAGTTCTTATGACAGATCAAGACTTGATGCAGTTCTTAAAGAATGGAACCCTTATCAAATGCTGGTTGGATTATTGGAAGATCAGCGGAAGATCGGTCAATTGAGCCTTGTGAGGACGTTGCACAACACCCAACACGGATACGCGTACTTTAAAGGGGAAATATTATATAAGGAGCGTCAAGATACTACTTACCTGGATCATAGGTCAAGGGGGAATTTGTTAACACGGAGAAGATGAATACTTGACTAAAGATCGATTGCAGTTGCATTTTCAGCATTCGACAGCAACGGACAAGGGGGAATTTGTTGATGCAAATTTTGTGTCCGATGCTTGTCGAATAGATTAGATTTATTTTATACTGAATTTGTAATAGTTAGTGAAACGGTCAAACGAATGTGTATTGACCCGCTCGTTTGAAGTGGTCAACGAGAGGGTTATGTGTTTGACCGTGTGTGTTTGCTAGACAAGTGGGTGGGGTATAAATACCAACCCCTTGTTCATTTGCAAACTAGAGAGAGTGAAAGAGGGTGAACTCATTTGAGAGTGTTCACTGTGAACTTTAGTGTTTGGGAAGAGATCACCACTTGGTCTCTCCCCAAATGTATACTCCTTTGGTATTAGTTCGGTTATCTTGTAATCGGGCCGATTTGTAATGTTATATTACAGATTAATACAAAGAAGTTGTGTTTATCCATATCTAATCTCTCCCGTCTTGAACTAATCTCACACTAATCACGGTTTCGGTCCTGAAACACGGTCCTAAAATTAGCGATGTTAATCGTGTCGGGTTGGCGGGTTAAAGGTGTTCAGGATGGAGCGTTGAAAGATTTCTGGTTTGCGGATTAATTAGTTGAAAATGTTAACACGACTATTACATGATTCGTGTCCAAGATATTGATCCTATCCCGGACACAATTAAAGTTTCTTTCAGATCCCATAGAAAAGAAATAAAAATATAAAAAACTATAACCATCCGCAGGTATTCCCTCGGTAGTTACCAAAGATAGAACAAACTAGAAAAAAATGACACCTTTTAAGACAAATTACCTAGAGGTACCACCGGCGCAGGTAAGTCCTTTCGGCAGACTTTGTCATTGGGAACCAATTCCTAACAAACTTGACGAACGTTCCATCGGCATTTAGTCGCTAATACTAAAGATAAGGTATCAGATAAGATTTATAACCAGATGATTATTTATCGATGGGAAGAGTTTTCGGACGGAATTTCCCTATGTAATCTATCACAAATTTTAAAGATAAAGTTTTTGAATAAGCCTCCCGCTAACTCTTTTCATACGCTTATTGGTGAGACTCATTTTGCGACAGAGGGTTTAGTCGGTGCTTCATCAGCAAAAGCTACTATAAACGGTAATAAAACATCAATGGTATTCAAATTAATATTCCGTTCGATACTTTTTGTTTGGTGATAAATGATAATTAGTTTGTTGTAATTGATGGTATCATAATTAAATGTGATTGGAATGAGTTTGTTTGGCGCTTCTCGGTTTTGGCCAAGACTTCTACATATGTGCCCATACTGTGTTAAATTGGTTTCCACATGTATGCATGCATGGTTCATAGATAAGGGGTGGGGGTGGTCATCACTCATCACTCACAACACCAAATCAAGTTCCGCCATATCATCAACCATTTTTCCATCACTCACATCCTTTTTAGTGGCAATGGTCATCACTCACAACACCCAACAATAAACCCTAACACTGTAACACCTCAAAAATTTACGTCCTATAATGTATTGACACGTGTCATAAGCTTGAACGTGTTAAAGAATACTATAGAGGGACTAAAGTTGACAGACATAGAAAGTATGTGAATTCACGGGTTCAAAATGTCAAAAAGGGATAAATATACTTTACAGTAACCCTACATGATGCTCGTACCTTCAAACGAATGAATCATGGATCAACGGAACTAAATGTGGAAGAAAGTGAGAGATTACAAACTACATGGGTTAAATGCGTCAACATGTTTAAGTTATACCTCTGAGTGACCCTTTAGCAAACCCGAGGCTTTGTAACGGTAAATTATGCTCACTAGAATGCACGATATGAATTTCATAAAGTTTCGTATTAAATGAGAAAGTTATGATTGAATTCGTACATGAGGGGTTGAAAGCGTCAACATTGAAAGTTATGACTTTTCGAGTAGTAACAAAGTAACCGAGGACTTAACAACGTGGGTAAAAGTCTCGAGGCCCTTATACGTAATTAAAAAGGGCTCATAACGCAAAGTTACCCTTCCGAAAAGCCAAGAGCCAACGTGTAATAATTGAAAGATTTGAAATCTGTCAGGAAGATTCAGGCGGGCCGCGTAAGCCTTGTTAAGGTCTTACGCGGGCCGCGTGAGACGCCCAGATACAGAAAAGTGTGTCAGCAGCACTGTTCAGCCTTGTAACCGACTTAGAATGATCTTTTCACCAGCATGGGCGACCCCTACTTGCTTTTTAGGCCTTAGGGACACTTGTGGATGATCCATGATCAGTAGTAGACTTGTTTGGCAAAGATCTAAGGTGTTTAAAATACTATATAAAGCCACATTGTTGCAACATTGTGTTCATTCCTTCCTTCTGCATTTGTGGAGCTTTCTGGAGCACAAGTGTCTTCCCTAAGCCTTCCTAATCGTGCATAGGACTTCAGTAAGTATGCTTAACCTCTCTTAGTTAAGTTTTTTGCTTAGTTTTAGCTTAAAAGTCAAACCGTCGTAATTAACGGTTGACTTAACGATTAATCACTAATGGTCCAATGATTAGTCGAATCAAAGGTAGTTATATGATGGTAATTATGTGGGCATTAAACCCTTAAAAGGGCACCCTCTGATTCCCACTCTAACTAGTTCAAATATCGGGTCAAAGTTGCTTAGAAAAAGTCAACAGAATGCTAATTTTCGGATTAACGCATAATTAACAATGTAGAAGGCATGTAACATATTTTATCACTCATATAACTTGATAATAAGTATAAGAACTGGTCTAAGCATGTTTGATCCGACCATTTACTGTTTTGACCCGGTTCGGAACCGAAAGTCGCAAAACTTTGACCTTTGCTTTGACTTCAGTTCTGACCCGTTTTAGTATGACTTGGATATGCCTTAGGACTTCCTTAGGACCAGGTGACATGATGGTATGACCCTCTGTGACTGGTTCGTTGTTTGTCCGAGTCATTTGCACATTTCCGTTATATGCTTAAAAGTTGACCATAATGCCCTTTTGACCTTAAAACGAGAATTTTGGATATGTGAAAGGACAATAACCTTAGCTACTGATTTATAAACTTGTCTCTAAAGTTTCATAACAATTCGAGGTCTAGAATAGGAGTTATGCTAAGTAGCGCAATTAAGAAAACTTTTGTTAATTAAACGGCGCACTTAGCATAAGGCCTATCTAAACCCAAATTTCAACACCAAACCTTTTACACACTGATGTAATATAATATTTTGGTATTTTTAAAGATTTTTAATTATTTTTAACCTGCTCATAACCTAAGGTTATGACCTTGATTCGGTAAATACCGAATATACCCTTTTCGGACATAAAACGAGTTCTACATAGTATTTTGACGCCAATCCAATTGCTACTGATTTTAAATAATAAATAAAGTATTTTGAACTATATAACCTGATCAGAAAACTCAGATTTCCTGTATAACCCGGAAATCGCTTAAAACGACTTTATACGCGTATTAAACACATAGTTTGGGTTTAAAACCATTTTTTGTCATAAATACTTATTACCTACTGATGCAACTTGTTAAAATAAGTGGTTTTACTGATTACTTCAGACCCGAACATCAGAAGTATAAATAATCTCTTTTATAATCTTTAAAATAACCAAAATACCCCTACGAGGCGTATTATGGGATTAAACTCGTTATGGGCATAATGGAAGGTATCCTACTGATATCACAACATATTTAGAGCATATTGACTTAGGAAACCTATATAGGACTCTTACGGTTACCCGTTGCGCCATTTACGCGTTCGGTTCGGTTTATGTAACTAGTTTACATAAATCAGCCGAAATGGGTCAAACCTTGTCGTTTTTATCTCAAAATCCAGAATGTGGTTGGATTACCCATATTATACAAGTCTTCAAACTTGTCGGGTCTAAATCACATTCTATTCCGGTCTTCGCTTATTCGTGCGTTCGAACCGTATCTTTCGTTAAAACTAATCGGTCTAAGTTTAGGCTTAATTAAAGACCCGTTAGGATTCTAATAGGTTATTATAAACCTTCGTTCCAGAATAGGAGACCCGGTTAAAGCTACTTGCAATTGCTGTTTGTGAAATATACTTTGCAAAGGTAAATACTTTTAACTTAATTTCCCTTATACGGGCTTGGGGTACGGTATATAGAATACCGCTTGGTCCAGCATTGAATCTTTGATCGAATAGAGATTAAATCATTGATATGCTTGTTTTGAAATGTTTTGTTTGCTTAAAGCCTTTGGGGGGTTAATGACCATGTCCCGGATATCCTTGGCATCATCTTACGAGATGGCCACGACTTGAGCACGGGGTGTAGGCGTACACCCGTCTGTGCATAAATGAATAAATAAATGATCTGGTGTGTCTATTGATCTTTAACCCGGACTACGGAACGGGCTACTGAACGCATAAGAAACATGTAATTCGTTTACAAGTATTATATTAAAATAATTATCCCAAGTTATAAAAGTTTGTGCCACGTGCATTCAAATTAATTTTATTAAACCTTTTTCAAAAGTGTCGGTTGAATGTATTTACCAGTGTAAACTGATGTATTTTCCCAAAAAGGTTAAGTGCAGGTACTATGCGAACTAGGCTGGCTTTCTCCTAGCGTCCACAATAAGTCTCGCAAGCTTGGATGTCAACTGTTGAACAATATTTCCTATTTATTTTTGATCCCCCTGTGGATTAATTTCAACTGTCTGTGATACATGATATTACAATAATATTCGGTTGAAATATATCTATCTTTTACTTCCGCTGTGCATTTATGTTGTTTGACTGTAATGTTACCAACTACGTCACGATACTCCCCCACCGGGCCCACCGGTGAAACGTGTGAATATCGGGGTGTGACACACACCCCCTCACATGTTCCATCACTCACAATCCATAACGCGTGAAATATATCACGCAGATTGAAAGATTTCATGTATCAGACTCAGAGAAAATGAGAAAGAAGGAAAATATTGTGTATTGTTCTATCTTATTTGAGTACAATGTATAATATTTATAACCACAACAAGCTAATCCAACACCCACTAACTACCTAACCTACACCACCAATAACTGCCATATCTGTAACGACCCAAAATCTGAATGTTAATGTTTGTTGTATGTTATTATGTGACACGTCAGGAAATAAATAACTAGGCTATTTAACCTAGTTAAGGGTATGGTCAAAAGTCTTAAATGATAAAGGTAATGTCAGTTATGTTTTAAAAGTAAACCAAGGGGCTAAAATGGAACAAATGAAAGTTAAGTTATAAAATATCTAACACACACAAACACACACATACGTGTGTTCGAGAGAGAGAGCAGGAGGCTCCCATGGAGCCTCAAACCCTAGTTCCATCTTTATGCTCAAATCGGAAGGCAAGATGAAGCTCAAATCCATAACCGAGCATGGATTAATGATCTTCAACACGAGGGGATCATAAGGTATGTCGAAAATCTAAGATTGGTGATCATGTGTAAAATGGGTTATGTTCTAATCCGTGAGTTCAAGTGAAATTGAGCATTGGTATGTGTTATAATCATCATATAGAACATGGATTATGCATGGTTTAGGTTAATTTGATGTTTAAGGGTGAAACCCGTTTGTTATGGTGAAGATGATGACATGGATAAATCATCTATGTCTAAATTCTTGCTTAAAATTGATGTATTTTGATTTGTAAGATGGATTCTTATGAGGGGAATTGAAAGAAATGTGATACTAGTATGTTTGATGTTTATGCATGTATGATTCATGTTGATTAGAAGGAAGAAATTGATGAATTATGTATGAGATTAAAAGGATATGCATGAACTAGTTGTACACTATGCTTACAAGGTAGTACACATATCAAAAGCATGATGAAATTATGAAGAAATTAAGATTAGATCACTTGTAAGTGATTAATAAGTAGTTATGAAGTGGGTTTTAAATGATGTAATGTAAATTGATGATTTACTTATGTTAACAATGTTTGGAATCATACATGCGTGTGAGTGTTTAAAGAAATTGGATAAGAAATGGTGAATTGTTGTTAGATGAAGTGGACAAAATGTGATGATAATATGTATGATGTTTAATTTTAAATACCACATGTTGATTAGTAGAAGGATTTGATGAACTATGTATGAATTTAGAAGATTGTGCATGAATTAGTTGTACGTTATGCTTAAAAGATGGTACGCACCCCAATCGTATGATAAAATGTATGTATTGTCGTCCGTATAGTCGATTACGATGTTGCGGGTATATAATGATAAGTCGAAAGATAAACTAAATGAACCGTTGACTTCTAAAAGTCAACCGTGTATAAGAAGGATGGTTAGGCGGGTTGTCCTAATTGTAAGATTAAGGTAAGTTATATGGAGCGCGTTTGACGAATGTGTGTTTAATGCGATGACATGATGGTTTACATGAGTTTGAAATGATATGAATTTGGTCACATGTATTATGCTTGCTAGAAGTAACTAATGAAAGTCAAATAGGAATTGTGCGATCGATATGATCGTTAACATGTACAATTATGTATGCTAATAAGAATGTGATTTCGATGACATGGAAGTATAGGAATCATGTCGAGACGGAATCAAGCACGGAAGGCTAACGGGTCAAAAGTGGCGAGGAAACGAGTATGAACATGGACGCACGAGGTAAGTGATTTCTTTGTAATCACTTCTTAGTTGTTTATGGAAAGTTATGTGCAATTTAATTAAGTATGATGATCGAGGTCAAGTAGGAAAGAATTGTATGAGACCGATGAAGTATTAAACGGAACTCCGAGCGAGGTATATGTGATTAAGAACTGTAGCTAAGTAGTAGGATTGGTTACTTATGCAAGGGAGTCCTTTGTTGTTAAGGATAGAGCAAAGTTGACAAAAACGCCCTTGATGGGTAAAACGAGCAAATAGTCTTAAAAGTTGATTACAAACAAGCTATTTGATTAAATGAATGTTTTAAAAAAACAAGAAAGCGAGAAGTATGGTTGTCGTAAGCTAAAGACCTTAAAATGCGCAAATACCCTTAACGGGTCAAAATAAGCTCTTGAGCGAAAATGGGTCAAGAGGATGCAAGGCATCCGATAACTTAATCTTGTATGATATACAATGTGGACATTATTAGGTTCATAAGAAGTCTTGGTCAAACAAACTAGTTTTGTGGATGAAGGCATGAACGGGTCGAATAAATCATAAATTAATAATAAGGCGATAGCGTGTAAGTTAAGAATTTCCTTAATCCGGATATGGGATTTTAAGTTCATATGATAGAATGTGAATTTACAAGCATGTAGGAAGAAACGGGAGGTCAAACGGGTAAACGGTTCAAAAGTTACGTGCGTTTTAGTGCGTACGAACGACGAAACGAACCTGCAGAAAACTGCAAAAACTAGAGGGCGTCGCCGACGGGTAGGGTACCTAAAGGTGGGATCCTAAAGAATATGTAGTAATATGGTACCTAAAGGTGGGATCCTAAAGAATATGTAGTAATATGGTACCTAAAGGTGGGATCCTAAAGGATATGTAGTAATATGGTACCTAAAGGTGGGATCCTAAAGAATATGTAGTAACAAGGTACCTAAAGGTGGGATCCTAAAGATTTTGTAGTAATAAGGTACCTAAATGTGGGATCCTAAAGAATATGTAGTAATATGGTACCTAAAGGTGGGATCCTAAAGAATATGTAGTAATACGGTACCTAAAGGTGGGATCCTAAAGAATATGTAGTAATATGGTACCTAAAGGTGGGATCCTAAAGAATATGTAGTAATAAGGTACCTAAAGGTGGGATCCTAAAGAATATGTAGTAATAAGGTACCTGAATGTGGGATCCTAAAGAATATGTAGTAATATGGTACCTAAAGGTGGGATCCTAAAGAATATGTAGTAATATGGTACCTAAAGGTGGGATCCTAAAGAATATGTAGTAATATGGTACCTAAATGTGGGATTCTAAGTTAAGAATTTCCTTTATGTATGTAGAAGCGTATTTATGTATATATGAAGATACGTATGATAGTATGTATATATGTGAAGGCGTAGATATGTATGTATGTATGCAAATGTGTATTTGTGTATGTATGCGAGTACGTGTGATCGTAGGCATGAAGGTAGAGACGTATAAATGTAGGTACATATGTAGAAGTGTATTTATGAATATATGAAGATACGTATGGGTGTAGGCATGTATGTATTGAGATATGGATGTATGCACGAGTATATGAAGTATGATTTTGGATACGTTAAGTGTTAATGATATTAATTATGTACCTGGAAAACGAAGATTTATGCAGGCACATTATTGAAGACTCACAAGGGAATGGATACGCTAATGATACGCTTAAAGCTAGAGAGAAAGGTGAATGGAAAGTGTACATGTATTGAGTCTTGTTTATGTATTGTATACTAATGTGATGAATGTATGTGGTGAGTGCAGGTTGTACGAATCACGAGTCATGAGGATCATCAAGGGATAGAGATCGAGGATCGAGTCACTAGTGAGATTGTACGGGAACGTTGATGTATATAATGTAGTAAACATAAGCTATGTTTTTACTTAGTAAATAAGTCGATTGATGGATTTATGTGGAAGAGTTATGTTAAAGTTAATTTTTAAATAAGTTAAGGTGTTTATAATGAAAGAAAGTTTATGGCTTGAACTTCCGCTGCGACTTTTAGTCAAATACGTATTAGGGTCTTACAAGTTGGTATCAGAGCCCTGGTTTGAGGGAATCAAGTACGAGAAGGTAAGTACTTGAACTCAAACTTGTGTGCTCTTGAGATAAGAAATCCGTACAATCCAAGACTCGATCAAGATCCAAAGGTAAAGGGTTGATGAAAGTATGCATTTATGTATACGTATAACAAAACTGACGGTTTTGTATGTGCAAGGTAAGCATAAGTGTTGGAAGAGGATGATCCGTGAATGCAGCCTAGAATGAATACTAAGGTAGGCAAAGAGGTAATAAGACAAGTAGGCAAATGAACCCAGGTATGTGAATTTAATGTAAGGATGTAAGCAATGGTAAAGTTCATTAAAGGAAGGAAAAGTTTTAAATGGAAGACAAGGATTGTATGTAATGAGGTACTGAAAGTGATACACGCGCCGAAACCTAAGTCTACGGACATATGGTGACAATTACATGAAGGCACGAAACTACTATGTGGATTGCGTACCTGGCCAGTACACGAGAAACGTATGACGTTCGTGAGATTATGATAATTGTTACAGGTATGTCCGGTAGAGTTGGGTAGCAGGCGGGCGTGTGGGGGAAATGGGAATTAAGACTCTCGGGAAGTTGAGAGTACTATGTAGGAATGAAAAGTATGAGTGGTAAAAAAAAATGAAGAATGTTGAATCCGTAAGAAGGTACGGATCAACAAGATATGAATGCAATGTATGAATGAAATGTTTGAATCCACGAGATGGATTCAAGGAATGCAATGTATGAATGAAATGATTTGAATCCATGAGACAGATTCAAGGAAGGAAAGATATGAATAATATGTCTGAATCCGGGAGATGGATTCAAGGAATGAAAGTTATGAATGCAATGTTTGAATCCATGAGACGGATTCAAGGATGAAAGGCATGAATGATATGTTTAAATCCGTGAGACGGATTCAAGGTATGAAATGCATGAAGAGAATGTTCGAAACCGCTAGACGGATTCAAAACATAGAAATAATGAAAGGTATGGATGCTATGATTGCGTCCGAAGGACGAGTTAAAATATAGAAATGATGAAAATAGCCCACATCGCGATGTGTCAATAGTTTGACCGTGGTTGTGTCAAACGAATCATGTGAGTAAGTGTAAGGTAACTGGATGAAAGAATGATTAGGATTGGCATGCAAACCCAAATTTTTAATTTTAAAATGAAAGAAAGAAGTTTTGAAACCGGGATGAGTTAGATGTGTTAGTAATCGACTCGTGGGAGTCATAATGTAAGGCGAGCTACCACCCGGACAATAAGTTAAGTATGAATAAGAAGGGTAAGCTTGGTCACGAGTACCAGAATAATGTAATGAATGTCTTTTCAAGTAAGTATGAATGGAAAGAAGCACGAACGTGTACCTCGATGCATCTATGATAAGTAAGAGGTGTCAGTGGGACTTGAAGGGTCAAACCGCAAGGGTGACGAAATAAGTAACTAGAGTAAAAGAATTGTATGTAAGGAATGAAGTATGGAATGTGTTATAGCATGTACGTAGGAAAATTGTAGAAGAGTTATAGATGGGTAATCACCTAGTGTAATGAATGATTGAATGATATATGCTAACCGCTAATGTTGTTGGTGATAATGTTGGATTAGTGATGTGATGAAACCAATCGTATTGGTGAAAGGACGTGCACGAGCGGAAGCTCATTACACGAAGGAATGAAAGTTGGCCTAAACGGTTAGTACTCGAGGAGAAGATGATCGATCTGGGTTGCAGATCGTGGTTTAGGAAATGAAAAAGAGGTTAGTGAAATGTTTAACTCATGATTGGAGAGATATGAACTATTTATATACGTGAACTAAGTAATGCATGAAGAGAAAGTAATAGTAATGTAAAATGAACGAAATGATTTAAAGATAATATAAAGGTATGCAAGGTATACGTAACTGTCGAAAACGTAGAGTAAGATTAACGTTAGAGTTAAGCACGTAGTTGTGACTATGAAATAGTAAGTTTTGTGGTGGTAACAAAACAAAAGTTGAATGTTATACAGAGTATGTAGAGAATGTAAATTTTTAGAAGTGAGATGGAGTAATTAGATCCATTAAGAATGGATCATATTAAAGGATGGAAGAGTATGTGTAATGACCAGTTATTGACAGGTCAAGTAAATGAAAATGCAAATGGAATAGGAAAGAATGATCAGGCAAGTATGGGCTAGTGGTCGTATGGATGGACTGGAAGAAAAGATAATGTGTGTTCGATGAAAGTGAGAAAGGTTTCGGGGACGAAACCTTGTTTAAGGGTGGTAGACTTGTAACGACCCAAAATCTGAATGTTAATGTTTGTTGTATGTTATTATGTGACACGTCAGGAAATAAATAACTAGGCTATTTAACCTAGTTAAGGGTATGGTCAAAAGTCTTAAATGATAAAGGTAATGTCAGTTATGTTTTAAAAGTAAACCAAGGGGCTAAAATGGAACAAATGAAAGTTAAGTTATAAAATATCTAACACACACAAACACACACATACGTGTGTTCGAGAGAGAGAGTAGGAGGCTCCCATGGAGCCTCAAACCCTAGTTCCATCTTTATGCTCAAATCGGAAGGCAAGATGAAGCTCAAATCCATAACCGAGCATGGATTAATGATCTTCAACACGAGGGGATCATAAGGTATGTCGAAAATCTAAGATTGGTGATCATGTGTAAAATGGGTTATGTTCTAATCCGTGAGTTCAAGTGAAATTGAGCATTGGTATGTGTTATAATCATCATATAGAACATGGATTATGCATGGTTTAGGTTAATTTGATGTTTAAGGGTGAAACCCGTTTGTTATGGTGAAGATGATGACATGGATAAATCATCTATGTCTAAATTCTTGCTTAAAATTGATGTATTTTGATTTGTAAGATGGATTCTTATGAGGGGAATTGAAAGAAATGTGATACTAGTATGTTTGATGTTTATGCATGTATGATTCATGTTGATTAGAAGGAAGAAATTGATGAATTATGTATGAGATTAGAAGGATATGCATGAACTAGTTGTACACTATGCTTACAAGGTAGTACACATATCAAAAGCATGATGAAATTATGAAGAAATTAAGATTAGATCACTTGTAAGTGATTAATAAGTAGTTATGAAGTGGGTTTTAAATGATGTAATGTAAATTGATGATTTACTTATGTTAACAATGTTTGGAATCATACATGCGTGTGAGTGTTTAAAGAAATTGGATAAGAAATGGTGAATTGTTGTTAGATGAAGTGGACAAAATGTGATGATAATATGTATGATGTTTAATTTTAAATACCACATGTTGATTAGTAGAAGGATTTGATGAACTATGTATGAATTTAGAAGATTGTGCATGAATTAGTTGTACGTTATGCTTAAAAGATGGTACGCACCCCAATCGTATGATAAAATGTATGTATTGTCGTCCGTATAGTCGATTACGATGTTGCGGGTATATAATGATAAGTCGAAAGATAAACTAAATGAACCGTTGACTTCTAAAAGTCAACCGTGTATAAGAAGGATGGTTAGGCGGGTTGTCCTAATTGTAAGATTAAGGTAAGTTATATGGAGCGCGTTTGACGAATGTGTGTTTAATGCGATGACATGATGGTTTACATGAGTTTGAAATGATATGAATTTGGTCACATGTATTATGCTTGCTAGAAGTAACTAATGAAAGTCAAATAGGAATTGTGCGATCGATATGATCGTTAACATGTACAATTATGTATGCTAATAAGAATGTGATTTCGATGACATGGAAGTATAGGAATCATGTCGAGACGGAATCAAGCACGGAAGGCTAACGGGTCAAAAGTGGCGAGGAAACGAGTATGAACATGGACGCACGAGGTAAGTGATTTCTTTGTAATCACTTCTTAGTTGTTTATGGAAAGTTATGTGCAATTTAATTAAGTATGATGATCGAGGTCAAGTAGGAAAGAATTGTATGAGACCGATGAAGTATTAAACGGATCTCCGAGCGAGGTATATGTGATTAAGAACTGTAGCTAAGTAGTAGGATTGGTTACTTATGCAAGGAAGTCCTTTGTTGTTAAGGATAGAGCAAAGTTGACAAAAACGCCCTTCATGGGTAAAACGAGCAAATGGTCTTAAAAGTTGATTACAAACAAGCTATTTGATTAAATGAATGTTTTAAAAAAACAAGAAAGCGAGAAGTATGGTTGTCGTAAGCTAAAGACCTTAAAATGCGCAAATACCCTTAACGGGTCAAAATAAGCTCTTGAGCGAAAATGGGTCAAGAGGATGCAAGGCATCCGATAACTTAATCTTGTATGATATACAATGTGGACATTATTAGGTTCATAAGAAGTCTTGGTCAAACAAACTAGTTTTGTGGATGAAGGCATGAACGGGTCGAATAAATCATAAATTAATAATAAGGCGATAGCGTGTAAGTTAAGAATTTCCTTAATCCGGATATGGGATTTTAAGTTCATATGATAGAATGTGAATTTACAAGCATGTAGGAAGAAACGGGAGGTCAAACGGGTAAACGGTTCAAAAGTTACGTGCGTTTTAGTGCGTACGAACGACGAAACGAACCTGCAGAAAACTGCAAAAACTAGAGGGCGTCGCCGACGGGTAGGGTACCTAAAGGTGGGATCCTAAAGAATATGTAGTAATATGGTACCTAAAGGTGGGATCCTAAAGAATATGTAGTAATATGGTACCTAAAGGTGGGATCCTAAAGAATATGTAGTAATAAGGTACCTGAATGTGGGATCCTAAAGAATATGTAGTAATAAGGTACCTGAATGTGGGATCCTAAAGAATATGTAGTAATATGGTACCTAAAGGTGGGATCCTAAAGAATATGTAGTAATATGGTACCTAAAGGTGGGATCCTAAAGAATATGTAGTAATATGGTACCTAAATGTGGGATTCTAAGTTAAGAATTTCCTTTATGTATGTAGAAGCGTATTTATGTATATATGAAGATACGTATGATAGTATGTATATATGTGAAGGCGTAGATATGTATGTATGTATGCAAATGTGTATTTGTGTATGTATGCGAGTACGTGTGATCGTAGGCATGAAGGTAGAGACGTATAAATGTAGGTACATATGTAGAAGTGTATTTATGAATATATGAAGATACGTATGGGTGTAGGCATGTATGTATTGAGATATGGATGTATGCACGAGTATATGAAGTATGATTTTGGATACGTTAAGTGTTAATGATATTAATTATGTACCTGGAAAACGAAGATTTATGCAGGCACATTATTGAAGACTCACAAGGGAATGGATACGCTAATGATGTGCTTAAAACTAGAGAGAAAGTTGAATGGAAAGTGTACATGTATTGAGTCTTGTTTATGTATTGTATACTAATGTGATGAATGTATGTGGTGAGTGCAGGTTGTACGAATCACGAGTCATGAGGATCATCAAGGGATAGAGATCGAGGATCGAGTCACTAGTGAGATTGTACGGGAACGTTGATGTATATAATGTAGTAAACATAAGCTATGTTTTTACTTAGTAAATAAGTCGATTGATGGATTTATGTGGAAGAGTTATGTTAAAGTTAATTTTTAAATAAGTTAAGGTGTTTATAATGAAAGAAAGTTTATGGCTTGAACTTCCGCTGCGACTTTTAGTCAAATACGTATTAGGGTCTTACAATATCAGACTATCATGAGCCAACTATATACACTCCAATACGCCCCTTCAAGCTGACCGGGAAGTGCCCACGTGAAGCTTGGACCGAAGACTATCAAAACGAGTCGCTGACAAGCCCTTGGTCAAAAGATCCGCCAACTGAACAGTCGTAGGGACATAACAAACACACAATGTCCGAGAAAGAATCATATCTCGGATAAAATACAAATCCACCTCAAGATGTTTCGTTCGTGTAACACCACGTAAAAACGTGTCCAATTATACATAGACACGTGTCCTAAACTCTGATTATGCAAAAGATTGAGTTTAAGGGACTAAAGTTGACAACGAGTGAAAATATGCAAACGAAAGGACTAAAAGTGTCAACATGCCAAACTTGGGCCTCTGAATGACCACACGTGAAGAAAATATTCTTAAATGGGTGATTGATTGGATATAAGAAGCCGTTTGTGAAAATAATCAAGAGATTATAAATTGCAAGGGTTGAAAGTGTCAATATGTCAATTCTGATCTCTGAGTGACCTTTTAACGAAACCAAGGCTTCAAAATATTCAAATATGCTCCCGAGAATATGTGGTAAAAATTTCACGTGATTCCGAGATCGTTAAGCATGTTTTTCAAACTTTGGGTTAAAAGCGTCAACTTGATGAAACTTGCTTTCATGAAGAAATTTAACGAACCCAAGCCTAACGAAGTTAGTTTATTCATCATGGAGCCTTAATATACTGACTACAAGGGCCTCACATGTCAACAACAAAGTAAAAAGGGGTTAAAAAGCATCAGGGACTAAAGTTGCCAACATTTAAAATCGTTTTGCCAGTTCAGCCGGTCCACGCGGCCCGCGTAAGCCTTCTCTATGGCTTATGCGGCCCGCCAGAGAGTGCCAGTAACAGAAATTCCTTGACAGGTGCGGGTTTGGCTGTTCCACCGCCTTAGTCTAGGTTATAACGACCTTTGGAGCTATATGTCGGTTCAATTTACTAGCTAGGACACCTGGGGTGATCCTAGGGCCCCCAAAAACACCTGGAATTAATCAAGAAGCATGGAATTTACTATATAAGTGAACCTAGACTTGTGTTCTTGAACACATTTACAAATACTTCACTTGCGGGACTTGCTCTGGAGTTCTCATCAGTAACAAGAGGATTACAAGTGTCGAAAAGATTGCTAGGACCATTAGTAAGCTTCTAGTTACTTGTTTAGTTGTTTAATTTAGCCTAATTACTATAAAGTCAAACTTTTAGTAAAATCAGTTTGACTTTCGTTTTATTTACATGTGGCTTAACCACTGATCAAACTGAAAGTGGTTATAGAACCACATTAGTATAGGTGATTAATCCTTAAAAGGGTGTCTCCTAATTATCTCGTTTGACCAGTTAATTGTCGGGTCAAAGTAGTTTGACAAAAAGTCAAACTGGACTGAAATTACAAATTTGATTAAAATTAATAAACCAGAGGTTCTAAATTATATTATAACATTCTAATGACTTGGTAATTAATATTTAATCGTGTTTTATCAGTCCTAATCCGACAATTAATAGTCCAAGGGCAGTTTATAATCGAAAGTCACAAAAGCTTGACTTTTGCTTTGACGTTCAGTTCTGACCCGTTCAAGCTTAATTCTTCCATGTTTTAAGCTTCCATTAGGACATATTACATTGTAGTATAACCCTCTGGAGTTATATTGCATGGTGCCTAATAGTTTGATTTATATGCTCTTGATCGTGATTATGCTTAGAAATGCCTAAAACGCCCTTTTTGCATAAAACCGAAATTTTTAACAATGTGAATGAACTAAAACCTTTGCTACTGATATTTAGACATGTCCTGAAAATTTGACATCAGTTTGAGGTCTAGAATGGGAGTTATGCTCAATAGCGTAATTAAGGAACTTTTTAGTATTTAAAGGCGTAATTAGCATAAAGCCTATCTAAACCCGATTTTTGACACCAAACTTTTTACCTACTGATGTTAAATAATATTTTAGGATTTTTGAAGATTTTTATTTATTTTTAGGCTGAGCATAACATAGGATTATAGCCTAATTTCGGTAATTGCCGGATTTACCCTTTTCATCCATAAAATGAGTTTTACATAACATTTTAAAGCCAAACTTTTTGCTACTGATTTTATTTGATAAATATAATATTTTGAACCTTATAAACTGATCAAAATCTCAGATTTCCTATTTTTACCATAATATCCCTTTTAATCGGATTTTAAGCGTTTTTAGCACCTAGTATGGGTCAAAACTAGATTTGACATATAAAACTCATAACCTACTGATGTTTTAAGCTAATCTATATAATATTACAGTAAGCTAAAGTTTTTAAACTCAGAAACCTATTTTAACCTTTAAAAGCCTATGTAAAATTACCCAAAAATGCCCCTACGGTGCATAGTTGGTTATAAAAGGTATATTTTTCATATATTAAGTATCCAACTGATGTAACTCATTAAAATACATGTTTTTACTAATCTAATCAGACCCGGAACTCAGATTTTTAAGTAAACTCTTTTATGAGCATTAAAATTACCAAAATGCCCTTATGGGACTTATTTTGGTTTAAATTGCTTTTTGGGCATAAATGTTAATATATTACTGATATATTAGCATATTTTGAGAATAATAATGATTAAGACCTGTATATAATATATTCGGTTACCCGTTACGCATTTACGCGTTCGGGTCGGTTTACGTGACTAGTTTACGTAAAATAGCCGAAACGGGCTTAACCTTATCATTAAATCCTCATTTTCCAGAATGTGTTTAATTTACCCATATTATACAAGTATCCAAGCTTGTCGGGTCTAAATCACATTCTATCCCGGTCTCCGCTTAATCTACACTTGTAATCCTCTTGTTACTAATGAGAGCTCCAGAGCAAGTCCCACAAGTGAAGTGTTTGTAAATGTGTTCAAGAACACAAGACTAGGTTCACTTATATAGTAAATTCCATGCTTCTTGATTAATTCTAGTTGTTTTTGGGGGCCCTAGGATCACCCCAGGTGTCCTAGCTAGTAAATTGAACCGACATATAGCTCCAAAGGTCGTTACAACCTAGACTAAGGCGGTGGAACAGCCAAACCCGCACCTGTCAAGGAATTTCTGTTACTGGCACTCTCTGGCGGGCCGTGTAAGCAATAGAGAAGGCTTACGCGGGCCGCGTGGACCGGCTGAACTGGCAAAACGATTTTAAATGTTGGCAGCTTTAGTCCCTGATGCTTTTTAACCCCTTTTAACTTTGTTGTTGATATGTGAGGCCCTTGTAGTCAGTATATTAAGGCTCCATGATGAATAAACTAACTTCGTTAGGCTTGGGTTCGTTAAATTTCTTCATAAAAGCAAGTTTCATCAAGTTAACGGTTTTAACCCAAAGTTTGAAAAACATGCTTAACGATCTCGAAATCACGTGAAATTTTTACCACATATTCTCGGGAGCACATTTGAATATTTCGAAGCCTCGGTTTCGTTAAAAGGTCACTCAGAGATCAGAATTGACATATTGACACTTTCAACCCTTGCAATTTATAATCTCTTGATTACTTTCACAAACGGCTTCTTATATCCAATCGATCACCCATTTAAGAAATTTTCTTCACATGTGGTCATTAAGAGGCCCAAGTTTGGCATGTTGACACTTTTAGTCCTTTCATTTGCATATTTTCACTCGTTGTCAACTTTAGTCCCTTAAACTTATTCTTTTGCATTATCAGAGTTTAGGACACGTGTCTATGAATAATTGGACACGTTTTTACGTGGTGTTACATCCTCACCCCCTTTAAAGAAATCTTGACCCCGAGATTTATTGGAATAAGTGAGGGTACTTCTGTCTCATAGTGGACTCAACTTCCCACGTATACTCAGGACCTCTACGAGCGTCTCATTTAACCTTTACTATAGGTACATACTTCCTTCGAAGCTTTTTGACTTGAGGGTCTTCTATCGATATAGGTTTCTCAATGAACCTCAAGCTTTTATCAACTTGTACATCTTTATGAGACATAGCTAGCGATTCATCAGCTAAGCATTTCTTGAGATTACAAACGTGGAACACATCATGAATTCCACTCAGCTCCTTTGGCAAGTTTAGCTTATAAGCTACACTGCCTACACATTCGATGATCTCGAATGGTCTAATATATCTAGGGCTCAACTTTCCTTTTTTACCAAAACGCATCACACCTTTCTAGGGTGACACTTTCAATAGAACTTTATCGCCTACTTCAAACTTTAGAGGTTTCCGCCTCTTATCAGCATAACTTTTCTGCCTGTCCCTGGCAGCTTTTAGGCGATCGCGAATCTGGACAATCTTGTCCATAGTCTCAAGGACTATATCAGGTCCTGATATCTGAGCTTCTCCCACTTCTGCCCAACAGACAGGCGTTCTGCATTTCTGACCATATAATGCCTCAAAAGGCGCAGCCTGAATGCTGGTATGATAACTATTGTTATAGGAGAACTCAATCAATGGCAGGTGGTCATCCCAACTACCACCCAAATCAATAACACATGCACGAAGCATGTCTTCTAAAGTTTGAATAGTACGCTCACTCTGAACATCAGTCTGAGGATGATAAGCAGTACTAAAATTCAAACGTGTGCCCAAAGATTGTTGGAAAATTTTCCAAAAATGAGAGGTGTATCTAGTATTTCTATCAGAGATAATAGCCACCGGTACTCCATGAAGAGCTACAATCTTATCAACATACAACTGGGCTAACTTATCGGAGCTATGAGTCTCCTTGATGGGTAAGAAATGAGCTGACTTCGTTAGTCTATCAACTATAACCCATATAGTGTCATTTCCATGCCTTGTTTTAGGTAACTTGGTTATAAAATCCATGGTTACCATTTCCCATTTCCAAGTGGGAAGTTCCGGCTGTTGTAGAAGACCTGATGGCTTTTGATGTTCAGCCTTAATCTGGGCACATGTCAGGCACTTAGCTAATGGGTGACAATAGATTTCTTCAAACCTATTCACCAATAATTTGCCTTTAAGTCTTGATACATCTTGTCACCTCCCGGGTGAACCGAATATTTAGAATTGTGGGCTTCCTGAAGGATCACATCCCGTAGTCCTCGTTGAATAGGAACCCAAATTCTACCGTTCATTCTAAGAATTCCATCCTTTCCAGGTGTTAACTATTCAGCAGTTACACCTAACTTTTCATTTGGAAGATTAACTTCCAATACAACATCTTTTTGTGCAGCCAACAGCCTTTCATTCAAATTATTCTTTAACTCAATGCTCTTGGCATTGATTCTAATCGGTTTAACTCTTTCCTTTCGGCTTAGAGCATCCGCAACCACATTTGCCTTACCTGGATGGTAGCGAATCTCGCAATCATAATCATTTAAGGTTTCCATCCAACGGCGTTGTCTCATATTGAGCTCTTTTTGACTGAACAGATGTTGGAGACTTTTGTGATCCGAATAGATCACACATTTAGTTCCATATAAATAATGTCTCCACAACTTTAGTGCGAATACTACAGCGCCCAATTCTAAATCATGGGTGGTGTAGTTCTTTTCATGCACCTTTAACTGTCGCGATGCGTAGGCAATTACATTGCCTCGCTGCATAAGTACACACCCCATGCCGGTGTGTGAAGCATCGTAGTAAACAACAAAATCTTCAACTCCATCCGGTAGAGACAGTACCGGAGCATTGCTCAACCTTTGTTTCAGGGAATCAAAAGATTCCTTCTGCTTTGGACCCCAGTCAAACTTCACATTCTTACGGGTCAAGGAGGTTAATGGTGCAGCTATTCTTGAGAAATTCTCAATGAACCTTCTATAATATCCTGCTAAACCCAGAAAGCTGCGAATTTCTGTAGGTGTCTTAGGTATTTCCCAATTCATAACAGCTTCCACTTTGGCAGGATCTACTTGGATACCTTGTTCACTGACAACATGTCCAAGGAACTGGACCTTACGCAACCAAAATTCACACTTGGAGAATTTGGCATACAACTTCTCTTGTCGAAGTAGTCCTAAGATACACCGAAGGTGCTTTTCATGTTCCACTTGGTTACGGGAGTAAATAAGTATGTCGTCTATAAAGACAATGACAAACTTATCCAAATACGGCTTGCAGACTCTATTCATGAGATCCATGAATGTTGCAGGCGCATTAGTGAGCCCAAAAGGCATCACTAAGAACTCGAAATGTCCATACCTCGTTCTAAATGCTGTCTTCGGAACATCTTCAGTTTGAACCTTGAGTTGATGATACCCAGATCTTAAATCAACCTTTGAGAAATAACTCGCTCCTTGGAGTTGATCAAACAAATCATCGATCCTGGGTAAAGGATAACGATTCTTGATCATTACCTTATTCAGTTCACGGTAATCAATGCATAAGCGCATTGATCCGTCCTTCTTTTCACAAACAGAATTGGAGCTCCCCAAGGCGAAGAGTTGGGCTGAATGAAACCTTTTTCCAATAATCCATCCAGTTGAGTTCTGAGCTCTTTCATCTCGGTAGGCGCTAGACGATACGGAGCTCGTGCAATAGGCGTAGATCCTGGAAGGATGTCTATCATGAATTCTACTTGCCTCTCAGGAGGTAATCCAGGTAACTCGTCAGGAAAGACATCAGGATACTCTGAAATGATTGGAATGTCTTCAATCTTCGGCTTTAGATCATTCACAGTCACTTGTGCCATGTAAATGACACATCCACCCTTCAAACACTGAGATACCTTAAGGATAGACATATTGCTGGGCAACCCATACTGTGTGTCTCCTTGGATAGTGACTGATTCACCGGAGGGGGTTTTGATAATGATAAGCTTTTTATCACAGGAAATTTGGGCTTGGTTATGCGACAACCAATCCATGCCTAAAACTATATCAAAACCAGCCAATTTGATTGACAGGAGGGACAGCGGGATAGAATGGTTCTTAATGGATATGGAACATCCATCAAGAAGAGTTGAAGCTGATTCTAAGGTACCATCAACAAGTTCTACCTCATACTTTATGTCTAGTGTCTTAATAGGCAAATTCAACAACTTACAAAACTTATGATCTACAAAAGACTTATCAGCACCGGAATCAAATAAGACTCTAACACAAATATTATTGATGAGGAAGGTACCTGTTATGACATTATCATCGGTCACCGCTTCCCGTTCCTGCATCTGAAACACCCTGGCATTGTTCTTCTTAGCCTCCTCAGGCTTCTTCGCATTCTTGGGGCAATTGGTCTTGATGTGCCCCTTTTCATTGCAACCGTAACAGGTTTCATCCTTAATGTTCTGACACTCGACAGATTTGTGCCCCTTCTTCTTGCAGATCCCACACGGTTTGGCCTGTGGGTCTCGGTTGCACTTGCCAAAATGCCTTTTGTGGCAAGTCTTGCACCTGGGCCTATCGCCTGTTTGCCCTTTCTTGGAACCAGAGTTCCCCTTTCCCTTCTTATTCGACTGGGAAGACTGATCATCCTCTCTCTTCCTCTTTCCTAAATCTGTAGTCTTCTTTTCCCTACTCCTCACAATATCCAAAGTGAGGGATAAAGATAGATCCACAGCGGATCTATAGGTGGTTGGCTTTGAAGCCTTAACATTTCCCTTAATTTCAGGGGCCAAACCACTAATGAAACGCGCAATGCGTTTAGGCTCAGGAGTGACTAGATAGGGAACCAGCCTTGACATGGAATTAAAACTAGTCACATAGGATCTACAGTCCAGATCCTTCATCACAAGGGTGAGGAAATCAGTTTTTACACGCTCGACTTCATGTTGAGGACAATAAGCATCCTTAACCAGATCAACAAACTTCTCCCACGAGAGATTATACAGATGAACTTTCCCGGTGGACTGTACTAACGCTTTCCACCATGTAAGGGCATCACCCTTAAAAGATTGAGAGACAAACATGACCACATCCTCTTTAGCACAACCGCTAATATCTATCACCGTTTCCATCTCATCTAACCACTTCATACAGTCCATCGCCCCTTTTTCTCCTGTAAAATCTCTTGGCTTACAGGAGACAAGGTACAACCTTTGATGTGCCTAAGGGTAGGCTCAAGAACAACCTGCTTCTTGGGTACACTACCCTGGTTAGACGAGTGCAGGGACTCACTTTTCCTGTGAGTATGTGGTTGAGAATGGGTTCTCGAAAGAGTTTGAGACCGAACAACACTCGGCTCCTTAAACTTTGCCTCTACCGATCGAGAAACTGCAGCGGTGATTAAAGCTTGCAGTTCGGCACCAGTAATATTGATTCTGGTGTTGCCCTCTGCTGGATGACTATTTGCTTTGTCTGAGCCAGCCATTTCTAAATGCTATAATATAGACAATAATAATATTTTAAATTACATATAGATTCATCGCATTGATGATCCAATGGTCATGGTATTATTGCACCATTTAGACCATTTCAAGTCATAATTAAAAATTAATAGAATACATTATTCTCTACATTTTTAGGCAAGGGAAAAATAGAATTTTCATAACTGCCAATGTCATAAAAGACATTTTTATTTATCATTAAACTCGTTTCGAAGGACATTAAAATAGCTTAGAAAGGTTGTCACAATAAAGAGTTAAGATCTAACTAACGATCTTAAAGATCAGTGATCTTTTAAGGTTTGAACGAAGTTCATCGCCTTTTTGACAAGAAGTTTATGGATTGTACTTTCATTGTCATTTTTTACACCTTTGCTTAAAAGCATGCATCTCAAATGGATGTCTTGGTGTATACATCATATTGATGTTTACTAGCCATGATTCGCATTGATCATTTTGGCTTTATGTGACTTGGGAAGATCCAAGTACCTTTTGGAAGCTTGTGTGGTTTCTCGTACCGCACAGCTGGGAGTGTTAACATATTTTCAGATGTTAACAGAGAGTTGCTATCTTAAAAAGGTTGTACCATCATAGCCAATTAAAACTTTGGCTAGGTTATACCTCTAAGAATTTCTTTGGCAGATCAATTATAAATTGAAAAGAGATAACAGGGTGTATTAAAATACACAATTAAAAACCAAAGTTGAAACTTCATTAAGAGAAAACAAATACAACTGGCCTAAACGGGACTTAGGAAAAGACAAACTACCCGCGCAGGGCCATACAGAAAGGAAAATAAGTCCACGCAGGGACTTGATACAAAAACTAAACAAATGTCCACACAGGGACACGATTACAACAAACAAGAAAACAAAACAATCCTCTACTTCTTCTTCCCTTTGATAAGGTTCGCAAGACCTTTCATGAAGCTAGTATGCCTTTCCTTGTTCTTCCTAGCCTTGTTCTCAACCTTATCTAGCCTCTCTAGAATTTCTTGGGTTTGTTGCTATTGCTGTAGCTGCTGGGAGGTGGTGGCTGGTACGGCGGGTACTGGTAACCCTGAACTGGGTATCCAGCTGGATGCATAGGAGGGTAAGTAGAAGGATAGAGGTGGTGATACTGCGCAGCCGTAAGGTAAGGGTCTTTTGATACATAGTCCGAGGGGTACCCCGATGGGTTCTCATAAGGATTGTACCTGGAAGGACCTGGGTACGTCCGGATTGGGTTATCAAAACCCACAGGCGGCTGAGGTGGTGCATAAGAAGCTTGCGGAGGATTAGCCTCCGGTGCCGCGTTTGAGGGCCCACCCAACTGGGGGTCCTCTGAAATAGGGGGATAGGAACTCGAACCATGAGGAGAACTGAAACGAGGTCCTCCTCTTACGGACATGCGTGCATTCCTCCTTCGCCTCACAGGCTCGGGAGGTGGCTGCGGTGGCTCCTGCGGTGGCTCCTCTACCGGGAGTGGTGGTGAGACAGCTTGGAGTTGAGGTTCTTCCAAAGTTGGTTGAGCTGGAGAGCTATGGTAAGATGGGGTAAAGAACCAATCATAGGTACCCATCATCTCCTGGAATGAGTCGAGCCCACGGTATGGGGATCCCTAAAATGAAGACCCACTAGATATGCTGATAGGGTGGCCCGGGGTTCCTGTTTGCATCTCCGGGTCGGGGTCATCATCCATCTCCATTTCCTGAGAAAAATAGTCCTCAGGGCCCAATGGGTTGTAGCCAAGAAAATCATTAACATAATCGGCTGGGTTGAACTGTCCAGGGGAGTAGGGGGAGTCAGAATGATGAAACGAATGGGAATGCAAAGAGTTATGAGATGGGTAAGACTCATGCGAATGGTGAGATTGTTGAGAGTGGTGAGAGTGTTCGGGCTCGTCTGGAGCAAACGACCCGAAAGACGGATGAAAAGAAGGCGAAGAGCTTAGCGAGACTGAGTGTCTTGCCGGCTCGTAAGGTTGACCCCACGCATGGGACCCTTGCCTCGTCCTCTTACTCTTAGAGGCATGTTGGTAAATTTCTTGTAGAAACAAGAAAACAAAAATAAAACAAAACATAATAACAGCAAAGGAAAAGTAAAGATATATCCTAGGTCATTTGCCTAGACTCGAGAGTCTAAGGAATGTGCTTATTGTGTCATTGAGATTAAACACAAAAGGTTAGTGTTTAATTCACTCAATGTTGGCTCTGATGTCAACCTTACGAGCCGGCAAGACACTCAGTCTCGCTAAGCTCTTCGCCTTCTTTTCATCCGTCTTTCGGGCCGTTTGCTCCAGACGAGCCCGAACACTCTCACCACTCTCAACAATCTCACCATTCGCATGAGTCTTACCCATCTCATAACTCTTTGCATTCCCATTCGTTTCATCATTCTGACTTCCCCTACTCCCCGGGACAGTTCAACCCAGCCGATTATGTTAACGATTTTCTTGGCTACAACCCATTGGGCCCTGAGGACCATTTCTCTCAGGAAATGGAGATGGGTGATGACCCCGACCCAGAGATGCAAACAGGAACCACGGGCCACCCTATCAACATATCTAGTGGGTCTCCGTTTTAGGGATCCCCATACCATGGGCCCGACTCATTCCAGGAGAGGATGGGTACCTATGATTGGTTCTTTACCCCATCTTACCATAGCTCTCCAACCCAACCACCTTTGGAAGAACCTCAACTCCAAGCTGTCTCACCACCACCACTCCCGGTAGAGGAGCCATCGCAGGAGCCACCGCAGGCACCTCCCGAGCCTCCGAGGCGAAGGAGGAATGCACGAATGTCCGTAACAGGAGGACACCGTTTCAGTTCTCCTCATGGTTCGAGTTCCTATCCCCCTATTTCAGAGGACCCCCAGTTGGGTGGGCCCTCAAACGCGGCACAGGAGGCTAATCCTCCGCAAGCTTCTTATGCACCACCTCAGCCGCCTGTGGGTTTTGCTAACCCAATCCCAACGTACCAAGGTCCTTCCTGGTACAATCCTTATGAGAACCCATCGGGGTACCCCTCGGACTATGTATCTCAAGACCCGTACCTTACGGCTGCGCAGTATCACCACCTCTATCCTTCTACTTACCCTCCTATGCATCCAGCTGGATACCCGGTTCAGGGTTACCAGTACCCGCCGTACCAGCCACCTCCTCCCCAGTAGCTACAGCAACAGCAACAAACCCAAGAAATTCTGGAGAGGCTAGATAAGGTTGAGAAAAAGGCTAGGAAGAACAAGGAAAGGCATACTAGCTTCATGAAAGGTCTTGCGAACCTTATCAAAGGGAAGAAGAAGTAGAGGATTGTTTTGTTTTCTTGTTTGTTGTAATCGTGTCCCTGCGTGGACATTTGTTTAGTTTTTGTATCAAGTCCCTTCGTGGACTTATTTTCCTTTCTGTATGCCCCTGCGCGGGTAGTTTGTCTTTTCCTAAGTCCCGTTTAGGGCAGTTGTATTTGTTTTCTCTTAATGAAGTTTCAACTTTGGTTTTTAATTGTGTATTTTAATACACCTTGTTATCTCTTTTCAATTTATAATTGATCTGCCAAAGAAATTCTTAGAGGTATAACCTAGCCAAAGTTTTAATTGGCTATGATGGTACAACCTTTTTAAGATAGCAACTCTCTGTTAACATCAGAAAAAAATGTTAACACTCCCAGCTGTGCGGTACGAGAAACCACACAAGCTTCCAAAAGGTACTTGGATCTTCCCAAGTCACATAAAGCCAAAATGATCAATGCGAATCATGGCTAGTAAACATCAATATGATGTATACACCAAGACATCCATTTGAGATGCATGCTTTTAAGCAAAGGTGTAAAAAATGACAATGAAAGTACAATCTATAAACTTCTTGTCAAAAAGGCGATTGTAACAACTGTCAATAAAACCCGTAATTAGGATAATAATTATTCAATAAGAAAACCCTAATTAAGACACCCAAGTAATTTGGCATAAACCCTGAAATTTCCGGAATAATCGGAATCAGGATCAGGGCCCCTAAAACTCAGGGGGGTTAAACCCTAATTGATATTTATCTCGAATTATGCGTTGTAAATTATGGAAATTCGATTGTAAATGATTCAGCAGACCTATAACACTGAGAAGGCTAGTCTACAAGCTAAAACGCACCCTTTACGGACCGTAAAGGAAAGTCCTTACGGACCGTAAGCTAACCGGCTCCCTTACGGACCGCAAGGGTCCAGGCATACGGTCCGTATGCGAGTCGAAATTTGGGCTATAAATAGCCGACCTTGGCAGTCGACCATTGATGTTAAAACGTCAATCAGAAACCTTCTGTGCGTCGTTATTAGGCCGTTATACTACAAATTAAACACACACTACACACGAGGTACTGCCGCAATCAGGGTAATAACTCGATCGCTATTACGATTCAACGTCCGATCGATTATAACTATCCAACGATAATCCAGGTGCTGCTCAATTGAGCTTGTACTTTGATTATTCGTCGTGATTTCGACTTGAATATTTGAGTGCTGTTCGAATTCGGACTATGCTCTGTTATTCGTTGTGAATCCGATTGAATTATCGAGTATTGCACTGATTAATCGTTGTGAGGGTTTAATCTCGTGAATTGACGTAACTGCTGTATTAGTTACTAACCTGCCTGTGTGTGCATTGTGTTAAACTAGGTGTAATCAAGGCTAATCAGTAGGCTTATCTATTTGCTCGTTAATCTGCAATGTGAGTCATTCTTCTTTTTAAACTGTTTTCTCACAGTTTGTGAATAAGTATTACAAAACTCCAAATTATTTTCAAGGTTATAATTACAGGGATTAAGTCTTTGTAATCACCAAATTACAGCTGGTATGTGGGGTTTTGTGCACATTACTATTTTTATCACTCTAGGTGAGTGAGCCTGATAATCGTCACTATTGGGGCGACGGGACCCAATAGTGGTATGACCACAGTCACAGATCCGGTCGAGTGACAAATACCCATTCTTGATAATTGGTTGATAAAAACATTGTAATTCCCCTTAATACTGTAATTTATAACTAACGGGTCGTTTTAGAAAACTGAATGATTCACTCAGTATTTCCCCGCTGACAAAACCTTTTTCAAACATGTTTCAGGTGATCTGTGTGATCCAGGAAAAGTGCTGTAAAGCACTATCAAGCTCAGAAAAGTGGCTCAGTGTGAATAAACCAATAAAACATGTTTTGGAAAATAAAGATTTCTGTGTGAAATCAACTTATTGTAAATTATGGGATTTATCCCTTAAACTTTGTGTAATATATTAAACGAGTATTTTCCGGTGAAAAGATCCTGTAAATAAAAAGATTTCCGCTGTCGCATAAAGTAAATACCACGGGTACCATTGAACTCTGCGCCACGGCCCCCGGCTCCGTCCAGGGTAGGGTCGGGAGCCGTGACAGAGAAGGTGGTATCAGAGCTAAGAATTAATAAATATTGAGCCACTGATCGAGCCGCTGATTAAGCCTAATACTAAATTAAGTATTTGACAGAATACTTAAATTTATTAGTTGTTATTTTGTGATTATATGTTTTATTAACTGATTATTTGTTAGTTACAGTATGGGTAAACAAAAGCTGTCTGCTATCTACCACAAACTAAATGTTGCATCTTTTTCTAAAAACCCAGTAAACCTAGAAGAAGGAATCTTTGTCCGCAAGGCAAACTATGAAAATCCTCTTTCCCCAGAGAAAAGGGATTCGATACTTAAAAAGAGTCAGGGGACAAAGAAACCCCGAACCAAGAGAGTTAGGTTTAACCCAGAAGTCCAAGAATTTGGTAATAGTGCACCTTGGGAAGATAAAATAGACGGGAAATGGGCAAATCTCTATATGCTAGCTACTGTAGCAGAAAATATCAACCTCTAAATTTCCAAGTAATCGAGTCTAATAGAAAAATTACTATCCAGTAAATAAATAAAACCTCAGTGTGTTTATTTCTGTTGTCCTCTGTATAAATTATGCAATAAAACTTCAGTGTTTGTTTGTTAAACTTTGTTCCAAAGTTTTAACATTACATTTTGTATTTTGCATATATACTATGCAGCATGAATGAGATGTCGGAAGCTTTTCAGAATCTCAACTTATATCCAGTGCCTATCGAAGTCTCTCACGACTTTACTGGTTACATTGCTGACATAGAAGAACCCGTGGAATTCCATGCTCCACCGCTGGAAAAAGCCAAACCTAAAAAGAAGAGAAGATACGTAGGGTGGAGGAAAGTACGTCGTAGGAAACCAGCCACTAGGAGACTTCCCAAAATAGAAAATCCTGTGAGTGTGAGCAAGGGAAAGGAAATAGAAACTGGAGAAAGTTCGAAACCACCAGAAAAGGAAATAGGAATAGATCTTAAGCAAAAGGGAATAGAGATTGGCGAAAGTTCTAAACAACCAGAAGAAATCACATTCCAAGACGAAATAGACCGTCTATTAGGAAACTGTGAAGTCATAAGCCCAATCCGTACTAATTTGTATCCTTACTCGGCTACAGTCCAATTTCCCTTAAACGTAGCACCAGCTATTCCCGAACCTTTAATCCACACCCGACCACTAGGCGAACTAGAGGAATGGTGGACAAACGACTGGCAATTCCAAAACATAGTTAACAGTCCTTATAGTTTTCTTCCACAATTCGACCCAAAACCAATTCCGAATCCTCCCATGAGTAATGAAAACCTGGCTGAACTCCGTCAGTTCGGTGAAGAACTGATAGGTACGGGTAATAGGATCAGGGAAATGGGAGAGCATCTAACTTGGAAGTACGATGAGAGGGAACATCGTTACTAGAAATGTCAGTTAAACCACAGGAAGCCGTATTGTATAATAGTGTAAATAAGTAACTTAAAACTTTGTAAAATGGGCAATAAAACCATGTAAGATACGGTGTGTATGGATGCATATACAATATACAATAACAAAATGAAAGTCGAGAAATCGACAATTTTGGTTATATCTGTATGTTGTGATAAAATATGTGTTCATCTGTGTGAATTTTGTTATTAATAAGTTAGACACTAATAATTCCTACCAATTAGCAGATGGAAAACGCTAACAATGAACCAATTAATGAAGTAAATCAATCTGAGCAAGAACAAGAAGATCAATATATAACTCGACAAGATATCGAGCACTTTATCGCCCAAGGGATAGCCCATGCTATTCCAGCAATTGTGGCTGCTGTTCAAAAAACCTGCCGAACCACAACAATTAAATCCTAGTAAACGTACTCTGGAAGATAACGGCAGTAACAGCATAAATGGAGGCGGTAATCATAACGGTCATGATCCGCAACAAGTCCCACTTCTAAAAAGAATAAAAGCTGCAACATCTGGTTGCACTTACAAAGAATTTCTTGCTTGCAAACCCGCTGAATTTGCAGGTAACGAAGGGGCAACTGCAACACTGCGTTGGTTAGAGAAAACCGAAGCAGTAATCGCAATAAGCAAATGTGCTGAAGAGGATCAGGTGATGTATGCATCAAATCTGTTCAAAGAAGGAGCGCTAGAATGGTGGAATACGGTCCTCCAGGCAAAAGGAAGAAGGATAGCCTATGCCATGAGTTGGGAAGAATTTAAGAGTCTTGTAGAAAGAAAATTCTGTCCCGAATATGAAAAAGATCAAATAGCAAACAAATTCCTAAGTCACCGCATGACAGGGGTAGATTGTCGGGGCTATACTTCGACATTCTTTGAATACGCAAGGGTAGTGCCAACACTGGCTTCGCCAGAACCGGTACTTATTTCCCGTTACATCTGGGGGTTAATTAGTGAAATCCGAAACATCGTTAAAGCTACGAGACCTCGTACTATTGACGATGCTGTGGAATTAGCTAATACCCTAACAGATGAATTAGTGCGCACAAGAGAAGAAGATCGCAAGAAGGAACTGGCACAAAAGATTACCCAAGGATTTCGTGTGGGTAATACTAAGAAAAGAGGAACGGGGCAATCCTCATCATCCCCGTTCTGCAAAACTTGCAAAAAGAAGCATTATGGACAATGCAACATGGTTTGCAATTTTTGCAAGACAAAAGGACATCGGGAAGAAGACTGCAGGAAGAAAACAAGAATTTGTTATAATTGCAGAGAAAGAGGTCATTTCCAATTTGAATGTCCTAAATTAGCTAAACCTGTAGCCAACCAAGCCAAACCAACTGAAGGAACAACTAAGAGAAATGCACGTGCATTCCAGCTAACCACCGAGGAGGCCGAACTCATTCCGGATGTGATAGCTGGTACGTTCTTAGTACATGATGTGTTTGCAAAAGTATTATTTGACTCTGGTGCGAACCAAAGTTTTATTAATACTTCATTTTGTCAAGATCTTAAGTTACCTTTAACCACTCTTAGGCAAATTTTCACAGTTGAAACCGCAGAAGGAAATTCTGTGAAAATAGATAAAGTCTGGCAAGAAGGAAAAATAAAATTATTAGGCCATAAGTTTTCTGCAAACCTGTTACCAATGAATTTAGCCGGATTCGATGTAGTGTTAGGAATGGATTGGTTAATAGCCAATCATGCTCGAATCCTATGTGATAAAAATGCTGTAGAAATTCAAACCCCTTCCGGAGAAGTAATTTTAATTACTGGAGATAAACCCCGAAAGCCACTAAAATTCATTTCCGTAATGAAATTAGCTAGTTATTCGAGAAAGCAGGAAATGGTGTATATGATTTCAGTAATCATTAACACTAAAGATAAGGAACTTCAGGACATCCCGGTAGTGTCAGAATACCCAGACGTTTTTCCAGAAGAATTACCTGGATTACCACCTGATAGAGAAGTAGAGTTTAGAATTCATTTAATTCCAGGTACTGCACCAATAGCTAAAGCACCATATAGATTAGCACCTACCGAAATGCTAGAATTGAAAAAGCAATTAGATGAATTGTTAAGCAAAGGATTTGTACAACCTAGTTCATCCCCTTGGGGTGCACCAGTGTTGTTTGTGAAAAAGAAAGATGGATCGATGAGAATGTGTATCGATTATAGGGAGTTGAATAAGGTTACGATTAAGAATCGATACCCATTACCTAGGATTGATGATCTTTTCGATCAATTACAAGGAGCTAGGTACTTCTCAAAGATAGATTTAAGATCCGGATACCATCAGTTGAAAGTACAAGAAGAAGACATACCTAAAACTGCTTTCAGAACTAGGTATGGTCATTATGAGTTTACAGTCATGCCCTTTAGGTTAACAAATGCCCCAGCAGCATTTATGGACATGATGAATCGAATCTGTAAGCCATACTTGGATAAATTTGTAATCGTTTTCATCGACGATATACTTATTTATTCCAAAAGCCAAAAAGAACATTGTGAGCATTTACACGATCTCTTAACTTTGTTAAGAAAAGAAAGGCTTTATGCCAAATTCTCAAAATGTGAATTTTGGCTGCAAGAAGTTCAATTCTTAGGACATGTGGTAAATCACGAAGGTATCCATGTAGATCCTGCTAAGATAAAAGCAATTACAAAATGGAAAGTCCCACAAACAGCAATGGAAATAAGAAGTTTTCTAGGCTTAGCTGGATACTATAGACGATTTATCAAAGATTTTTCTAAGATAGCCGTCCCTTTAACTAAGTTAACCTGTAAAGCTACTAAGTTTGAATGGGGACCTAGACAAGAAGAAGCTTTTAAGATTTTAAAGCATAGATTGACGAATGCACCAATCTTAGCTTTACCCGAGGGAACAGAAGACTTTGAAGTATATTGTGATGCTTCAAAATTAGGCTATGGATGTGTGTTGATGCAACACAAGAAGGTAATTGCATATGCTTCTAGAAAATTGAAAAGGCACGAAGAGAATTATACGATTCATGATCTAGAATTAGGAGCCATAATTTTTGCCCTTAAAATCTGGAGACATTATCTGTACGGAAGTAAGTTTACTGTCTATACAGATCATAAAATCTAAAATATATATTTGGGCAAAAAGAATTAAACATGAGGCAAAGAAGATGGATGGAGATGCTGAGCGATTACGACTGTGATATTCAATATCACGAAGGAAAGGCAAATGTAGTTGCCGATGCCTTAAGTCGTAAGTACCATGAAAAACAGAAGCGAGTCCGTGCTCTGAGATTAAATCTCCAAGTAGATTTAATGGAACAAATCAAAGAAGTTCAGAAAACAGCAATCAAAGATGATGCTGAAGGAATGAAAGGTTACCTAAAAGAACTAGAGCAAGGAAATGATGGAATTTGGAAATTTCATAAGAAACGAATTTGGGTACCTAAACAAGGAGAGTTAAGAAATAAGATTCTAGAAGAAGCTCATAAATCTAGGTATACCATGCACCCAGGAAACAGTAAGATGTACCAAGATTTAAGAAATAATTTCTGGTGGATAGGAATGAAAAAGGATATAGCCGAATACGTATCCAAGTGTTTAACTTGTTCACAAGTTAAGGCTGAACACCAGAAACCTTCCGGATTACTACAACAATTAGAAATGCCTGTATGGAAATGGGAACTCATAACAATGGATTTTGTTACTAAGTTACCCAAAACCAAAAGAGGTAATGATGCGATTTGGGTAATTGTAGACCGATTAACCAAGTCAGCTCACTTCCTACCAATGAAAGAAACCTTTAACATGGAAAGGTTAGCACAACTGTACGTGGACGAAGTAGTATCCCTACATGGAGTCCCACTCTCCATTGTATCGGATAGAGATAGTCGATTTACTTCTCATTTCTGGAAAAGTTTTCAGAAAGCAATGGGAAATCGACTAAATCTAAGTACTGCATATCATCCACAAACAGACGGACAGAGTGAAAGGACAATACAAACGTTAGAAGACATGCTCCGAGCATGTGTAATTGACTTTGGTGGTAATTGGGATAGCCATTTGCCATTAATAGAATTCTCCTATAATAATAGTTATCATTTGAGCATCGAAGCTGCACCATTCAAAGCACTGTACGGACGCAAATGCAGAACTCCAGTATGTTGGGCAGAAATCGGAGAAAGTCAATTATCAGGTCCTGAAATTGTACAAGAAACTACCGACAAGATAACCCAGATCAAGGAAAGACTGAAAACAGCTCGAGATCGTCAAAAGAGCTATGCAGATAATCGTCGCAAACCTTTAGAATTTCAAGTCGGAGATAAAGTACTTTTAAAAGTTTCTCCTTGGAAAGGAGTAGTACGATTCGGTAAGAAAGGAAAGCTAAGTCCGAGGTACGTTGGACCATTCCCAGTGATTCAACGAATCGGATCAGTTGCTTATCGTTTACAACTACCAGAAGAATTGGCTGGAGTACATGATGTATTTCATGTATCCAATCTCAAGAAATGTTTAGCAGATGAATCCCTGGTAGTACCTCTTCAAGATATAGAGGTAAATGAAAAATTGAAATTCGTAGAGAAACCATTAGCGATCGAAGATCGAAAGGTCAAATTCCTCAAGCATAAAAGACTGGTATTGGTCAAAGTCAAGTGGAATTCAAAGAGAGGGCCAGAATACATTTGGGAGCTGGAATCAGAAATGAAGCGAAAATATCGTCATCTATTCCAGTAAATCTCGAGGACGAGATTTTTCTTAAGGTAGGGAGGATGTAACAACTGTCAATAAAACCCGTAAGAAGGATAATAATTATTCAATAAGAAAACCCTAATTAAGACACCCAAGTAATTTGGCATAAACTCTGAAATTTCTGGAATAATCGGAATCAGGATCAGGGCCCCTAAAACTCAGGGGGGTTAAACCCTAATTGATATTTATCTCGAATTATGCGTTGTAAATTATGGAAATTCGATTGTAAATGATTCAGCAGACCTATAACACTGAGAAGGCTAGTCTACAAGCTAAAACACACCCTTTACGGACCGTAAAGGAAAGTCCTTACGGACCGTAAGCTAACCGGCTCCCTTACGGACCGCAAGGGTCCAGGCATACGGTCCGTATGCGAGTCGAAATTTGGGCTATAAATAGCCGACCTTGGCAGTCGACCATTGATGTTAAAACGTCAATCAGAAACCTTCTGTGTGTCGTTATTAGGCCGTTATACTACAAATTAAACACACACTACACACGAGGTACTGCCGCAATCAGGGTAATAACTCGATCGCTATTACGATTCAACGTCCGATCGATTATAACTATCCAACGATAATCCAGGTGCTGCTCAATTGAGCTTGTACTTTGATTATTCGTCGTGATTTCGACTTGAATATTTGAGTGCTGTTCGAATTCGGACTATGCTCTGTTATTCGTTGTGAATCCGATTGAATTATCGAGTATTGCACTGATTAATCGTTGTGAGGGTTTAATCTCGTGAATTGACGTAACTGTTGTATTAGTTACTAACCTGCCTGTGTGTGCATTGTGTTAAACTAGGTGTAATCAAGGCTAATCAGTAGGCTTATCTATTTGCTCGTTAATCTGCAATGTGAGTCATTCTTCTTTTTAAACTGTTTTCTCACAGTTTGTGAATAAGTATTACAAAACTCCAAATTATTTTCAAGGTTATAATTACAGGGATTAAGTCTTTGTAATCACCAAATTACGGCTGGTATGTGGGGTTTTGTGCACATTACTATTTTTATCACTCTAGGTGAGTGAGCCTGATAATCGTCACTATTGGGGCGACGGGACCCAATAGTGGTATGACCACAGTCACAGATCCGGTCGAGTGACAAATACCCATTCTTGATAATTGGTTGATAAAAACATTGTAATTCCCCTTAATACTGTAATTTATAACTAACGGGTCGTTTTAGAAAACTGAATGATTCACTCAGTATTTCCCCGCTGACAAAACCTTTTTCAAACATGTTTCAGGTGATCTGTGTGATCCAGGAAAAGTGCTGTAAAGCACTATCAAGCTCAGAAAAGTGGCTCAGTGTGAATAAACCAATAAAACATGTTTTGGAAAATAAAGATTTCTGTGTGAAATCAACTTATTGTAAATTATGGGATTTATCCCTTAAACTTTGTGTAATATATTAAACGAGTATTTTCCGGTGAAAAGATCCTGTAAATAAAAAGACTTCCGCTGTCGCATAAAGTAAATACCACGGGTACCATTGAACTCTGCGCCACGGCCCCCGGCTCCGTCCAGGGTAGGGTCGGGAGCCGTGACAGCGATGAACTTCGTTCAAACCTTAAAAGATCACTGATCTTTAAGATCGTTAGTTAGATCTTAACTCGTTATTATGACAAGCTTTCTTAGCTATTTTAATGTCCTTCGAAACGAGTTTAATGATAAATAAAAATGTCTTTTATGACATTGGCAGTTATGAAAATTCTATTTTTCCCTTGCCTAAAAATGTATAGAATAATGTATTCTATTAATTTTTAATTATGACTTGAAATGGTCTAAATGGTGCAATAATACCATGACCATTGGATCATCAATGCGATGAATCTATATGTAATTTAAAATATTATTATTGTCTATATTATAGTATTCAGAAATGGCTGGCTCAGACGAAGCAAATAGTCATCCAGCAGAGGGCAACACCAGAATCAATATTACTGGTGCCGAACTGCAAGCTTTAATCACCGCTGCAGTTTCTCAAGCGCTAGAGGCAAAGTTTAAGGAGTCGAGTGTTGTTCGGTCTCAAACTCTTTCGAGAACCCATTCTCAACCACATACTCACAGGAAAAGTGAGTCCCTGCACTCGTCTAACCAGGGTAGTGTACCCAAGAAGCAGGTTGTTCTTGAGCCTACCCTTAGGCACACCAAAGGTTGCACCTACAAATATTTTGTCTCCTGTAAGCCAAGAGACTTTACAGGAGAAAAAGGGGCGATAGACTGTATGAAGTGGTTAGATGAGATGGAAATGGTGATAGATATTAGCGATTGTGCTAAAGAGGATGTGGTCATGTTTGTCTCTCAATCTTTTAAGGGCGATGCCCTTACATGGTGGAAAGCGTTAGTACAGTCCATCGGGAAAGTTCATCTGTATTATCTCTCGTGGGAGAAGTTTGTTGATCTGGTTAAGGATGCTTATTGTCCTCAACATGAAGTCGAGCGTGTCGAAACTGATTTCCTCACCCTTGTGATGAAGTGTGACAACTCGAAATTTAGAACCTTTCGTTGTAACTTGCTTGTACGTTATGTGACTAGTTTAAATGATAACGTGAACCTTTTTATGTGATAAGTGCTTTGTTACGTGTGTATTGTATTTATATGTGTACGTGTTATATGTGAACCGAGAACCCGACACGAAACAACAAGGAACCCGACTCGAGACCATGAGGTCTCGAGTGACTAGTAATCGGTTTTGGGCCTTGGGCCGAGAACCTTTGGCCGGTTGGGCCTTTGGGCCGTAAACCCCACTCGAAACCCACTAAGGGTGCACACTTGGAACTAGCCTATATATAAACTACCCTTAGTTAGTTCTTGCCATTTGTTGAACAATACAACACACACACTCTCCTACTTCTCTCTCTAAGCCTTAAGAACACAAACACACCTCCAAGACTCTCGGATCTAATCGGTTAGCACAAGGACTCTCGGGTTTGGAACTTTGGATCGGCACACACACACCTCACCAACCGGTTAGTATTTCTTGTTGGATATTGTTGAATGCATAAGTGTCAAATATGTTCATGATGTGTTTGTGCTTGAATAAATGTATGATGAGATTATGTGACAATATGTTAAGTTGTTAAGTTTTACATAATGTTTTGAAAAAGAAATCGGTTCATGGTATGACAAAAAGGTGAATGATGATATTGGTTGCATTTGGGTTTGATCCGAAAAGTTTGGGTGTTTATACTAAGAAAAATCGGCTAATAAATATGGTTGTCAAGTAGGATGCATGCTAGAAAATTGTATCTTGATGATTGTTCATGATTTTGGGTGAATAAGTGTTGTTTATGTTATGAAGAACTTGAATATATGCTTTGAATATGTGAAGAACACTTTGAATGATAGTTAAGAATGTGAAAACCCTTGTGATTTTGATCCATCTTTGACTAGTAACCTGATTAGGAAAACTGTTAGTGGAATGCTATTGGTAGTTTCCGGATTTGGGCCTGATTATACTGTACCATTAATCTGACCATCTGCATCAACACGTGAACTTGAAAACGACTGCTACCGACTCGCAATCACGCAGTTGCGACTCGCAACCACAGCGTGATGACTCGAGACCACGCGGTTGCGACTCGCAACCATAGCAGGACAAGCCGAAACCACAGGTTACGAGTCCCGTTGCGACTCGAGACCTCAGCATGATGAACCGAGACTACGGTTGCGACACCGGTTGCGACTCGCAACCATCCATAATCAACACACAGCATGACTCGAGACCATGCTTGCGAGTCCGGTTGCGACTCGAGACCACACTTTTTGGGCCTTAGTTAATGGGCCAGACTGATGGGCTTCTGTGTTAACTGCTTTTACGTGTTTGGGCCTAAGTAGTTGGGCTGAACTTGTGAACCGTATGTGCTACTGTTGACTGTTAACTGTTACTGCTAAACGTGCTTGCCAAACATGTTGAACATTTGTGCACTACTTGGTTCGAATCTGATTATACGTGATATCCGTGTTAGGACGTTATTGACTACTTGCGACTTGATTGACTTTCTGTGTTTGACTGCCGAGCAAACCAAGGTGAGTTCACACCCTTTACAAAGCATGGGATTCCCTGGGTTGGGAACGGGGTTAAGGAACGTGGTTCCTCGTCTACCTTGGGTAGGACGTCAGTGGTTCAGGAATGTGATTCCTCGTCCGGATGGACGGATAAACGTACTAGACTAAAACTCTATCACGAAGTCCCTCCTTTTTGTATCGACTAATCGCCGGGCCAATGGCGAGCGGGTCATTAGTTAGATAGCGCTATTTAGGTCTGACAAGCCTCACACCGTGCCGCAGAGGACGGGCGTGAACTAATGGATCTGGGGCACGTCAATGATGATAGACATTGATGTTTTCAGGGCACATAAACATGACTACAGTCAGCAATCGATACGGTAACGAGTCTAGTATACACATGGGGTAGCCCCCACGGCTGGAGAGCCAGATGATGTACATGGGGTAGCCCCCACGGCCGAAATGCCTGATAACTACATGGGGTAGCCCCCACGGCCGGAGTGCCGGAGTAACTGGGAACGAACTGGTCACGTTTTTAAACTATGGGGTAACCCCCATGGCAGGATGCCAGATAAAGTAAACTGTTTTCGAAACAACTAAAACGAACGCCCACCCGTGAACTCACTCAACTAGTTGTTGACTCGTTACTACATGCTTTGCAGGACCATAGGTACTCAGTGGGAGCTTGCATGGAGGAGGATCGTTGTGGGACAGGGATTGCTACAAGACTATGTTAAACTTGAAACTTTTGGAACTTATGTTATAACTTTAAACTTATGCTTCCGCTTGCAACTTAACTTGTTTGTTTTGAAACACCAATTGTGATGGTTAAACTTTTATAACTACTTATATGCTTGTTCAGTATGATTGGTGGCTGGATCCTGGTCAGTCACGCCCTCGGAGCGGGCGTTATCCGCAGGTGGATTTTGGGGGTGTGACAGATTGGTATCAGAGCCATTGGTTATAGTGAACTTGGTTTTAATAAAGGAGAAACGTTTTTGTTAAAACCAGACTATAACCGGTTTAGTGCTCAACGGTCCACAACGACACTTCGCTCCTCATGCAAGGCTCGACGTTCTAGGTAATATGATGTATGTATATTGCCTACTTGTTAGTTACGTAGTACATTGCTCATGGCATGCTTGATTAGTATAGCTACTGTTGTTTGAACGCGTGTGTACTTACTCTGTCCTACTATCGTGCTTTCGCGAACCTCTCTCACACGTATTGCTTTTATTATGAAGAACCATGTCTGGACGCGTTAACATGACACAAGCCCAGTTGACGGCTTTGATCAACGAGCGAGTTGCCGCAGCGCTCGCAGCTGCACACGCAGGAGGTCAGGCACCGGTGTGCACTTTTAAGACTTTTATGGACTGTCGACCCACGACTTTTAGCGGCACTGAAGGAGCAGTAGGTCTCCTACACTGGTTTGAGAAACTGGAGTCTGTGTTCGAAATGTGCGAATGCCCTGAAGCGCGCAGGGTGAAGTATGCTACTGGTACTCTCGAGGGTTTGGCCCTCACGTGGTGGAATGCTCAAGTGCAGATGTTAGGGTTGGTTGCTGCCAACGCCACCCCATGGGAAACTTTCAAGGAAATGATCAGGGAGGAATACTGCAGTCGTGACGACATTCACAAACTGGAAGATGAGTTCTACAATCTTAAGATGTCGGGGTCAGAAATTGAGGCATACACTAAGAGATCGCATGAGCTTGCTTTGTTGTGTCCTACTATGGTGGATCCTCCCTACAAGCGAATTGAACTCTATCTCAAGGGCTTGGTGCCAGAGATCCAAAGTCATGTGACTTCAGCAAGGTTGACTACTATCCAGCAGGTTGTACAGTTGGCTCACCGTCTTACTGACCAAGCGGTGGAGCAGAACAAGTTACCGAAGCGTATAGGTACTGCAACTACTTCTGGTGCTTCTAGTGGGGATAAACGGAAATGGGATGGAACTTCAAGCAGGGGTTCAACTTCAGTGCAAACTCAGTCTCAGCAGAGAAAGACGGACGATCACAAGAGCCCCAGTCAGCAGTCGTCTGGTGGTCAAAGTCATGGTGGATACAAGGGGAATCACCCCAAGTGCAATCGCTGCAGCCTACACCACAGTGGGCCATGCACCAGGGGCAACTGTCATCGATGCAACAAGCCTGGTCATGTTGCAAAGGATTGCAGAAGCGCATACCCCGTCAACCAGAATCGTCAGCAACCTCAGCAGAATCAGCGACAGCAGCAGGGTAACAACAAAGGGTGCTTTCAGTGTGGAGCTGAAGGTCATTTCAAGAAAGATTGTCCCCAACTGAACCAGAACAACAACAACAACCAGGGGAGTGGTAACAATGGAAACAACAACAATGGTGCTAGGGGACGAGTGTTCGTGATTGGTCAAGGTGAAGCAAGGAATGATCCCAACGTGGTGACGGGTAAGTTCCTTCTCGACGACTTTTATGTTACAGTCTTATTTGATTCGGGTGCCGATACTAGCTATGTGTCACTAGAAGTTAGTAAGATGCTTAAGCGTATTCCTACACCCCTGAGCGACAAGCACACCGTAGAGCTAGCTAATGGTAAGAGTTTGGAAGCCTCACACGTAGTCAAGGGTTGCCAGCTTATTCTCGCTAACCAGACCTTCTCTATCGATCTTATTCCTATTGTCTTGGGTAGTTTCGACGTTGTCATTGGGATGGATTGGTTATCCCAACACCGAGCAGAGATTCTTTGCAACGAGAAGATCGTTCGTATTCCTGGTCTAGGTAGTGAACCTCTCATGATTCGTGGCGACAAGAGAAGTGCTGTTGAGAACATTATCTCTCTTCTTAAGGCTCAGAAGTGCTTACGAAAGGGCCACACTGCGATTTTGGCTCTAGTTACTGATACCACAGAGAAGGAGAAGAAGTTAGAAGATTTTCCCGTTGTACGCGACTATCCTGAGGTATTCCCTGAGGAATTACCTGGTCTTCCGCCCCATCGCCAAGTCGAGTTTCAGATTGATCTAGCTCCTGGAGCCGCGCCTGTAGCCCGTGCACCTTATCGTTTAGCGCCATCAGAGTTGGAAGAACTCTCCACGCAACTACAAGAACTCTTGGATAAGGGTTTTATTCGTCCTAGCTCATCGCCTTGGGGAGCTCCAGTGTTATTTGTGAAGAAGAAGGACGGTACCTTCAGAATGTGTATCGACTATCGCGAACTCAACAAGGTGACTGTGAAGAATCGTTATCCTCTACCGCGTATTGACGACTTGTTCGACCAGTTGCAGGGGTCGAGCTACTATTCAAAGATCGATCTGAGATCGGGATATCATCAGCTGAGAGTTCGGGAAGAGGATGTCTCTAAGACGGCCTTTAGAACTCGTTATGGGCACTATGAGTTTCTGGTCATGCCGTTTGGGCTGACGAACGCACCGGCAGTTTTTATGGATTTGATGAATCGAGTGTGCAAGCCGTACCTGGATAAGTTTGTTATAGTCTTTATCGACGACATCCTGATCTATTCTAAGAGCAAGGAAGAGCACGAACAACATCTACGACTTATTTTGGAACTCCTTCGGAAGGAACAGCTTTACGCGAAATTCTCGAAATGCGACTTCTGGCTTCGAGAGGTCCATTTCCTAGGGCATGTGGTGAACAAGGATGGGATTCACGTTGATCCATCCAAAGTGGAATCTATTAAGGACTGGCCTGCGCCTCGCACACCAAAGGAAATTCGCCAATTTTTGGGATTGGCAGGTTACTACAGGAGATTCATTAAGGATTTTTCTAAGATCGCGCAGCCTCTCACGTTGTTAACACAGAAAGGCGTTGTTTATCATTGGGGGAAACGCACAAGAGTTAGCTTTTCAGCATCTAAAGGATAGACTTTGTAGTGCACCTATCCTTTCATTGCCAGAGGGCACAGAAGATTTTGTGGTTTACTGTGATGCATCAATTCAAGGTCTTGGTTGTGTATTGATGCAACGAGATAAAGTCATAGCCTACGCCTCACGACAACTCAAAGTTCACGAGAAGAACTACACGACACATGATTTGGAACTGGGAGCTGTTGTTTTCGCACTTAAACTATGGCGGCATTACCTGTACGGAACCAAGTGCGCCATCTACACCGACCACAGAAGTTTAGAACACATATTCAAGCAGAAGGAACTGAATATGCGGCAACGACGATGGGTCGAACTGCTGAATGATTACGAGTGCTCTATCAGGTATCACCCGGGCAAGGCCAATGTTGTGGCAGACGCCCTCAGTCGAAAGGACACTACGCCTAAGCGTGTAAGAGCTTTACAACTCACGATCCATTCTAGTCTACCTTCGCAAATACGAGCTGCTCAGATAGAAGCACTGAAGCCAGAAAACGTTAGAGCTGAAGCTCTACGCGGGTCAAGGCAACGCTTAGAACAGAAGGAAGACGGTGCTTATTATGTAACAGGACGCATTTGGGTCCCACTCTATGGCGATTTACGAGAACTTGTGATGGATGAAGCGCACAAATCTCGCTACTCGGTACACCCTGGTTCGGACAAGATGTACCACGATATTAAAACTACGTATTGGTGGCCTAGCATGAAGGCCCACATAGCAACTTATGTCAGCAAGTGTTTGACTTGTGCGAGAGTTAAGACGGAATATCAGAAACCTTCAGGCCTACTTCAGCAACCAGAGATACCACAATGGAAATGGGAGCAAATTTCCATGGATTTCGTTACTGGCCTACCTAGATCACAGCGCGGAAACGATACTATCTGGGTGATCGTGGATCGACTCACGAAATCCGCACACTTTTTGGCAATCAAGGAAACGGATAAGTTCTCCACTCTAGCGGAGATATACCTCAAGGAAGTTGTTTCGAGGCACGGGGTGCCCACTTCTATCATCTCTGATCGAGATGCACGTTTTACTTCGGAACTGTGGCAGGCAATGCACAAGTCTTTTGGCTCACGTTTAGATATGAGCACAGCGTATCACCCACAGACGGACGGGCAGTCCGAGCGAACTATTCAGACCTTAGAAGACATGCTTCGCGCTTGTGTAATCGACTTTGGCAACAGCTGGGAAAGACATCTGCCACTTGTAGAATTTTCGTATAATAACAGCTACCACACCAGCATTAAAGCTGCTCCGTTTGAGGCATTGTACGGACGTAAATGCCGGTCACCCCTCTGTTGGGCAGAGGTGGGGGATAGTCAAATCACTGGTCCAGAACATGTGGTAGACACTACTGAGCGGATTGCTCAAATACGACAACGCATGGCGGCCGCTCGTGACCGTCAGAAGGCCTACGCCGATAAGGGCAGGAAACCACTTGAGCTCCAGGTTGGGGAGCGGGTATTACTCAAAGTTTCACCCTGGAAGGGTGTGGTTCGTTTTGGTAAACGCGGCAAACTCAACCCACGATACGTTGGACCTTTCGAAATCCTTGAGAAAATAGGCAAGGTGGCTTACAGACTGAAATTACCAGCAGAACTCGGTGCAGTTCACAACGTTTTCCATGTGTCGAATCTGAAGAAGTGTCTGTCAGATGAGACGCACGTAGTTCCTCTGAAGGAACTCACGATCGACGAACAGTTGAAATTCGTCGAAGAACCTGTCGAGATCACGGACCGGGATGTTAAGGTCCTCAAGAGCACTAGAATACCTCTTGTTCGAGTTCGTTGGAACTCACGTCGCGGCCCAGAGTTTACCTGGGAGCGCGAAGATCGGATGAAACAAAAGTATCCCCAACTGTTTGAGAACAGTACAAACGCTACTGAGGCTGAAGCTACGGAATTTCGGGACGAAATTCCAGATCAACGGGGGGTGGATGTGACACCCCAGGAAAACCGGGAAAACCATGCAACTTAACTAGCTTCCTCAGTGAGTGCCATCAAATTTCGGGACGAAATTTCTTTCAACTTGGGGATGATGTGACAACTCGAAATTTAGAACCTTTCGTTGTAACTTGCTTGTACGTTATGTGACTAGTTTAAATGATAACGTGAACCTTTTTATGTGATAAGTGCTTTGTTACGTGTGTATTGTATTTATATGTGTACGTGTTATATGTGAACCGAGAACCCGACACGAAACAACAAGGAACCCGACTCGAGACCATGAGGTCTCGAGTGACTAGTAATCGGTTTTGGGCCTTGGGCCGAGAACCTTTGGCCGGTTGGGCCTTTGGGCCGTAAACCCCACTCGAAACCCACTAAGGGTGCACACTTGGAACTAGCCTATATATAAACTACCCTTAGTTAGTTCTTGCCATTTGTTGAACAATACAACACACACACTCTCCTACTTCTCTCTCTAAGCCTTAAGAACACAAACACACCTCCAAGACTCTCGGATCTAATCGGTTAGCACAAGGACTCTCGGGTTTGGAACTTTGGATCGGCACACACACACCTCACCAACCGGTTAGTATTTCTTGTTGGATATTGTTGAATGCATAAGTGTCAAATATGTTCATGATGTGTTTGTGCTTGAATAAATGTATGATGAGATTATGTGACAATATGTTAAGTTGTTAAGTTTTACATAATGTTTTGAAAAAGAAATCGGTTCATGGTATGACAAAAAGGTGAATGATGATATTGGTTGCATTTGGGTTTGATCCGAAAAGTTTGGGTGTTTATACTAAGAAAAATCGGCTAATAAATATGGTTGTCAAGTAGGATGCATGCTAGAAAATTGTATCTTGATGATTGTTCATGATTTTGGGTGAATAAGTGTTGTTTATGTTATGAAGAACTTGAATATATGCTTTGAATATGTGAAGAACACTTTGAATGATAGTTAAGAATGTGAAAACCCTTGTGATTTTGATCCATCTTTGACTAGTAACCTGATTAGGAAAACTGTTAGTGGAATGCTATTGGTAGTTTCCGGATTTGGGCCTGATTATACTGTACCATTAATCTGACCATCTGCATCAACACGTGAACTTGAAAACGACTGCTACCGACTCGCAATCACGCAGTTGCGACTCGCAACCACAGCGTGATGACTCGAGACCACGCGGTTGCGACTCGCAACCATAGCAGGACAAGCCGAAACCACAGGTTACGAGTCCCGTTGCGACTCGAGACCTCAGCATGATGAACCGAGACTACGGTTGCGACACCGGTTGCGACTCGCAACCATCCATAATCAACACACAGCATGACTCGAGACCATGCTTGCGAGTCCGGTTGCGACTCGAGACCACACTTTTTGGGCCTTAGTTAATGGGCCAGACTGATGGGCTTCTGTGTTAACTGCTTTTACGTGTTTGGGCCTAAGTAGTTGGGCTGAACTTGTGAACCGTATGTGCTACTGTTGACTGTTAACTGTTACTGCTAAACGTGCTTGCCAAACATGTTGAACATTTGTGCACTACTTGGTTCGAATCTGATTATACGTGATATCCGTGTTAGGACGTTATTGACTACTTGCGACTTGATTGACTTTCTGTGTTTGACTGCCGAGCAAACCAAGGTGAGTTCACACCCTTTACAAAGCATGGGATTCCCTGGGTTGGGAACGGGGTTAAGGAACGTGGTTCCTCGTCTACCTTGGGTAGGACGTCAGTGGTTCAGGAATGTGATTCCTCGTCCGGATGGACGGATAAACGTACTAGACTAAAACTCTATCACGAAGTCCCTCCTTTTTGTATCGACTAATCGCCGGGCCAATGGCGAGCGGGTCATTAGTTAGATAGCGCTATTTAGGTCTGACAAGCCTCACACCGTGCCGCAGAGGACGGGCGTGAACTAATGGATCTGGGGCACGTCAATGATGATAGACATTGATGTTTTCAGGGCACATAAACATGACTACAGTCAGCAATCGATACGGTAACGAGTCTAGTATACACATGGGGTAGCCCCCACGGCTGGAGAGCCAGATGATGTACATGGGGTAGCCCCCACGGCCGAAATGCCTGATAACTACATGGGGTAGCCCCCACGGCCGGAGTGCCGGAGTAACTGGGAACGAACTGGTCACGTTTTTAAACTATGGGGTAACCCCCATGGCAGGATGCCAGATAAAGTAAACTGTTTTCGAAACAACTAAAACGAACGCCCACCCGTGAACTCACTCAACTAGTTGTTGACTCGTTACTACATGCTTTGCAGGACCATAGGTACTCAGTGGGAGCTTGCATGGAGGAGGATCGTTGTGGGACAGGGATTGCTACAAGACTATGTTAAACTTGAAACTTTTGGAACTTATGTTATAACTTTAAACTTATGCTTCCGCTTGCAACTTAACTTGTTTGTTTTGAAACACCAATTGTGATGGTTAAACTTTTATAACTACTTATATGCTTGTTCAGTATGATTGGTGGCTGGATCCTGGTCAGTCACGCCCTCGGAGCGGGCGTTATCCGCAGGTGGATTTTGGGGGTGTGACATGAAGGATCTGGACTGTAGATCCTATGTGACTAGTTTTAATTCCATGTCAAGGTTGGTGCCCTATCTAGTCACTCCTGAGCCCAAACGCATTGCGCGTTTCATTAGTGGTTTGGCCCCTGAAATTAAGGGAAATGTTAAGGCTTCAAAGCCAACCACCTATAGATCCGCTGTGGATCTATCTTTATCCCTCACTTTGGATATTGTGAGGAGTAGGGCAAAGAAGACTACAAATGAAGGAAAGAGGAAGAGAGAGGATGATCAGTCCTCCCAGTCGAATAAGAAGGGAAATGGGAACTCTAGTTCCAAGAAAGGGCAAACAGGTGATAGGCCCAGGTGCAAGACTTGCCACAAAAGGCATTTTGGCAAGTGCAACCGAGACCCACAGGCCAAACCGTGTGGGATCTGCAAGAAGAAGGGGCACAAATCTGTCGAGTGCCGGAACATTAAGGATGCAACCTGTTACAGTTGCAATGAAAAGGGGAACATCAAGACCAATTGCCCCAAGAATGCGAAGAAGCCTGAGGAGGCTAAGAAGAACAATGCCAGGGTGTTTCAGATGCAGGCACTGGAAGCGGTGACCGATGATAATGTCATAACAGGTACCTTCCTCATCAATAATATTTATGCTAGAGTCTTATTTGATTCCGGTGCTGATAAGTCTTTTGTAGATCATAAGTTTTGTAAGTTGTTGAATTTGCCTATTAAGACTCTAGACATAAAGTATGAGGTAGAACTTGCTGATGGTACCTTAGAATCAGCATCAACTCTTCTTGATGGATGTTCCATATCCATTAAGAACCATTCTATCCCGCTGTCCCTCCTGTCAATAAAATTGGCTGGTTTTGATATAGTTTTAGGCATGGATTGGTTGTCGCATAACCAAGCCCAAATTGCCTGTGCTAAAAAGCTTATCATTATCAAAACTCCCTCCGGTGAATCAGTCACTATCCAAGGAGACACACAGTATGGGTTGCCCAGCAATATGTCTATCCTTAAGGTATCTCAGTGTTTGAAGGGTGGATGTGTTATTTACATGGCACAAGTGACTGTGAATGATCTAAAGTTGAAGATTGAAGACATTCCAATCATTTCAGAGTATCCTGATGTCTTTCCTGACGAGTTACCTGGATTACCTCCTAAGAGGCAAGTAGAATTCAGGATAGACATCCTTCCAGGATCTGCGCCTATTGCACGAGCTCCGTATCTTCTAGCGCCTACCGAGATGAAAGAGCTCAGAACTCAACTGGATGAATTATTGGAAAAAGGTTTCATTCAGCCCAGCTCTTCGCCTTGGGAAGCTCCAATTCTGTTTGTGAAAAAGAAGGACGGATCAATGCGCTTATGCATTGATTACCGTGAACTGAATAAGGTAACGATCAAGAATCGTTATCCTTTACCCAGGATCGATGACTTGTTTGATCAACTCCAAGGAGCGAGTTATTTCTCAAAGATTGATTTGAGATCTGAGTATCATCAACTCAAGGTTCGAACTGAAGATGTTCTGAAGACATCATTTAGAACGAGGTATGGACATTTCGAGTTCTTAGTGATGCCTTTTGGGCTCACTAATGCGTCTGCAGCATTCATGGATCTCATGAATAGAGTCTGCAAGCCGTATTTGGATAAGTTTGTCATTGTCTTTATAGACGACATACTTATTTACTCCCGTAACCAAGTGGAACATGAAAAGCACCTTCGGTGTATCTTAGGACTACTTCGACAAGAGAAGTTGTATGCCAAATTCTCCATGTGTGAATTTTGGCTGCGTAAGGTCCAATTCCTTGGACATGTTGTCAGTGAACAAGGTATCCAAGTAGATCCTGCCAAAGTGGAAGCTGTTATGAACTGGGAAATACCTAAGACACCTACAGAAATTCGCAGCTTTCTGGGTTTAGCAGGATATTATAGAAGGTTCATTGAGAACTTCTCAAGAATAGCTGCACCATTAACCTCCTTGACCCGTAAGAATGTGAAGTTTGACTGAGGTCCAAAGCAGCAAGAATCTTTTAAGATCCTGAAACAAAGGTTGAGCAATGCTCCGGTACTGTCTCTACCAGATGGAGTTGAAGATTTTGTTGTTTACTGCGATTCTTCACACACCGGCATGGGGTGTGTACTTATGCAGCGAGGCAATGTAATTGCCTACGCATCGCGACAGTTAAAGGTTCATGAAAAGAACTACACCACCCATGATTTAGAATTGGGCGCTGTAGTATTCGGACTAAAGTTGTGGAGACATTATTTATATGGAACTAAATGTGTGATCTATTCGGATCACAAAAGTCTCCAACATCTGTTCAGTCAAAAAGAGCTCAATATGAGACAACGCCGTTGGATGGAAACCTTAAATGATTATGATCGCGAGATTCGCTACCATCCAGGTAAGGCAAATGTGGTTGCGGATGCTCTAAGCCGAAAGGAAAGAGTTAAACCGATTAGAATCAATGCCAAGAGCATTGAGTTGAAGAATAATTTGAATGAAAGGCTGCACAAAAAGATGCTGTATTGGAAGTTAATCTTCCAAATGAAAAGTTAGGTGTAACTGCTGAACAGTTAACACCTGGAAAGGATGGAATTCTTAGAATGAACGGTAGAATTTGGGTTCCTATTCAAGGAGGACTGCGGGATGTAATCCTTCAGGAAGCTCACAATTCTAAATATTCGGTTCACCCGGGAGGTGACAAGATGTATCAAGACTTAAAGGCAAATTATTGGTGGATAGGTTTGAAGAAATATATTGCCACCCATGTAGCCAAGTGCCTGACACGTGCCCAGATTAAGGCTGAACATCAAAAGCCGTCAGGTCTTCTACAACAGCCGAAACTTCCCACTTGGAAATGGGAAATGGTAACCTTGGATTTTATAACCAAGTTACCTAAAACAAGGCACAAAAATGACACTATATGGGTTATAGTTGATAGACTGGCGAAGTCAGCTCATTTCTTACCCATCAAGGAGACTCATAGCTCCGATAAGTTAGCCTAGTTGTATGTTGATAAGATTGTAGCTCTTCATGGAGTACCGGTGGTTATTATCTCTGACAGAGATACTAGATACACCTCTCATTTTTGAAAAAGTTTCCAACAATCTTTGGGCACACGTTTAAATTTTAGTACTGCTTACCATCCTCAAACTGATGGTCAGAGTGAGTGTACTATTCAAACTTTAGAAGACATGCTTCGTGCATATGTTATTGATTTGGGTGGTAGTTGGGATGACCACCTGCCATTGATTGAGTTCTCCTATAACAATAGTTATCATACCAGCATTCAGGCTGCGCCTTTTGAGGCATTATATGGTCGGAAATGCAGAACGCCTGTCTGCTGGGCAGAAGTGGGAGAAGCTCAGATATCAGGACCTGATATAGTCCTTGAGACTACGGACAAGATTGTCCAGATTCACGATCGCCTAAAAGCTTCCAGGGACAGGCAGAAAAGTTATGCTGATAAGAGGTGGAAACCTCCAAAGTTTGAAGTAGGCGATAAAGTTCTATTGAAAGTGTCACCCTGGAAAGGTGTGATGCGTTTTGGTAAAAAGGGCAAGTTGAGCCCTAGATAGATTGGACCATTCGAGATCATCAAATGTGTAGGCAGTGTAGCTTATAAGCTAAACTTTCCAGAGGAGCTGAGTGGAATTCATGATGTGTTCCACCTTTGTAATCTCAAGTAATGCTTAGCTGATGAATCGCTAGCTATGTCTCATAAAGACGTACAAGTTGATAAAAGGTTGAGGTTCATTGAGAAACCTATATCGATAGAAGATCATCAAGTCAAAAAGCTTTGAAGAAGTATGTACCTATAGTAAAGGTTAAATGGGACGCTCGTAGAGGTCCCGAGTATACGTGGGAAGTTGAGTCCACTATGAGACAGAAGTACCCTCGCTTATTCCAATAAATCTCGGGGTCGATATTTCTTTTAAGGGGGTGAGGATGTAACACCACGTAAAAACGTGTCCAATTATACATAGACACGTGTCCTAAACTCTGATTATGCAAAAGATTGAGTTTAAGGGACTAAATTTGACAATGAGTGAAAATATGCAAACGAAAGGACTAAAAGTGTCAACATGCCAAACTTGGTCCTCTGAATGACCACACGTGAAGAAAATATTCTTAAATGGGTGATTGATTAGATATAAGAAGCCGTTTGTGAAAATAATCAAGAGATTATAAATTGCAAGGGTTAAAAGTGTCAATATGTCAATTCTGACCTCTGAGTGACCTTTTAATGAAACCGAGGCTTCGAAATATTCAAATATGCTCTCGAGAATATGTGGTAAAAATTTCACGTGATTCCGAGATCGTTAAGCATGTTTTTCAAACTTTGGGTTAAAAGCGTTAACTTGATGAAACTTGCTTTCATGAAGAAATTTAACGAACCCAAGCCTAACGAAGTTAGTTTATTCATCATGGAGCCTTAATATACTGACTACAAGGACCTCACATGTCAACAACAAAGTTAAAAGGGTTAAAAAGCATCAGAGACTAAAGCTGCCAACATTTAAAATCGTTTTGCCAGTTCAGCCGGTCCACTCGGCCTGCGTAAGCCATCTCTATGGCTTACGCGGCCCGCCAGAGAGTGCCAGTAACAGAAATTCCTTGACAGGTGCGGGTTTGGCTGTTCCACCGCCTTAGTCTAGGTTGTAACGACCTTTGGAGTTATATGTCGGTTCAATTTACTAGCTAGGACACTTGGGGTGATCCTAGGGCCCCCAAAAACACCTGGAATTAATCAAGAAGCATGGAATTTACTATATAAGTGAACCTAGTCTTGTGTTCTTGGACACATTTACAAACACTTCACTTGTGGGACTTGCTCTGGAGCTCTCATCAGTAACAAGAGGATTACAAGTGTAGAAAAGATTGCTAGGACCATTAGTAAGCTTCTAATTACTTGTTTAGTTGTTTAATTTAGCCTAATTACTATAAAGTCAAACTTTTAGTAAAATTAGTTTGACTTTCGTTTTATTTACATGTGGCTTAACCACTTATCAAATTGAAAGTGGTTATAGAACCACATTAGTATAGGTGATTAACCCTTAAAAGGGTGTCTCCTAATTATCTCGTTTGACCAGTTAATTGTCGGGTCAAAGTAGTTTGACAAAAAGTCAAACTGGACTGAAATTACAAATTTGATTAAAATTAATAAACCAGAGGTTCTAATTATATTATAACATTCTAATGACTTGGTAATTAATATTTAATCTTGTTTTATCAGTCCTAATCCGACAATTAATAGTCCAAGGGCAGTTTATAACCGAAAGTCACAAAAGCTTGACTTTTGCTTTGACTTTCAGTTCTGACCCGTTCAAGCTTAATTCTTCCATGTTTTAAGCTTCCATTAGGACCATATTACATTGTAGTATAACCCTATGGAGTTATATTGCATGGTGCCTAATAGTTTGATTTATATGCTCTTGATCGTGATTATGCTTAGAAATGCCTAAAACGCACTTTTTGCATAAAACCGAGATTTTTAACAATGTGAATGAACTAAAACCTTTGCTACTAATATTTAGACATGTCCCGAAAATTTGACATTAGTTTGAGGTCTAGAATGGGAGTTATGCCCAATAGCGTAATTAAGGAACTTTTTAGTATTTAAAGGCGTAATTAGCATAAAGCCTATCTAAACCCGATTTTTGACACCAAACTTTTTACCTACTGATGTTAAATAATATTTTAGGATTTTTGAAGATTTTTATTTATTTTTAGGCTGAGCATAACATAGAATTATAGCCTAATTTCGGTAATTGCCGGTTTTACCCTTTTCATCCATAAAATGAGTTTTACATAACATTTTAATGCCAAACTTTTTGTTACGGATTTTATTTGATAAATATAATATTTTGAACCTTATAAACTGATCAAAATCTCAGATTTCTTATTTTTACCATAATATCCCTTTTAATCGGATTTTAAGCGTTTTTAGCACCTAGTATGGGTCAAAACTAGATTTGACATATAAAACTCATAACCTACTGATGTTTTAAGCTAATCTATATAATATTACAGTAAGCTAAAGTTTTTAAACTCAGAAACCTATTTTGACCTTTAAAAGCCTATGTAAAATTACCAAAAATGCCCCTACGGCGCATAGTTGGTTATAAAAGGTATATTTTTCATATATTAAGTATCCTACTGATGTAACTAATTAAAATACATGTTTTTACTAATCTAATCAGACCCGGAACTCAGTTTTATAAGTAAACTCTTTTATGAGCATTAAAATTACCAAAATGCCCTTATGGGACTTATTTTGGTTTAAATTGCTTTTTGGGCATAAATGTTAATATATTATTGATATATTTTAGCATATTTTGAGCATAATAATGATTAAGACCTGTATATAATCTATTCGGTTACCCGTTACGCATTTACGCGTTCGGATCGGTTTACGTGACTAGTTTACATAAAATAGCCGAAACAGGCTTAACCTTATCATTAAATCCTCATTTTCCAGAGTGTGTTTAGTTTACCCATATTATACAAGTATCCAAGCTTGTCGGGTCTAAATCACATTCTATCCCGGTCTCCGCTTAATCTAGCGTTTAGATCCGTAAGGTTTCCTTCTAGCTAGCCGGTCTAAGTCCTTGACTTAATTAAAGACCCGTTAGCATCCTAATAGGCTAATTAAACCTTCTATACAGATTAATAGCTTCCAGTAAAAAGTGTCTTTCAAGAACCTTAGGAAATTACTGCTACCACCAGGTAAATACTTTTAACTTATTTTCCCTATACGGGCTTGGGATACGGTATATTAATACCGCTTGGTCCGGTATGGGATCATTTTGTCGGATTGTGATTTAATAAATCTGCATAACCCGTTTTAATTTGTTTTGTTTGATAACATAAGCATTGGGGGTTAATACGACCGTGTCCTGGATATCCTCAGCTCATTTCATTTGAAAATGGCCACGACCTATGCACGGGGTGTAGGGATACACCCGACAGACGCAAATGCTAAATAACCCACATGTTGGGGATAACTCCTTTGTGGGTTTTAAAGTGGTGAGTCTGTTAATCATGTCCGGCTTCCAAACCGGCCTCACATGTATGACAAACATGTAAAACTGTATAGAAGATCTTAATAAAGATTGTCCCAAGTTATAAATGATTTGTGCCATGAGCACTTAAATCAATTTTCTTAAATGTTTTCAAAACGTGTCAGTTAAATTGTATTTACCAGTGTATACTGACGTATTTTCCTAAAGACTGATTGACAGGTACTTCACGAAATACGCTGGAGCTATAGGGTGTTATAGAGGATCTTGCAAATCCAATGCCCGAAGTCTGTAGTTTTTGTTTCTTTGTACTTTATGATCCGCCTGTGGATCTTATTACATTCCAGTCTGTATTATTCATGTACTCGAACAGCGATAGACAGTATGGTTTGTAATAGTTTATTTACCCAGCCTTCCGCTGTGCTATATTATTGTGTGTGTTGACAATGATGATATCAACTACGTCACGATACTCCCCGCCGGGCCCACCGGTAATACGTGGAATATTGGGGTGTGACAGTTCGTTGGTGAAAAACTGGATTCACCGCAAGATACGTAGCACCGATGTTGTCACACCAAACAGTAGGTGGACAAGATAAAGTAATATGCAGCTCTTGAACAAGAGATAATAACCAACGAATCTCCGCTGCTGTGTGAGCCAAAGCACGGTACGCAGCCTCTGTACTCGAGCGTGCTACAATATGCTGCTTCTTGGAACTCCAACTAACTAAGTTGGGTCCAAGAAATACACAATATCCAGTCGTCAAACGACGATCATCAGGACATCCAGCCCAGTCAACACTATTAGACTGTCGAATAGTCAAACCATGGTCAACTGTACCACGTAAGTACCTCAATATACGCTTGACCGCAACCCAGTGTCGGTCAGTAGGAGTCTGTAAAACTAAGATACTTTGCTAACCGCATAAGCAATCTCAGGTCTAGTCAAAACTGACGACCCGATGAAACCGGAGTAGATAGTGGTCGACACTCAGAAAGTCCTGTACGATGCAGCAAATCAAGCAAAAAATATAGTACATCATCTAAAAAGGTAGCCTGAATACCTAGAAAATATGAAAGAGTGCCCAAATACTTGAGCGCAAACTGAGAATGTAAGCGCCCAATCAGATCCATCACAAAAAATGAAGAACTCCTAGTAATGATGATGTCATCAACATACACCAAGACATAACACATGACAGACTCTCGACTATAAACAAATAGAGACGTATCAGAGAGACACTGAGTGAAACCACTTAGAAGAAGAGCAGAAGAGAGCTTTGAAAACCAAGCCTGTGGAGCCTGCTTCTGGCCATAGAGAGCCTTCTGCAGTAGACACACATGATTAGGACGATCATGATCAACAAAGCCAGGAGGCTGAGATAGTCAAATCTTCATGTAGAAAAGCATTGTTGACATCAACCTGCCAAATAGTCCTGCCTCTAGAAAAAGCAACAGACAAAACAAGACGAATAGTTGCTGGTTTGACCACAGGACTAAAAGTCTCAGTGTAATCAACACCAGCATGAAAGCCCTTGGCAACAAGCCGGGCTTTGTAACGGCTCACTAACCCATCAGGATGACGTTTGATCTTGTACACCCACTTACAACCAACAATGTTAGTTGCAAGAGGATACGGAACAAGATCCCACGTCTGATTGGCATGTAAAGCACCAATCTCAGCCCGCATAACGTCCCACCACACATAAAATCTCTGAGCCTGATGAAAAGTAGATGGCTCGGTAGTAGGAGCATCAGTAGTGGGAACAGTAGAAGCATGAAACACAACATGATCTGGAAATTGTCGAGGGTGACGAGTATGATCACGAGAGTGAGTAATCATAGGATAAGAAGAAGGAGGAGGAGGAGGAGGAGAAGAAGAAGAAGCAGAAGAAGAAGAAGAAGAAGTAGTGGTAGTGGTAGTGGTAGTGGTAGTGGGTAGTGGGTAGTGGTAGTGGGTAGTGGGTAGGGGTAGGGGTAGGGGCAGTGGCAGTGGCAGTGGCGGTAGGGGTAGGGGCAGTGGCAGTGGCGGTGGCGGTGGCGGTGGCAGTGGCAGTGGCGGTGGGAGTGGGAGTGGCAGTGGTGGTGGGAGTGGGAGTGGCAGTGGCGATGGGAGTGGGAGTGGCGATGGCGGTGGCGGTGGCGGTGGGAGTGGGAGTGGCGGTGGCGGTGGCGGTGGCGGCGGTGGCGGTGGCGGTGGCAGTGGTAGTCGTAGTCGTAGTGGTAGTAGTGGTGGTGTGGTAGTCGTAGTCGTAGTCGTAGTCGTAGTGGTGGTGGTGGTAGCGGTAGTGGTAGTCGTAACTGTAGTCGTAGCGGTAGGGGTAGCGGTAGCGGTAGCGGTAGCGGGAGCGGGAGCGGCAGCGGCAGCGGCAGCGGCAGCGGCAGGGTAGTGGCAGTGGCAGTGGCAGTGGTAGTCGTAGTGGCAGTCGTAGTCGTAGTAGTAGTCGTAGTGGTAGTGGTAGTGGTAGTGGTAGTGGTAGTGGTAGTGGTAGTGGTAGTGGTAGTGGTAGTGGTAGTGGTAGTGGTAGTGGTAGTGGTAGTGGTAGTGGTAGTGGTAGTAGCAGCGGCAGCAGCGGCAGCAGCAGCAGGAGCAGCAGCAGTAGCAGGAGCAGTAGCAGTAGCAGAAGCAAAAGCAGAAGAGGAAGAAGAAGTAGAAGAAAAGATAGGAGAAGGAGGAGTAGGAGGAGTAGGAGAAGAAGAAGATGAAGACGGAGAAGAAATAGAATAAGAAGGAGGAGGAACAAAGAAAATAGGAAGCGAATCTGAAACAGGAGGATCAGAGGGAGATGAGCTACCAGGAATATCAAACACAGCCTCATGAAACACAACATGACGAGATGTGTAAGTCCTACTCGTGCAAGGATCAAAACACAAATACCCACTGTGACTAGGAGCATATCCCACAAAAATGCATGGAGTAGATTTGGGTGATAGTTTATCAGGACGAGCATCACCCAAAAACGAATAACATAAACACCCCAACGTACGAAGAATCGTGTAATCCGGTCGAGAACCGAATAAGATCTCATATGGAGACGAATGATGAAGCACCGGTGTAGGTAACCGGTTAATGAGGAACGACGCGATAGCATAAGCATCATACCAAAACCGCTTTGGTAAGCGTGCATGAAACAACAAAGAACGAGCTACCTCAGAAAGATGTCTATTCTTGCGCTCAGCCGCCCCATTTTGTTGGGGTGTGTAAGGGCAAGAAATACGATAAGCAATACCGGCCTTAGATAGATAATGAGACATAGCACCCTGAATCAACTCCGGTGCACCATCACACTGAAGTGACTTGATAGCGCACGAAAAAAGATTTTCGACAAAAGGTCGAAAATGGAGAAAAGCATCATAGTCTGAGACCGACATGTCAAGGGATACATCCATGTAAATCTACTGTAATCATCAATGAATGTAATAAAGTAACGATATCCGGTTCTAGACATGACCGGTGCAGGACCCCATATATCACAGTGTATAATATGCAACGGATCACTAGAATGTGAAACACTCGTATAAAAGGGCAAACGACTGGACTTGGAAATACAACAAGAATTACAAACATTATTTCCAGATTTATTTCTCAAAGAAAGAAAAGATAGTCTAGACAAAACAGAATCTGATGGGTGTCCCAAGCGAGAATGCCACGTCTCTCGAGAAGCAGAGAAAGTAGCAGAAAGAGAGTAAAGCTGATGCGAACTAGGACGCATGTAGTGGAAGTGCTGTCCCGTGAGAGTCTGAAAAGACAAACCAAAGTGAGACAATACAACAGCTATAGGATGATCAATCACAAGCTGAGTAATGGATAATAAGTTCTTGGCAAGGCCAAGAGCTACCGGTACATGACGAAGTAGCAGTGTACAACTAGATAAATGAAGGTAAGAAAAACCGATATGAGAAATAGAAAGAGCTGTACCATCACCAACAATAACACGCTCAGTCCCGGTATACGGTATAGCACCAAAAACCATAGACGGACTCGAAGTCATGTGAGCTGAAGCACCAGAGTCAAGAAGCCATGACTCAACCTGCTGGCACGCACTCGATAAATCTGCGTGAAAACCATAGTGGGACCCGCTGAAAGCCGTCTGGGTCCAGCCCAACTGTGAAAGTGCTCAGGCCCATAACCTGTCACCCCATGACTAGACGACCCAGCCTGACCAAGTGGCCTACTAGCACTACTACCAACCATCCCAACATGAGAAACCGGCCCAAATGACCCATGTTGGCCCAATACACTAGATGAGGATCCAAACATACCTGTTGGTCCAGCAAAGTATGAAGTAGGGGGTCCAGAACCCAAAATACCTTCTGATGAAGCAACCGTTGAACGTTTTAAACGTCACGTTTTCGAATATATATGTGTGCGTGCATCATCTTCTCGCCTATTAGGGGCTAAAATCATAAATTTACTGTTTTTTATCTTGATGATTGTGAAATGATATTGATTGTCCAGAATATCAAGCAGAAAATGATATTGGATCAGCGTAACTTTTCTGTAAGAAGTATATGCAGATGCGCTGCATCGATTAGTTTAAGATCACGGAAGCGTCCACAACGATGCGGCCTAGCTTGTTTTGTTTATTATCGTAGATCGATAACGGCGGCGGCTACTGGGTTTCTGAAACCCTAGTCGCTCAAATAATATCTGTAAAGGGGTTAGATGCGAAACCGTGGAGTTCTTTCTCTACTTCTGAACTTGTTAAGCTTCATGTTCATCATGTGGGAGAAAGCATTCATGGAGAAAGGGTTCAATGTTCACACTCTGTATTTTGGTTCGTCGTAGGGCATGAAACATGTACTAGAGGTGCGGACGAGATCCCCAATGCTCATACGCCATTTTAAGGTTGATCCTGTTAAGGTTACGACATTGATGCTTGCCATATTGACTGCAACTGGAATGCTCTTTTGAAGTAGACTTCTGTAAAATCAATCCCCTCCTGTTGACTAATCATTCCTAGCAAACGTAATTCTGAAGATCAGCTGAGAGTCCGGGATGAGGACGTCTCCAAGACAACTCCAAGTCGTGTGTCGTGTAGTTCTTCTCCAAAATGTTGCTTTTTGCAGTTACTGCATTTGAGAAAGTGAAAGATGAAATGAAATATGCCCTTAACCTTATTTTTAAGGGCCTTGGGACTTTTGTCAAAGCTCAACCACTACTACCTCAACAGTTGTTCCTCTAGAATTAAATTTCGGGACGAAATTTCCGTCATGGTCACGTTTGCATTTCCGCTGGTAGGATAGTGGCCTACTATGGTGGTACCGATATTCATTTAAAATTGACATAGTACCTGTGGTTTGTCCATTTTTCACCTTTAGCTAAAAGTCCATAGCAAATGTTTTCGTAGCTAAAATTCTCGTGGGTATCAAAACCATTTGTTTTGAGGATGTTTTTCGAGAGTGACAACGCAAGTGTCTTATTTTGAATTTTCAAAGTCTTTTTTTTGTTTTTTCAAGCTTCAAACATGGTTCTTACGGTAAGCATCTGAAGGTCCTTGGTCGCTGCCCAATAAACCTTTTACATGTTTGGGACATGCCCCAACAGCATGATTTTAAACACGCCAAAAGTAATCTTGACTATCTATTTATTAATAAATGCTCGAGACTTGAGCATGGTAATTCGGAAAATTCGCTGTTCTTGATTGAAATCAAGTTCTGCACAAAACAACTTAAATGAAGAACCTAATCTTGTCATGTCATCATCTTCGTCGGAAGCTGGAAAGGACTCATATTTCATTTAATTACTCGCTCATATGACCTGATCTTTTATTTTAAAAAGGCCGTTACGGTCAACTTCGTGAAGTCCTGCTTCTTGGACATGTTGTAACGGCCCTTGTTGCACTGCCCACTGTGATGCCTGTTGCAGACCCTTACGGAAGGCCTAAAACCTTACGGTCTAGAAGTATGGATTGGCCCACTAACAAAACCGTGTCCATTAACTTGACCAGCTCCATTTACAGGAAAAGGAACATAAACTGATGAAAACCCTGGTCCACCAAATTCAGCAACATTCGCAGAGAACCTGCCACCACCAGAGTTCCAACGACCACCACCTCTAGAACCACTGTTCCGACCACCGTTAAACCTTCCACGACCACCGTTTCCTCTCCAATTTCCACGACCACCATTACCTTGCCCTTGAGACGACACTGTATAGCGAAAATAACAATGAGTAGCACGGTGACCTGGTTTTGCACAGATCTGACACGGAACAAAAGAAATCGCTAATTGAGAAGCACTCTGATGAGGTGGAAGTTGAGCATTCATTGCTGCAAGTGTTACTGTTGAAGCCAACTATCTTTGTTTCATACGTGCCTCAAATGTAAGCAATTTTGCCCTTAATTGAGCAAAATGTAGTAGACTATCACTATTTTCAACATTAGTCACAAAATTCTTATAATCTGGAGACAGTCCTTGAATAATTTGCAACACGAGCATATGATCAGAGATCGGATCTCCGATCGCATTAAGCACATCAACAGTCTCCTTAGCTTGATTCAAGTACTCAATTATCGATTTGTTTTTTTTTTTTTTTTGTTTTAGGTTATGAAACTGAGTTCTATACAGAGACTGTTTCACAAAAACCTGTTGAAAGAATGTGTCCTCAATTACTTTCCAAAGACTAGATGCAGAGCTTGCATTTCTTGCCAAATGCATCAACGACGGTGATAGTGTAGCTGTAATCAGCGCCATCACATATCCATCAGTTTTCTCCCAAATATCTCTCGCATCAGATCCAGATTCAGGTATAGTATGATTTTGATTGAGAAATTGCAACAAACCGAGTGTCTTTAGAACAACAAGTATTTGATGTTTCCAGTTTATGAAATTGCTGTCATCTAGCTTTAGAGTAGAAAATTTGTTATATTTGGTAGAGAATTAAAGGAGGTAGGAACAAAGACTGGTGAGATATCAGATGTAGAAGAAGAAGCAGACATGATTCAAGATAAGAATCAGATCTAGAGATGTGAGAAGAAAAGAGATTAAATCGAAAAACAGAAGATGAAATAGGATTGCCGGAAAAGATAAGGTATCGCCGGAATTCCTTACCGGAAACTATGGAGGTTTACCGGAAAAGAAAAGAATATTCTAGAAACCCTAGCTTAGTGCTCTGATACCATGAAAGTTTTCATGTATCAGACTCAGAGAAAATGAGAAAGAAGGAAAATATTGTGTATTGTTCTATCTTATTTGAGTACAATGTATACAGTATTTATAACCACAACAAGCAAAATCCTACACCCACTAACTACCTAACCTACACCACCAACTGCCATATCAGACTATCATGAGCCAACTATATACACTCCAATACACATCATTCCATCACTCGTTGCATATGAAGGTGGCGGTGGTCTTGAAACTTCTCCACGCGTGATATTTGTTTTATCACAGAATATAACGTATCCACCCCCACTGCCCTAATAACAATTGACTACTTGACTATTTGTTATATCGAGGTTTTTAGGTGGGCACCGGAAACAGGGGGTCAGAAATTTTGGTCCCTTAGTAATATTTATATGCTGTAATTCGTTAATGAAATGTTAGTACTTGCAGAAATGGGATTGATTGCTTTTAGTGGTAGGTGTGTGCATTTTGATGCCGTCCTTTGCAACTTTGTATAAATCAAATTTAAAGTCAAACAACAAAGTACAAGCTTGTTGTCTAGATTCTAATTGGGATACTAATGGGGGATGGATAATCTAATGTAACTCACATATGATCAGTGTTCTAGTGCCCGGTTCTAGTGGTATGGTGCTTGACTGCTTGTCCCTCACAAAATTAAGCAGTGTGTTCAAATCTTTTCAAGTGTAAAGTTAGGTGATATTTAGTTCAAATTTTTTTGGTTAGTTATAACAAAACAACTAGTAAACTTACAAGTATCCCGTTGACAAATCGAACACTAAGCGTTTGAACAAGTGAATAGCCAGCAAGATCTATGCCACTAATATGTCCAACAAATGATTGGGTGACAATGATAGTTCCGAATCCACAAACCCTTGATATGACTGCCGGCAACGCGACCCTCCATATTTTTTTCGATTCTTCCCATATTCTTTGTGTTAGGTCGCCTTCCTCCTCTTCTTCGTGTCGAAGAAGAAGCGTTGTCTCAATCCCATCATCCATCCTGAAAGCAAAGAATTCACAAATATACTAGTCATGTTACTCCTCAATATAAAGGTGGTTGCTAATATTGTGGTAAAAAATGTCTCAGAGGCTAAGTACTCCCCGAGCAATCGCTACAAGGTAGGCTGTCGAGTTCAGAGTACTCTCCACCTAGGCCGATTACTCTAAACTCCGATTAAAGTGTAGCGACTTTTGCGACATGGTTGGTATGGATATGCATTTTAGGTTTTAGGTTAAACCAAATAACTTTAGAATTTGACAAATTTTGTTTTGGCTCCATCGAAACCGAAATTAGTTTATTGTACTATAGAATTTGACAAATTTTGTCTTGGCTCCATCGAAACCGATATGTTTCACCAAATTAACTGGAACCCTTTTAGAGTTTTAGTGAACAAAAATACAAAAAAAAAAAAAAACAAAGATATATATATTTTACTTTTTTTTCCTTTCTGTTTTATATAACACGTGGACTCTAAAGTAAAACGCAACGTGGCCATGCATGGCCCACAGGCCATGTGGTGTATCGAGTTCAAAACCATTTCCATGTCATAGTCAAATTTTTCATTTTGTTTTTATTCAGTTAATTCTACTAGACCAAGCAAAAATACAAATGACAAAGAAACCTGTCATCAAAAAGCGATGATTGATGAAAATTCACCAAAAGCAGTCATAACATTGAGGAAGTCAGAAGACATATATGCTTAAGATACAAACGTCGTATTCAGCAAGTCAAAAGTTCCACAATTCCACTAGTTAATCTGATTAAAATCGTAATTTGTAATCAAATATGAATATATATGTACACACACGTACGTGTATGTACATATGCATATATATTATTGATTTATTGGGCACCCGACCAGGGCAAAATTTTTTCTCGGGACACAAAAAAATTATAAAAATTTTCGGTTATATATGTGAATAATCTCTCAATTACTATAACTTTAATGGTTGTTTAAAAACTATAACTTTAATGGTTGTTTAAAAAAATATTTTTTACATTATTTAACTTTTTAAGGCCTAAGGGCAAAGAGCATTTTTTTTTTCTGTCTCGGTTGGGACACCTGAATCCTCGGACCGTCTCTGTGTGTGTATATCGACCCTAAAAAAGGAAATATACAAAGTTTAATATGGAAATTTATGGGAAGTTACCCTCCCCACATTGGAATCGTGCACCTACACGGCTTCATCGACATTGTTTTTCAACTACAAGGACGAGAGCTAAGTACCGAGACTTTGGACTACCCGGACACATCCTTCATGAAATTGTTCATGCATGTTATATATTTGTATATAGAGGGGGAGAGAGAGAGAGAGAGAGAGGGAGAATCCTTACTGTATGAGGAGCTATGATTTGGAAATAGAAGCCACGAAGTGAGTAGAACTGAGTGGTTCTAGTTTTTGAAATAGTTGTTGAAAGTTGAAACACTTTAAAGCAAGAGCTACAGAGAATATGATGGCGTGGGGATATCTGGCATATGGAATCAAGAGGCTGCAACAGGAAAATATGGTGGCAAGATTCCAGTATCTGTCTTTACTATGGGCATTAAGTAATATCTGTCTCTAGCTTCATGATATATAGTGTTATCGACTTCATCGATGAACTCGAGCTTGACTGATATAGTTTACGAAGAGTTGAACTCGAGCTCGGCTTGTTTTTAATTAGGTCAGCTCTTTGATAAATTTTCAAGTTTGAGCTTTGACTCGCCCATTAATTTATAAATATTTTTGGCTGGATTTATCCACACACCCTTTGACATTATTTGGACACTTTTGGTGCCCTAGACGTCTCGTATAGGGCTATACGAGGCGTCTAGGCACTAAATTCAAGGGGGTTTCAGGGGATGTCAGGCACAAAATTTAAGAAACCCTAGACGCGTCGTACAGGCCTATACGAGGCGTCCAGACATTGGGTGTTTTTTTTGGTTGAAAGGAGTGTTTTGATGGGTTTTGGTGTGGTTATTTTGATAGTTTTTGAATGTGGTTTTTTAGCGATTTTTTTTTGTTTTAAAAAAAGTTTTGTTTTTTACACTATAAAGATTCTATCGGCTCTTTAAATAGGTTCTATCGATTAAATATTATAATGTTTTTAACATATTACTTTTTTAAATATTATTCTTTCGATTAAAATTTTATCTCGTTTAAATAATGTTTCCGTCTTATATTTAGGGGATAGGGTAAGGTTATTGTAAAAAAGACCAAAAGTGTGAGAAAGGTAAGAAAGAATCTCAGCCATTAGATCTAAATTAATTGAAAAGGGTAAACAAGTAATTTTATCATTAATTCAATTAATTAAAAACTTCCCATAACCGCCACCTTAATTATAGGAAGTATATAACACCATTCAGCAAGTATATAACACCATTCAGCATTCAGCAAGTATATAGCACCATTCAGTAAGTATATAATACCATTCAGCAACTATATAGCACCATTCAGCAAGTATATAACACCATTCAGTAAGTATATAAACCATTCAGCAAGTATATAACACCATTCAGCAAGTATATAACACCATTCATTGACTAAACATCTGATCGAAACATATTTTTTTCTCTATATAAGTATAGCAATATGGTACTCATATTAAAGATAAAAAAACGCTCGTTGTTATTATGGTGTAATTTTTTTTTAAAAAAAAGTTACGTACAAAAAGTTATTGACGTTTAAAAAAGACGGGGGAAGTTACATGTGCATTACCTAATTTCTAGTGGGTTTAAAAGACTATATTGTACCCAGATATTTCAAATCAGTCCAAATTAATGAAAATATTTTAAAATTTGGTCCCTATTGATCTCAACCATTTAATGGCTGAGATTCTTTCTTACCCTTCTCACACTTTAGGCCTTTTTTACAGGATCCTCTACCTTAGGGGATATATTGTTTCCGTATTATATTCAAAACATATATTGTTTCCGTATTATGTCAATTGAAGGCAACAATTATTAAGTAACCGAATAACTAAAAACAAACGTAAATATGACATATATAAGATAACTTTGTACATCCATAACAAAAATAAAAACTACAACTGGTCTATGCATCAGGATCAGAATTTGGATCTGGCTGCTGCGGCTGCTGCTGATATGGTGCTCGAGGTGGTGGGAGCGGTATCGCGGGTAACCCCTCTCTCTCATCTATCCTGCGCCTCCCCAACCAACCAACCTATCAAATCATTGAGCCTGTCAAGCTTGGCTCGTATCTCCGGATGTACTGCAGCTCCTGGGGTATAACCTGGAATAACGTGACGTGGAAACTGAGGCGCCCCGGGAGGTGGCGGTGGCTATGGCATCGCTGCACCGTCTAAATTCATCGGAGGGTCCAAAAAGATAGAGCTAGACGACCCGTCTAAGCTTTTTCTATAATTACCATTTTACACCTGTAAAGCCCCCAGTATAGGCCATATTTAGGGGTAAAATGGTAATTAACCCTGTGTTCCGTTTCTATTAAAAAAAGTCTTATTCTGTTTTTTTTTCTCTTTCACCTCTTTGTATTTTTTAAATAAATTTGGATAGGTTACGATGGTTTTACATGTAACTATTCCACATTTTCTTAATTTACCCTCGCAACGTGTTTTCTTTCTATGTTTCGTTGTCCAAATGCGCGTGCGATGTGTTTCTTATCTACGTTTCTACGTAAAAAAGCAGCCCCCCTTAACATGCAGGTGATTCCACAAATTTTTAATTCATTTTCACATATTTAAAACTTTTTTGTATATTTATTTTAAGAATTTTAAATTTTAGGGGCCCGTATTTTATCTTCGCACAGAGCCTATATATTTTCAAAGATTTTCAAAAACGACCCTGTTGAGAACCAAGAAAAGTGCTAATTAATATACTATTCACCCTTAATATACATCCTCTCGTACTTTACACAATTTACCATAGACATTCCAAACTACTTATACACACTAAAAAGGAAATATGATTGTTAGGGTGTAAGGGGTGCTCACCTAAGAGGTGAGTCCCCTCTCTTACGCCCAAACAATCCTCGTGTGCCACGTCAACTCCTCTCTTAAACTCTTCTAACACCCTAAATTGATGGCGGCACTCCCCTCTTAGGTGACTTGGTTTTTTTTTTTTTTTAAAAAAAAGAAAAGTTTTGATTGGTCCACTCATCCTCTCTCCTCCCTCTCTCCTCCCCCTCTCTTCGGTAAAGCCCCACCGCTTTCCTCCCTCTCTCTACCTCACCGCCTTGATGGCGGTGTCTCTCCTAATCGGCAAGAGGGGTCCCCGCGTGGGTTTTCGGTGGGCGCCCCGCCCACCCTTACTAATTTTTCAACCCTACTCTAATTTCACCTATAAATACAAAGATATACAATCCTTAACCGTTAAATAAAATCATATGCAACATGGAACTCTTTATTTTTTTGGAAATGAGCATGAAACAATATATTTTGTACCAAAAGAGTTAATTTTATTTATAGTTTGACCAGGTTGTTTCCTTGTGAGACTTAGGTTCGATTCCCGACAAAGGCATATGGGTGTGACATGTGCGCTATGATGGTGAAAAACCCACTGAGGAGGGTTTGATCCTGAGCGTCCCTCCGTTTTCATCCAGCTGTTAACAGTGGCGAAACTTGAAACTTTTTACGGGGGGTCGAAAACGTATATATCCAAAAATTTCTATAGAACCGGGGGGTCGAAAACATATATACCCAAAAATTTCTATATGAAAACTACATATATAACACTACTGGCCGAAAAGTTCGGGGGGTCGGGCGCCCCTCCCCGCCCCTTCAAAGCATCGCCCCTGGCTGTTAATCCAGCGAGTAAAATCATGTGGAGGCAGTACGGTTTCCGGAGGAAAGCCTTCGACCCAAGACTGGTTAACCCAGCACTGGCCCCATTATCTGGGCCCACGTTCTTGGAGAGGATCCGGATGTGAGGGTGAGAGGGGCACTCCCCTCTTAGGGAAGTCCCCTCTCTTACACACACCCAATCAGATTATGCCACGTCAACTCCCCTCTTAAACTCCCCTCACACCCTCAATTTGATGGTGGCACTCCTCTCTTAAGGGACTTGTTTTTTTATTTAAAAAGAAAAAAAAAGAAAATAATTTGATTGGTGGGAATGAATGGACCCCATATGCAAACTCCCTCTCTCTCTTCATTCTTCATCGGTGAACCCTCCCCGATCCCCCTCCCCGATTTGTCTCACCGCAAGGATGGCGGCGATGTTCCCGCTCGGGGACTTGGGTCACCGCCCCACTCCCCGTATGGTGCCCGTATACCCTGAAAATGGTGACCAGTTCACCTTTAAAAAAAATGGAAGTGGCACACTGTTTTGAGTTGTCAGATTTGTCATGTCCCTCTCTCGGCTGCAGTGTGGTTTCAACTACCGAGTCTCATGGTTTAATTAAAAAATTCATACATTAGTATCAATTAGTTGTGGCATCATAAATTTTTTCATTGGTATTGGTTTTTTTCGGTGCTCAGTCTCAGATCAGGTCATACAATAAAAGGCTAAATACCAAAATCAAAATTTATTAAAATCAATTATCTAAATCATCAACAATAAGAAAAATCAATAATTTGAATCAAGTCAACAATAATCACATAAAGATATCTAATTACAACTAAGTGTACAATCACATAAATAAATCTAATTTCAATTTCAAGCTTCAAGAACAATAAAAAATAATAAAAGTGTTGGAAGAAACCCTCACAAACATGAGTTCAAACATAAATAAATCTAATTTCAATTTCAGTTGTTGAGAGATCAGCGCAAAGTCCGCAGACAACAGAGCTTACTAAACAAACCTTAGAAAGGGATGGCAGGAGCGCTATGGCTCTGATACCAGATGTGGGGGAGTGTATGGCTGATTTATATAAAACCAGTAAAAGCTTTGGGGGAGGATAGGCTGACAAACATAAAAGAAAGGTATTGAATGTAAAAGACTCAAGGGGTTTGGACTCAGAAGGACTAGACTCAGATGAACTAAGAAGAAGACTCAAAACTCTGAACAAGACTCGATATTAAAATGAGGGAGAGAAGAGAGAAGAGAGAAGAGAGAAGATAGAGAGAATTATAGAAGAAGATTTTATTTCTTTCCAAGGATAATCTACAACTGAGGGGGAGCCTTCCTTTTATAGACCAAGGAGAGGCTTGATTACATCATCCATGACATCATACATACATCACACTTAATAATACATAGAGAAATCTAGAAAAACATGACATAAGCGCTTACGTCACTTTAAGAGTGACTAAAGTTTTTCCTAAGCACACCGTTTACCACTTTACGAGTGATAAAACTTTATTTAGTCCTAAGCATATAATTTATAAAGCTTAATTAATCTTCTTCTTCTTCGTCCGGATCTTCTGCTGGATCTAAGCTTGATTCCTTATCATAGTCCCACACAGCTAATTCATCACTTGTGAGCATGGTGATCCCTTTGGTAATATGCGTTCGGATATATTCCCTGTGAGCATCATTCCATATTTCCGAGTGTGGATCTTTATTTTTCCATGCATTTACACCTTCAACAACTTCTTTAGGCATCTCTTCTATTTTGAAACCGTTTGCGGCAGCTAAGCATTTCCGGATGCTCATCCATTCTTGTTCATGAAAGAGCTTGAATGAGAAGGTTGCAGGTTTATGTTTGACCCATGCATAGATAAAAGACAAAGGGGAATGGTAAATGGCCGCCTTTCCGTCTTGGGGAATTGATGTGGGTGTGAGATAACACCTGGGTCTTCTGAACACAACGACGCAATACCTTTTGCTTCCTGCAGCTGCAGCCATTTGTCCCGTCCATTGATGGGCCGGGAGAAACCATTGAAGGAGGGTGAGAGTATGCTTTTGCTCCTTTGATAATTGACCGAACTGGCAGTCAATCAGGTACTGTAGAAGCTTGGTAGTGTTGAAGGACATGGCAATAGTAAAGGCTTCAAATAAGTACCAGAAGAAACATAGTGCTTCTTTTGGTAGCTTGTACAAGTCTCGTATGTGGAAGACATTCATGAAAGGATAATTTGGATGGAAAACTAAACCTTTCATAAACAAGCCATGATGTTTTAGAGTGATAGTGAGGAAAGTCTTGTAGTTTAAGACTGACCGGTCTTTCTGGGCTTGGTCTGCTATTATCTCAACGATTTCTTCTGGAACCTCCCTTTCTTTGAATTCATGGTCCAGTGGAATGGTTCCTTCTGGGGTGCAAGTGTTTGCGGCTTCCATCATGAAGATTGCTGGTAGGACGTCTTTGTGGTGGGAGTGATGATGCTGAACCATGTTTGAACTCATGAAATTAGATGTGGGGGGAGTGTATGGCTGATTTATATAAAACCAGTAAAAGCTTTGGGGGGGGGATAGGCTGACAAACATAAAAGAAAGGTGTAGAAGATAAAAGACTCAAGGGTTTGGACTCAGAAAGACTAGACTTAGATGAACTAAGAAGAAGACTCAAGACTCTGAACAAGACTCGATATTAAAATGAGAAAGAGAAAAGAGAAGAGAGAAGATAGAGAGAATTATAGAAGAAGATTTTATTTCTTTCCAAGGATGATTTACAACTGAGGGGGAGCCTTCCTTTTATAGACCAAGGAGAGGCTTGATTACATCATCCATGACATCATACATACATCACTCTTAATAATACATAGAGAAATCTAGAAAAACATGACATAAGCGCTTACGTCACTTTAAGAGTGACTAAAGCTTTTCCTAAGCACACCGTTTACCACTTTAAGAGTGATAAAACTTTATTTAATCCTAAGCACACCATTAGCATAATTAATAGTATCCATAGCCCGTTTAATTTGGTCTTGCTGAGTCGCGAATCTCAATAGTAAACGGGAGCGTATCTTTGTTGTACGGTTTGTTGTCTTTGGCAGGATTTGGCACTGGGTCAGTTGGCTGAACGATCATGGGAGGATGCGTAAATGCACGAATATTATTGAAATATTCTATGACCGTTTTTTCCCATTCAATCGTCTGAGGGTCTTCTTCTTTCCATGGGTATTCTCCATTCAGTATTTCTGGTGGCAGATCTTCAGTCTTTATCTGGTTCGTCTTTGCAAGATTGATGCGGGTTTCCATCCAAGCATCCTGGTAGTTGATCTTGTAGTAGTATCCTGCAGGATTTATATCATACCACCCTGCAGGATTCATATCCCACTTGAACCTGGGAGGTTCTGCAGGGTTTAGACCATAACTCTTCTTTTTGAAATGGCTCGGTTTGTGGAACAGAATCATGCAATGTTTTTTGGGAGAGTCCCTCATGAGTTGGTCCCATACATGGATTGGGAGGAACCATTCTAGGAACTTGGCAAAGTTCTCCTTTTCTCCTGATAAGCAGCCCAACTGATAGTCTAAAAGATAGGCTAACAGTTTGTTAGAGTTAAAGGCCATGGCTATGGCGAATGACTCCGTTAGGTACCACAGGAAGGCAAGACCTTCTTTTGATAACCTGTGCATGTTTTTGAGCCTGAAAACATTCAAGAAGGGATAGTCTGGGAAGAACTTATCTCCATCCATTAATGGGCCTTGTGTTTTAAAGGTGAGAGTGAGGAGGTTTTTGTAGTTCAGGAGGGATTCATCGGTGATGGCGTATTTATTGACCACCTCGATGATTTCTTCAGGGACCTCTTCCTTTTGGAGCTTTTGGATGAGTGGATCCATGACTGTTTCTTTTGGAATGGAGGTGTTTGGGTTGTGGGAGTTCTTAAATTTGCTTGCCTTTAAATAGGCAACATCATCTGGGAGAGAATCTTTAAGGATCTTTTCTTTATCTTCTTGAACTGCTGTGCAGGATTCTTGAAGACTGGGTATCTCCTGTGATGATGAACTTCTGGGTTGCTTCTTCTGTTTACTCCCTGTTGCTGGCTTCGTGTGATTGGCTCCACGCCTTTCACGCCCTGATGGTTTTCCTGTTTCCTTTTTGACCCATATGACCTCTTTTGTCGTTTTGCCTTTCTTCCTTAGTAAGCTTCCTTTGTGACCACTCGTTATTTCTTCACGTGAGCCTGACTCTTCATCTTTGCTTTTCTGACTGATTCCTTTGTCTGCGACAGGAATCTGCTTTTGCTTTTGCCTTGTAGCCTCTTTTGCTTTTTTGAGCTGAGCTGGAAGATTCCTTTTGGGTGATAGAGTACACTTTTCTTTGAACTGTTCAGACAGAGAATCTTCCACGTGATCTTTCAGGCTAGGGTACTGTTTGTTGTTTTGTGATTTTTGGATTTTCTGAAACATTGCCGCCGTTAGTGACTGGCCGCAGGGGTCACCGTAATCTTCTTGAGGACCTTCTTCCATCATGTAGATCTGTAGTGGCTCTTCTTCAGATTCCGAGGTTTCACTTATTTCTGATTCTTCACAGGAGCTATAGGAAATGGTGCATATCATCCTTTTCCCTGGCTCGTCATCTAAAGAGTATAAGGATTCGATATCAGAAACATCCACCGGTTCTACTTTGTTGATGGCTTCAAGAAGGGCTTGGGTCTTTCTTGTGTTTTTGCAGTCCTTTGCAAAGTGACCTTCTTTGTTACAGACATAGCACCGATTAGTGTTCCGACCTCTTTTTGATTTTTTGTTGAGGAACTTCCATCTTCTTTGAGAGTTGTGTTTGCCTGACCTTGAATAGTAATCACCGGACTTCTTGAAAGGGACAATCCTGGATTTCTTGTGAGGCTTCGAACAACTGCATGATGAATCCTCTTTGCATTTTATCTTTAAGTGTTTATCATTGCACGCGGACCCGAGTCTTCTTCCGGTTTTTTCAAACTCAACCAAAAATTGTTTCTGGTTGCATAACTTTGTCAGAGCATTCTTGATGAGCTGGTAAAGGCCACCAAGGGAGGCTTGAGCAACCGTCATGCTCTTGGCTTCTAAGGCTCTGTAAGCTTCATTTGCGAGAGACTCTGGGAAGGAATTTAGAAACACTTGTTTAAGATTTACATCATCAATGCCTTGGAGACAGTAAAATCTCTCAGACATTCTGTTGTAATGCCTTTCGAGGTCTTTTGGACGGAAGGAACAACATTTCATTTTTAAGAACTCTTCTCGGGCTCGAATTGTATGATCAACAGGATTTCCAATGAATTCATAATAGATATTGTTTATGAATTCTTCTGGAGTTTTGCTGTTTAGAATATTCGTCTGTCTGTATTCACCAAGGCTTACGTACCAATCCCGAAGTCGTCCTTGACATCTTGCCAAGAACCGTTTGATGACCATGTCGATGCTATAGTACTAGAGCTCTGCTGTGCACCAGGTCAGCATCTCAATGCTTCGGTCTCGCCATTTTGCTGGGAGGACGTCATCAAAGGTGAACTGTTGCTTTGAGTCTGTGTTTTGAGGAGCCCTTTCGGTTGTTTGAGGCGACGTTTGGGAGGCTTCATCGTCAACGTCAGAAACATAGACTCTTTCAGTGTTGTCCTCATTCATGAACAGATGCTCAAATTCATCTGTTGGAGGTACCTCTTCATAGGATTGGGGGGTGGAGCTTTCCTCAGAGACTGATGATGCATCATCACGTGTCAAAGGAGCTATAACCGGAGCTACCATCGGTACGCTTTCTTTGCTTGTCTTGGTCAAGGCTTGCAAGAAGGAGGAGATGCCATTTTCTCTGTTAGGCAATTTCTCCGGAGCTTTTGTGGAGGTCATCATCATGACATTATCCCTCATGTCATGTTTGCTTCCTGATGGCTCTTTTCCTCTGCCTGAGGATGCTGCTTTGCTAGTACTTTCAGAGGATGTGCTTCTTGTTAACGAAGCTTTTCTAGCCTTGATCTTTGCTTGTTCCTTTGCCCAGAGGTTTTGTTGGTGCAGTTGTCTGTCGACTACATCTTAGTTCGAGTCTTAGGACAGGGTTGATCGTATTGTATATGTGCTTGTAAACTGTTATAGAATCAATAAAGGAGACGTTAAAGTGTGAAATCAAGCTTTACGAAGACTAATTCAATGAATTCCACCTCTGAACTAGTCTAAGTGCTCTTCTGATCGACTCATCGGGTCAGCAAATGATCCTACATGTGGTATCAGAGCTCAGGAGGAAGAGTTCTTGCTGTTTAGCTCGATTTTCGCTCGAAATTCTCACTTCTACACCTTCTTTTTCTGATTCGGAAAGATTTCACGGTCGGAATTTGATCAAAATCTCAGGGATTGTGCGAAATAGTACCGTGACAAACCCTGGAAAGTTTCAGATCAAAATTCAAAGTTTTTAGGGGTCAAAATGATGTTTGAAAGTGGACCGCGTTTCTGAACATTGTTGGAACCGCTCGAAAATTTGGTCTGGAACCGCTCGAAATTTTGGTCTGGAACCGCTCGAACGGACATTGCTTGAACCGCTTTTTCGATCAATTGACTTGAACCGCTCATCCGGACGAATTGAGAACCGCTCATTCGGTCGGATTACTCTTGAACCGCTCATTCGGACGAATTGAGAACCGCTCATTCGGTCGGATTACTCTTGAATCGCTCCAAAATCAACTGTTGGAACCGCTCGTTCGAACAGGAGTTGAACCGCTCTTTCGGACACTGCTGGACCGCTTATTCGTACAAATCAGGAACAAGGTCTTGGATCGTTAATCCGAACGGATAATCTTTGACTCGCTCGAACGAATAGTAGCTGGACCGCTGATTTGGTTTAGTGATTTGAACCGCTTATCTGATCAACAGTTGTTTCGCTTATTAGTCAACTAATACGTGTTGGATATTTTGAAAAATGACGATGATATTTGACGAAAAGGAGAATGAGTTTGTTGGAAAGATAAATGATTTTGGGAGATATCGTACGAGGATTTTCAATCAAGATGATAAACATGTTTGGACTCTTCGACTTGAAAATTTTTCTTGTCAACAGAATGAGAGTTTGAAAGAGATGGAAAAAAGATTCGATTACATGATAGAGAAGTTAAAATCATTTGATATAAATTTGACAGATACTGAGCAGATATTGAAGTTGGAGGCTGCTTTACCTGCTGAATGGGATGATGTTTTAAAGGAGTTAAAACAAAAACCTAAATTCTCGAAATTGCATCCATCTGAGTTCATCAATAAACTTCAAAAACGTTATTATAAAAATCTCGATGAAAAGAAGATATTGATGAATAGAGTAAAAGAGAATCTAGAAAAACTGAATCTGGGAAATTTAGATGAAATCAATTTGGATGTGATTACTGAGATTGATAAGAGAATCTGTATATGTTATGGTGCAAAACATAACATGAGATATGATTATAAAAGAGGATGTTATATTGATGAAAATTTAAAACCTCTTGATTTTGTAAAAATTGTTTGTGCAGGTACATACAAGAAGGAAACAAAGGATACTCCAAAGAATGAAGAATCTGTAGAGTTTGGATCTTCAAATTCAGCATCAGCATGTTCAAAATGTGACAACTTGAAGACCGATAATGACAAACTTGTCAAAGATGCGGAAAGTTTGGCATTGGAAATCAAGAAGTTGAGAGAAGAGAAGCAGGCTGATGAAAAACAGATTCTTATGATTCAAGAAAGTTGTGAGAAGTTGAAGGCAGAAAATGACAAACTGTTGGGTGGTTTGGACAGTTTGACATTTGAAAACAGGAAGTTGAAAGAAAATATAAAGGTTTTTGAAAACAAACAGAAATCGTCAGAAGATGAGGATTTCTGGATCAAGCTTGAAAACAAAAACCTGAAAGCCAGTGAATCAAAATTTCAAGAACAGATAAAAATTTTGGAAAATGAAAAGACTGTTCTTGAAAATTTGAAAAATGAAAATGAAAATTCAATCAAGTCTCATCTTGAAAGAATATCTAAGCTTGAAGACGAAGCTAAGAGTTCAAGGATCAAGATTGATGAACTTGAAAAGAAATTGATCAGTTTTGCGACTAAATCTGACAAGTTGAATATTCCTTGTCCAAAACCGATCAATTCAGTTCCAATAAGTGACTGTGTCACAAACTTTGATTCCGTCAAAGTTGAAGATTGTGATGATGCATCCGATGATGAAAATGTTAAAAAAGAAAAACAAAAATTGTTTTTAAAAGAAAAATTTCAGAAAACTATTTTGCAATCGACCGAAAAAGGTGAATGTTCTAAGCAAAAGCCTTTGAAGAAGAAAGCAGAACAGAAACAAAAAGATAATAAAAGTTCATCGGATCGATCATCCAATCAAAAACAAAATTTACAAAAAATAAAAAATGAAAACTCAAAAAATGTTGGTAATAAGTGGTGCAGGTCAGACCACAGTGCTAAAGCGTCAAATCCAGCAAAGTTGAGGAAGGAATATCACCAGGCCAAACAGTGTTACGACTTGAGTGTTTGGTACAACGGTGATAACTGGTACGATAACAGAATGTGTTACAGCTGCGGCTATCATGGACACATTGCTGTTAATTGCCAGTACTGGAGATATGAGACAAGGAGGTGCTATAACTGCAACATCATAGGTCATATTGCCCGAGATTGCCCGAGGAGATCTATGGGAAGATCAAGGGTTATGTCTCAGAAAGTGGCAAGAATTCCAGTCAAGGTCAAGCCCGAAGAACTAAAAGTTCGAGAACCAAAAGTTCAACAACCGAAAGTTCTAGAGACGAAAGTTAAACTTTCTCAGGGGCAGAAAGACCGACTGAGGAAGAAGAGAAAGAAAGCGAGAGAATATCTCGAGAAGATTTTGTCCTCGGGTTCACCGGACAAAAAGATTAAAAGTTCTGATGAATCAACTCCTTCAGTTGCAAAAGCAAGCAAGACGAATTCATCAGATACAAATCTGAGGACAGAACAGAGAGAGAAGAAAAAGGAGAAGGTCGGCGATGAATCTGACAGATCAAAGTCGGACAAGCCACCTTCAGGCAATGATTCTGGTATGGTAAAACCAGAGGAGCCATTGGTTAAGGTAAAAGTTGAGAATTCTAGTTTAGCAATGGATGATGCAAATTTTCCACCATTGTTGAGCAAGAATTCAAAATCACCCAAGGTCAGTCAGGCTTGGGTGAAATTGTTTAAATAGAAAAACCTGACTTGCCGGAGATCCCAAGATGGTATCGTGGATCATGAATCGGCACATTTCTTGAGAAATTTCACTTTGGTGATTTTTCGCCTCGTACGTGGTAAATCAGGGACATTAATTTGTACTTGATTTTCTACTGATGGTTTATGATCAAACTGGAAATGATATATCTTTGAAATGTTTGAAGAAAACAAGATGATGAGATAACCCCAAATCTACAAATGGTTTGAACACAAACTAATTTTTCCAGAAAAACCATTTTAATTGAAACAAACTTAAGTGTTTTGAAATCATTATGGGAAAATAGTTTGTTGTGAGGGGGAGTTCTGATTGTTTTTGCACGAGAATGGTGAATTGAGGTAATTCACATTATGTTGTCAAGTTTCTTGTATAGTTTGTTTTCAATTTTTTCTTCAGAAAATCAAAATTGAAACATATTTTGATTTTAGGGGGAGTATTAAAATTTTGAAAAATTTAAAAAAATTGAAAAATGAAAATGAGTTTTGTTGCAAAAAGAGGAGATGATAGTACATCGGTGGACTATCACAACATGCTAGAGATTTGTAAAGACAAAATTGTTTTTAAACAAGTCTTACTAATGATGTGTCAGTAGGCTTTACACAGTTAGTAAATTGTATTCGAGATATAAACATAAAATCAAAACTTACTTATTTTGTGGGGAACACTACTTGGATATATAGGTAACCCCTGAAATCTCGTTTGAAAGGTTTCTTATTCTGGAATACTAGGTTCTTGTACTCAATTGATGTCTGGGGTATTATTCCGGGACTTCTGCTGAACGGTAGTTCTGACCTAGTCCCTGGCTAATACTTTCTTCATATGCTTGAAACATAGCATAAAGCCCTCAGCTGATTAGACAATAAAATTGATGATCAGTTGTTGTAGCTGAAAAGATCCTCTAAAGGGGACCCACTGCTAAGTCGAAGCTGATATCTCTCTGCTGAACGGAAGTTCTGACCTGAGATCCCTCAGTTCTCGCATTTTTCCCCTAATTTATATACAGATATCATTTGTAGTTATACTTACCTGTAGATCAGAATATTGGGATCTGGATACGGGAGTATATTCAAGAGGTGGGACACTCAAATAAGTTTAAGTTCTAAAACATTAAATACGTATCTTGAATCAATTGAAAATTTGTGTAGAGGTTTAAGTGGACAACAATACTGACAATCAGAAGTAAATTTGTTTTTAACATTTGCTGATTAATCAAGATCAACGGTGTTGGTGATATGTCTCAAAAACCGATATGATCCTCTTGCACAATCTCTCAAAAATAGTGTTCATTTCTGTATTGTTCAAAATTCAAAAATCCAAAAAATATTGTATTTTTGTTTGATATTTGAAAACTACAAAAAGATTTTCGACAACAGAGTGTGAAGAACTGATTTTTGTCATTTTAAGTGTAAAACATGTTGAACTTGTGGTTTGAGAGAGAGTGTTAAATTGTGAAGATTTGAAATGCAAATTTGGTTCATTAACTTGATGAATAAGTTGAATGGTAACCTACAGTTTGATCTTCATAATTTTTCTTATATGATTTGCTGATTCATTAAGTTGAATTGCAAATTGTATTAGTTTGTAATAGTATGGTTGAGTTTTGCAGGTTTCTGATCCTGTTGCTACGAATAGCCAGGAGATACATCAGAACCAGAGGAGAGCTTAAACAGAGAAAGCCAGGAGTTGATTTCAATGGTTATAACGATTTCCAGACAAGAGATCCCAGCATGATGATAGGGGGAGTCTGATGAAAGTTAGAGCCAGAGAATGATCCAGGCATGTGATACCAAGAAGAAATTCTTGAAGAAGATTTGATTCCAGGCTGAGTTCCTGAAGAAGACCGAACAAGAGTGAAGAGCTGGAAATGATTGAAGACTCTCACTGAAGATTCCGTCAACATTCAAGGGGGAGTCTGTTGGTGCAGTTGTCTGTCGACTACATCTTAGTTCGAGTCTTAGGACAGGGTTGATCGTATTGTATATGTGCTTGTAAACTGTTATAGAATCAATAAAGGAGACGTTAAAGTGTGAAATCAAGCTTTACGAAGACTAATTCAATGAATTCCGCCTCTGAACTAGTCTAAGTGCTCTTCTGATCGACTCATCGGGTCAGCAAACGATCCTACAGGTTTAAGGATGGGGAGCTATGCAGGAATGAGGATGTTGGCAGTGGTTGAGGATCAAAGGATGTTCGCACAAATGGCGTTGTTGGCAGTCTCCATGGATCATCAGCATAGGTGGAAACCCTTTGCTGCTTGTGTTGTCTCTCAAGATCTGCAAGTTGAGCCTTGAGAAATTTCATTTCGGCTTCCTTTTGCTGGAGACCTTGTGGAAGTTGTGGTCCTGAGGAGTTTTGAACTAGCTGGAGGAGTTCATGATGTAGCTCAAGTATTTTGGCTTTGACCTCATAGATGATACCTTCTAGCTCTTGAACTCTGCTTGTCAGATTTTCATGAGCCTTTATGATATTGTTTTGTTGAGCTAAGATGGCGTTGAGAGCCTTGTTTTGGGCAACAGCATTTTCACTTTGCCAATTCAGGGTGGCTTCAGCAGCTGTTATTGACTCAGGAACACCAGTTGCACCAACGGTTGTTGGGTTCTTGATTTTCCAGCTATGTTTGGTTTTTTGTTGGGTGTCCTCGAAAGAGGTTAAGGGTGGAAATTCGACTTGGTACCCTGGGGAGGAAGGAAACGGAGGTGTTGTCCCGAGCATACAACACTCATTTACCTGGGTAGGTGGATGTCTCGGTCTGGAGGGTTGTGTCTGTTTGGGTTTTGGTTTTGAATCACCATACAGGACATAGTAGTCAAACTTTCCTGATGGTTCTCCAAGCATACCAACATTTGGATCTCCAGCCTCGTATCTTTTCTTCAGGGCATTTTGGGATCCCTTTTTCTTTTTCCTTTTGGTTTCCTCCTTGTACTCAAGTTCATATGCTTCGTCCAGGCATTCCTGGCAGTCACATACATCGAACGGGAAGTGTGGTTCCTCTGCCGGTTGCAACATGCTTATCGTAGAGAAAATTTCTCTTCGATCTTGTCTTGCAAATCTGACCTCAACTTGTCCATCCTGGTGGCGGACAAAGTCAGGTGTTGTGGTTGTCTGAACCGGTGCTTGGTGGATCTGTTCATAATTAGTTATCCATTTTTCAGGTAGAAGCTTTGTAAGTTCTTCTCTGGATAACTGTTTAGGAACGTATGTGCAGGTTGGTGTGGCGTTGGAGTCGATGTCTATAAGTAGAGCATCGCCAGAGTTATCCTGCGATCCGGGAACCATGATGTCCAAAGAGTGGTTTTGGACACGATATGCCATCTGGTAATGAAACGTGGCCTGAAAGGTATTGACCTGTGGCGTACCACCGATCTGGATCTGGGCTTTCAAGGCTGTGAGTAAAGAAGGATCATTAAGTGGCATATTGAAGTTGGGATAGAAGGTGACGAAGACGGTTCCGGCGTTTAACGTGGTCTGGATGGTACCTATGCAGGCATGCTGGTACTCCACGAATCTAGTATCGACTAGGGCGATACGAGAGAACGCAGGTAGTCCTTTCCTTCCGTGGAAAGTTAGGGCTAGTCTTATAGCACCAAAGTGGATATGTGTATATCCCTGGGATACACAGATCCTTGGAAGATCTGAGGGGAGAGTGAGAGGGACGAGGTGTTTAGAGGTTGTTGCTGGGAGTTGGTGTGAATCAAACTTGGAAGTTTGCACAAACTCTTTTACAACTGGGTTTGACACAGAACCGACTAGTTGTTTTACTTTTTTGGAGAGGGAATTTTGGGGTTTTTTAAAGACACTATAAGGGTTAACTAAGGGTAGACTAGTGATAGGGACTTTAGATTCATCAGAGATATAAGAGATCTCATATAACTGATCAATCTTTGACGCAGACGACCGACGGAAACTGGAATTTGACCGGGAAAGACCCTGATCTGGATTCATATCTGGGTTTAGACTTCTAACACTTCTTATCTTTATCCTCAAGCCCGTACTTTGAGGAAATTACCGCCACATCGGTTTTATATAAATCAGCCATACACTCTCCCCACATCTGGTATCAGAGCCATAGCGCTCCTGCCATCCCTTTCTAAGGTTTGATTAGTAAGCTCTGTTGACTGCAGACTTTGCGCTGATCTCTCAACAACTGAACACTAACCTTACAAGGTCTTGTCAGTCTGGTCCGACACGCTGTAGTTCTTATCTTGAGTCCAAAAGAAGCTAGTTAGGTGAGTCGTAAGTCGGAAGGGTCCGCGGTAATTTCCTCAAAGTACGGGCTTGAGGATAAAGATAAGAAGTGTTAGAAGTCTAAACCCAGATATGAATCCAGATCAGGGTCTTTCCCGGTCAAATTCCAGTTTCCGTCGGTCGTCTGCGTCAAAGATTGATCAGTTATATGAGATCTCTTATATCTCTGATGAATCTAAAATCCCTATCACTAGTCTACCTTTAGTTAACCCTTATAGTGTCTTCAAAAAACCCCAAAATTCCCTCTCCAAAAAAGTAAAACAACTAGTCGGTTCTGTGTCAAACCCAGTTGTAAAAGAGTTTGTGCAAACCTCCAAGTTTGATTCACACCAACTCCCAGCAACAAGCTCTGAACACCTCGTCCCTCTCACTCTCCCCTCAGATCTTCCAAGGATCTGTGTATCCCAGGGATATACACATATCCACTTTGGTGCTATAAGACTAGCCCTAACTTTCCACGGAAGGAAAGGACTACCTGCGTTCTCTCGTATCGCCCTAGTCGATACTAGATTCGTGGAGTACCAGCATGCCTGCATAGGTACCATCCAGACCACGTTAAACGCCGGAACCGTCTTCGTCACCTTCTATCCCAACTTCAATATGCCACTTAATGATCCTTCTTTACTCACAGCCTTGAAAGCCCAGATCCAGATCGGTGGTACGCCACAGGTCAATACCTTTCAGGCCACGTTTCATTACCAGATGGCATATCGTGTCCAAAACCACTCTTTGGACATCATGGTTCCCGGATCGCAGGATAACTCTGGCGATGCTCTACTCATAGACATCGACTCCAACGCCACACCAACCTGCACATATGTTCCTAAACAGTTATCCAGAGAAGAACTTACAAAGCTTCTACCTGAAAAATGGATAACTAATTATGAACAGATCCACCAAGCACCGGTTCAGACAACCACAACCCCTGACTTTGTCCGCCACCAGGATGGACAAGTTGAGGTCAGATTTGCAAGACAAGATCGAAGAGAAATTTTCTCTACGATAAGCATGTTGCAACCGGCAGAGGAACCACACTTCCCGTTCGATGTATGAGACTGCCAGGAATGCCTGGACGAAACATACGAACTTGAGTACAAGGAGGAAACCAAAAGGAAAAAGAAAAAAGGGATCCCAAAATGCCCTGAAGAAAGGATATGAGGCTGGAGATCCAAATGTTGGTCTGCTTGGAGAACCATCAGGAAAGTTTGACTACTATGTCCTGTATGGTGATTCAAAACCAAAACCCAAACAGACACAACCCTCCAGACCGAGACATCCACCTACCCAGGTAGATGAGTGTTGTATGCTCGGGACAACACCTCCGTTTCCTTCCTCCCCAGAGTACCAAGTTGAGTTTCAACCCTTAACCTCTTTCGAGGACACCCAACAAAAAACCAAACATAGCTGGAAAATCAAGAACCCAACAACCGTTGGTGCAACTGGAGTTCCTGAGTCAATAACAGCTGCTGAAGCCACTCTGAATTGGCAAAGTGAAAATGCTGTTGCCCAAAACAAGGCTCTCAACGCCATCTTAGCTCAACAAAACAATATCACAAAGGCTCATGAAAATCTGACAAGCAGAGTTCAAGAGCTAGAAGGTATCATCTATGAGGTCAAAGCCAAAATACTTGAGCTACATCATGAACTCCTCCAGCTAGTTCAAAACTCCTCAGGACCACAACTTCCACAAGGTCTCCAGCAAAAGGAAGCCGAAATGAAATTCCTCAAGGCTCAACTTGCAGATCTTGAAAGACAACACAAGCAGCAAAGGGTTTCCACCTATGCTGATGATCCATGGAGACTACCAACAACGCCATTTGTGCGAACATCCTTTGATCCTCAACCGTTGCCAGCGTCCTCATTCCTGCATAACTCCCCATCCTTAAACCTTTGGGCAAAGGAACAAGCAAAGATCAAGGCTAGAAAAGCTTCCTCAACACGAAGCACATCCTCTGAAAGTACTAGCAAAGCAACATCCTCAGGCAGAGGAAAAGAGCCATCAGGAAGCAAACATGACATGAGTGATAATGTCATGATGATGACCTCCACAAAAGCTCTAGAGAAATTACCTAACAGAGAAAATGGCATCTCCTCGTTCTTGCAAGCCTTGACCAAGACAAGCAAAGAAAGCGCACCGATGGTAGCTCCGGTGATAGCTCCTCTGACACGTGATGATGCATCATCAGTCTCTGAGGAAAGCTCCACCCCCCAATCCTATGAAGAGGTACCTCCAACAGATGAATTTGAGCATCTGTTCATGAATGAGGACAACACTGAAAGAGTCTATGTTTCTGACGTTGACGATGAAGCCTCCCAAACGTCGCCTCAAACAACCGAAAGGGCTCCTCAAAACACAGACTCAAAGCAACAGTTCACCTTTGATGACGTCCTCCCAGCAAAATGGCGAGACCGAAGCATTGAGATGCTGACCTGGTGCACAGCAGAGCTCCAGTACTATAGCATCGACATGGTCATCAAAAGGTTCTTGGCAAGATGTCAAGGACGACTTCGGGATTGGTACGCAAGCCTTGGTGAATACAGACAGACGAATATTCTAAACAGCAAAACTCCAGAAGAATTCATAAACAACATCTATTATGAATTCATTGGAAATCCTGTTGATCATACAATTCGAGCCCGAGAAGAGTTCTTAAAAATGAAATGTTGTTCCTTCCGTCCAAAAGACCTCGAAAAGCATTACAACAGAATGTCTGAGAGATTTTACTGTCTCCAAGGCATTGATGATGTAAATCTTAAACAAGTGTTTCTAAATTCCTTCCCAGAGTCTCTCGCAAATGAAGCTTACAGAGCCTTAGAAGCCAAGAGCATGACGGTTGCTCAAGCCTCCCTTGGTGGCCTTTACCAGCTCATCAAGAATGCTCTGACAAAGTTATGCAACCAGAAACAGTTTTTGGTTGAATTTGAAAAAACCGGAAGAAGACTCGGGTCCGCGTGCAATGATAAACACTTGAAGATAAAATGCAAAGATGATTCATCATGCAGTTGTTCGAAGCCTCACAGGAAATCCAGGATTGTCCATTTCAAGAAGTCCGGTAATTACTATTCAAGGTCAGGCAAACACAACTCTCAAAGAAGATGGAAGTTCCTCAACAAAAAATCAAAAAGAGGTCGGAACACTAATCGGTGCTATGTCTGTAACAAAGAAGGTCACTTTGCAAAGGACTGCAAAAACACAAGAAAGACCCAAGCCCTTCTTGAAGCCATCAACAAAGTAGAACCGGTAGACGTTTCTGATATCGAATCCTTATACTCTTTAGATGACGAGCCAGGAAAAGGATGATATGCACCATTTCCTATAGCTCCTGTGAAGAATCAGAAACAAGTGAAACATCTGAATCTGAAGAAGAACCACTACAGATCTACATGATGGAAGAAGGTCCTCAAGATGATTACGGTGACCCCTGCGACCAGTCACTAACGGCGGCAATGTTTCAGAAAATCCAAAAATCACAAAACAACAAACAGTACCCCAGCCTGAAGGATCACGTGGAAGATTCTCTGTCCGAACAGTTCAAAGAAAAGTGTACTCTATGACCCAAAAAGAATCTTCCAGCTCAGCTCAAAAAAGCAAAAGAGGCTACAAGGCAAAAGCAAAAGCAGATTCCTGTCGCAGACAAAGGAATCAGTCAGAAAAGCAAAAATGAAGAATCAGGCCCACGTGAAGAAATAACGAGTGGTCACAAAGGAAGCTTACTAAGGAAGAAAGGCAAAAAGAAAAAGGAGGTCATATGGGTCAAAAAGGAAACAGGAAAACCATCAGGGCGTGAAAAACGTGAAACCAATCACACGAGGCCAGCAACAGGGAGTAAACAGAAGAAGCAACCAGAAACTTATCATCACAGGAGATACCCAGTCTTCAAGAATCCTGCACAACAGTTCAAGAAAATAAAGAAAAGATCCTTAAGGATTCTCCCCCAGATGATGTTGCCTATTTAATGGCAAGCAAGAAAGATAACTCCCACAACCCAAACACCTCCATCTCAAAAGAAGCAGTCATGGATCCACTCATCCAAAAGCTCCAAAAGGAAGAGGTCCCTGAAGAAATCATCGAGGTGGTCAATAAACACGCCATCACCGATGAATCCCTCCTGAACTATAAAATCCTCCTCACTCTCAGTTTCAAAACGCATGGCCCATTAATGGATGGAGATAAGTTCTTCCAAGACTATCCCTTCCTAAATGTTTTCAGGCTCAAAAACTTGCACAGGATATCAAAAGAAGGCCTTGCCTTCCTGTGGTACCTAACAGAGTCATTCGCCATAGCCATGGCCTTTAACTCCAACAAACTGTTAGCCTATCTTTTAGACTATCAGTTGGGCTGCTTATCAGGGGAAAAGGAGAACTTTGCCAAGTTCCTTGAATGGTTCCTCCCAATCCATGTATGGGACCAACTCATGAGGGACTCTCCCAAAAAACATTGCATGATTCTGTTCCACAAACCGAGTCATTTCAAAAAGAAGAGTTATGGTCTAAACCCTGCAGAACCTCCCAAGTTCAAGTGGGATATGAATCCTGCAGGATGGTATGATATAAATCATGCAGGATATTACTACAAGATCAACTACCAGGATGCTTGGATGGAAACCCGCATTAATCTTGCAAAGATGAACCAGGTAAAGACTGAATATCTGCCACCAGAAATACTAAATGGAGAATACCCATGGAAAGAAGAAGACCCTCAGACAGATGAATGGGAAAAAACAGTCATAGAATATTTCAATAATATTCGTGCATTTACGCACCCTCCCATGATCGTTCAACCAACTGACCCAGTGCCAGATCCTGCCCAAGACAACAAACCGTTCAACAAAGATACGCTCCCGTTTACTATCGAGATTCACGACTCCGCAAAACCAAGTTAAACGGGCTACGGATACTATTAAGTGTGCTAATGGTGTGCTTAGGACTAAATAAAGTTTTATCACTCTTAAAGTGGTAAACGGTGTGCTTAGGAAAAGCTTTAGTCACTCTTAAAGTGACGTAAGCGCTTATGTCATGTTTTTCTAGATTTCTCTATGTATTATTAAGTGTGATGTCATGGATGATGTAATCAAGCCTCTCCTTGGTCTATAAAAGGAAGGCTCCCCCTCAGTTGTAAATCATCCTTGGAAAGAAATAAAATCTTCTTCTATAATTCTCTCTATCTTCTCTCTTCTCTTTTCTCTTTCTCATTTTAATATCGAGTCTTTTCAGAGTCTTGAGTCTTCTTCTTAGTTCATCTGAGTCTAGTCCTTCTGAGTCCAAACCCTTGAGTCTTTTATCTTCTACACCTTTCTTTTATGTTTGTCAGCCTATCCTCCCCCAAAGCTTTACTGGTTTTATATAAATCAGCCATACACTCCCCCCACATCTGGTATTAGAGCCATAGCGCTCCTGCCATCCCTTTCTAAGGTTTGATTAGTAAGCTCTGTTGACTGCAGACTTTGCGCTGATCTCTCAACAACTGAACACTAACCTTACAAGGTCTTGTCAGCCTGGTCCGACACGCTGTAGTTCTTATCTTGAGTCCAAAAGAAGCTAGTTAGGTGAGTCGTAAGTCGGAAGCGTCCGCGGTAATTTCCTCAAAGTACGGGCTTGAGGATAAAGATAAGAAGTGTTAGAAGTCTAAACCCAGATATGAATCCAGATCAGGGTCTTTCCTTGTCAAATTCCTGTTTCCGTCGGTCGTCTGCGTCAAAGATTGATCAGTTATATGAGATCTCTTATATCTCTGATGAATCTAAAGTCCCTATTACGAGTCTACCTTTAGTCAACCCTTATAGTGTGTTCAAAAAACCCCAAAATTCCCTCTCCAAAAAAGTAAAACAATTATTCGGTTCTGTGTCAAACCCAGTTGTAAAAGAGTTCGTGCAAACTTCCAAGTTTGATTCACACCAACTCCCAGCAACAACCTCTGAACACCTCGTCCCTCTCTCTCTCCCGTCAGATCTTCCAAGGATCTGTGTATCCCAGGGATATACACATATCCACTTTGGTGCTATAAGACTAGCCCTAACTTTCCACGGAAGGAAAGGACTACCTGCGTTCTCTCGTATCGCCCTAGTAGATACTAGATTCGTGGAGTACCAGCATGCCTGCATAGGTACCATCCAGACCACGTTAAACGCCGGAACAGTCTTCGTCACCTTCTATCCCAATTTTAATATGCCACTTAATGATCCTTCATTACTCACAGCCTTGAAAGCCCAGATCCGGATCGGTGGTACGCTACAGGTCAATACCTTTCAGGCCACGTTTCATTACCAGATGGCATATCGTGTCCAAAACCACTCTTTGGACATCATGGTTCCCGGATCGCAGGAAAACTCTGGCGATGCTCTACTCATAGACATCGACTCCAATGCCACACCAACCTGCACATATGTTCCAAAACAGTTATCCAGAGAAGAACTCACAAAGCTTCTACCTGAAAAATGGATAACTAATTATGAACAGATCCACCAAGCACCGGTTCAGACAACCACAACTCCTGACTTTGTCCGCCACCAGGATGGACAAGTTGAGGTCAGATTTGCAAGACAAGATCGAAGAGAAATTTTCTCTACGATAAGCATGTTGCAACCGGCAGAGGAACCACACTTCCCGTTCGATGTATGTGACTGCCAGGAATGCCTGGATGAAGCATACGAACTTGAGTACAAAGAGGAAACCAAAAGGAAAAAGAAAAAGGGATCCCAAAATGCCCTGAAGAAAAGATACGAGGCTGGAGATCCAAATGTTGGTCTGCTTGGAGAACCATCAGGAAAGTTTGACTACTATGTCCTGTATGGTGATTCAAAACCAAACCCCAAACAGAAACAACCCTCCAGACCGAGACATCCACCTACCCAGGTAGATGAGTGTTGTATGCTCGGGACAACACCTCCGTTTCCTTCCTCCCCAGGGTACCAAGTTGAGTTTCCACCCTTAACCTCTTTCGAGGACACCCAACAAAAAACCAAACATAGCTGGAAAATCAAGAACCCAACAACCGTTGGTGCAACTGGTGTTCCTGAGTCAATAACAGCTGCTGAAGCCACTCTGAATTGGCAAAGTGAAAATGCTGTTGCCCAAAACAAGGCTCTCAACGCCATCTTAGCTCAACAAAGCAATATCACAAAGGCTCTTGAAAATCTAACAAGCAGAGTTCAAGAGCTAGAAGGGATCATCTATGAGGTCAAAGCCAAAATACTTGAGCTACATCATGAACTCCTCCAGCTAGTTCAAAACTCCTCAGGACCACAACTTCCACAAGGTCTCCAGCAAAAGGAAGCCGAAATGAAATTTCTCAAGGCTCAACTTGCAGATCTTGAGAGACAACACAAGCAGCAAAGGGTTTCCACCTATGCTGATGATCCATGGAGACTACCAACAACGCCATTTGTGCGAACATTCTTTGATCCTCAACCGTTGCCAGCGTCTTCATTCCTGCATAACTCCCCATCCTTAAACCTCTGGGCAAAGGAACAAGCAAAGATCAAGGCTAGAAAAGCTTCGTCAACACGAAGCACATCCTCTGAAAGTACTAGCAAAGCAGCATCCTCAGGCAGAGGAAAAGAGCCATCAGGAAGCAAACATGACATGAGTGATAATGTCATGATGATGACCTCCACAAAAGCTCCGGAGAAATTGCCTAACAGAGAAAATGGCATCACCTCGTTCTTGCAAGCCTTGACCAAGACAAGCAAAGAAAGCGTACCGATGGTAGCTCCGGTGATAGCTCCTCTAACACATGATGACACATCATCGGTCTCTGAGGAAAGCTCCATCCCTCAATCCTATGAAGAGGTACCTCCAACAGATGGATTTGAGCATCTGTTCATGAATGAGGACACCACTGAAAGGGTCTATGTTTCTGACGTTGAAGATGAAGTCTCCCAAACGTCGCCTCAGACAAACGAAAAGGCTCCTCCAAACACAGACTCAAAGCAACAGTTCACCTTTGATGACGTCCTCCCAGCAAAATGGCGAGACCGAAGCATTGAGATGCTGACCTGGTGCACAACAGAGCTCCAGTACTATAGCATCGACATGGTCATCAAACGATTCTTGGCAAGATGTCAAGGACGACTTCGGGATTGGTACGTAAGTCTTGGTGAATACAGACAGACGAATATTCTAAACAACAAAATTCCAGAAGAATTCATAAACAACATCTATTATGAATTCATTGGAAATCCTGTAGATCATACGATTCGAGCCCGAGAAGAGTTCTTAAAAATGAAATGTTGTTCCTTCCGTCCAAAAGACCTCGAAAGGCATTACAACAGAATGTCTGAGAGATTTTATTGTCTCCAAGGCATTGATGATGTAAATCTTAAACAACCGTTTCTAAATTCCTTCCCAGAGTCTCTCGCAAATGAAGCTTACAGAGCCTTAGAAGCCAAGAGCATGACAGTTGCTCAAGCCTCCCTTGATGGCCTTTACCAGCTCATCAAGAATGCTCTGACAAAGTTATGCAACCAGAAACAGTTTTTGGTTGAATTTGAAAAAACCGGAAGAAGACTCGGGTCCGCGTGCAATGATAAACACTTAAAGATAAAATGCAAAGATGATTCATCATGCAGTTGTTCAAAGCCTCACAAGAATTCCAGGATTGTCCATTTTAAGAAGTCCGGTGATTACTATTCAAGGTCAGGCAAACACAACTCTCAAAGGAGATGGAAGTTCCTCAACAAAAAATCAAAAAGAGGTCGGAACACTAATCGGTGCTATGTCTGTAACAAAGAAGGTCACTTTGCAAAGGACTGCAAAAACACAAGAAAGACCCAAGCCCTTCTTGAAGCCATCAACAAAGTAGAACCGGTAGACGTTTCTGATATCGAATCCTTATACTCTTTAGATGACGAGCCAGGGAAAAGGATGATATGCACCATTTCCTATAGCTCCTATGAAGAATCAGAAACAAGTGAAACATCTGAATCTGAAGAAGAGCCACTACAGATCTACATGATGGAAGAAGGTCCTCAAGAAGATTACGGTGACCCCTGCGGCCAGTCACTAACGGCGGCAATGTTTCAGAAAATCCAAAAATCACAAAACAACAAACAGTACCCCAGCCTGAAGGATCACGTGGAAGATTCTCTGTCCGAACAGTTCAAAGAAAAGTGTACTCTATCACCCAAAAGGAATCTTCCAGCTCAGCTCAAAAAAGCAAAAGAGGCTACAAGGCAAAAGCAAAAGCAGATTCCTGTCGCAGAAAAAGGAATCAGTCAGAAAAGCAAAGGTGAAGAGTCAGGCCCACGTGAAGAAATAACGAGTGGTCACAAAGGAATCTTACTAAGGAAGAAAGGCAAAAAGACAAAAGAGGTCATATGGGTCAAAAAGGAAACAGGAAAACCATCAGGGCATGAAAGGCGTGAAGCCAATCACACGAAGCCAGCAACAGGGAGTAAACAGAAGAAGCAACCCAGAAGATCATCATTACAGGGGATACCCAATCTTCAAGAATCCTGCACAGCAGATCAAGAAGATGAAGAAAGGATCCTTAAAGATTCTCTCCCAGATGATACTGCCTATTTAAAGGCAAGCAAATTTAAGAACTCCCACAACCCAAACACCTCCATTCTAAAAGAAGCAGTCATGAATCCTCTCATCCAGAAGCTCCAAAAGAAAGAGGTCCCTGAAGAAATCATCGAGGTGGTCAATAAACACGCCATCACCGATGAATCCCTCCTGAACTACAAAAACCTCCTCACTCTCACTTTCAAAACGCAAGGCCCATTAATGGATGGAGATAAGTTCTTCCCAGACTATCCCTTCCTGAATGTTTTCAGGCTCAAAAACTTGCACAGGTTATCAAAAGAAGGCCTTGTCTTCCTGTGGTACCTAACAGAGTCATTCGCCATAGCCATGGCCTTTAACTCCAACAAACTGTTAGCCTATCTTTTAGACTATCAGTTGGGCTGCTTATCAGGAGAAAAGGAGAACTTTGCCAAGTTCCTTGAATGGTTCCTCCCAATCCATGTATGGGACCAACTCATGAGGGACTCTCGCAAAAAACATTGCATGATTCTGTTCCACAAACCAAGCCATTTCAAAAAGAAGAGTTATGGTCTAAACCCTGGAGAACCTCCCAGGCTCAAGTGGGATATGAATCCGGCAGGGTGGTATGATATAAATCCTGCAGGATATTACTACAAGATTAACTACTAGGATGCTTGGATGGAAACCCGCATCAATCTTGCAAAGACGAACCAGATAAAGACTGAAGATCTGCCACCAGAAATACTGAATGGAGAATACCCGTGGAAAGAAGAAGACCCTCAGACAGTTGAATGGGAAAAAACGGTCATAGAATATTTCAATAATATTCGTGAATTTATGCATCCTCCCATGATCGTTCAGCCAACTGACCCAGTGCCAAATCCTGCCAAAGACAACAAACCGTACAACAAAGATACGCTCCCGTTTACTATTGAGATTCGCGACTCAGCAAGACCAAATTAAACGGGCTATGGATACTATTAATTATGCTAATGGTGTGCTTAGGACTAAATAAAGTTTTATCACTCTTAAAGTGGTAAACGGTGTGCTTAGGAAAAGCTTTAGTCACTCTTAAAGTGACGTAAGCGCTTATGTCATGTTTTTCTAGATTTCTCTATGTATTATTAAGTGTGATATCATGGATGATGTAATCAAGCCTCTCCTTGGTCTATAAGGAAGGCTCCCCCTCAGTTGTAAATCATCCTTGGAAAGAAATAAAATCTTCTTCTATAATTCTCTCTATCTTCTCTTCTCACTTTTAATATCGAGTCTTGTTCAGAGTCTTGAGTCCTTCTTAGTTCATCTGAGTCTAGTCCTTCTGAGTCCAAACCCTTGAGTCTTTTATCTTCTACACCTTTCTTTTATGTTTGTCAGCCTATCCTCCCCCAAAGCTTTTACTGGTTTTATATAAATCAGCCATACACTCCCCCCCCCCCCCATCTGAGATTAAACAAACATAATACATTGCAGATTTGAACAAACAATTGTTCTGACTCTTTCTTCAATTAAAAAACGCAAATTACAATCAAGAACTTGCAGGAAATAAAGACCACCCTAGACCTGTTATCCACTACTTGAACGTGATTAGAAACTGACGCAAACTAGCCCTACAATTAGGAAATCACCACCCACAACTAAGGCCCACTACTTTGACTCAATTAAACATAAAATAAACATGCTAAAATAAACTAGATGCTGGCCCATGATGCCTGACCCGTTAACTTTCTGACCCATATCTGCTGACCCAGTTTTGACCCATCAAGATTATCCAACACTCACCCCCATAATCTTGATGTCGGTTCTTTGCTACTTGCTTGCGTTCTTTCTTACTTCTTGCTTCTAATCAACGTGCTTTCGTTGAATCTTGCTGATCTTGCGTCTTACTTACTGTCCTTGTTAATCTTGCTACGTTCTTGCTTGATTCGAACCCACTCTTGCTTTCTTACTTCGAATCGTGTTGCTTGCTGACTTGCTTTACTGAACAGGCTACTTGCTACCTATTTTTTCTTGCTTTCGAACCTTCATTCTTGCTCGGTTCAACTTCATCATCTTGCTATTCTTGCTTTAATCGGTTCACACAGATCCGACTAGAATCTTGCTCTTGCTTCTAACTGGAATCAGATACTTGCTCTACTTTTATGGATGTAATCGGTCGAACATTCTTAATCAACAACATCCCAGACAACTGTCTTTGATCACCACCTCTTTCCATGTTGACAAAAAAACACCACCATCACCGGTAATCTTTCTTTCTTGCAGTAGCATCGGTCTTCTCTCTTCTTGCTGGTGCTTCCCCGACTTCGGTCTTCGCTGGAATCTCTTTTCTAGTGACGGTCTTTCTTTCTTCAGTCTTCAGCTACTACTGCCTCTTCAACCCTGTAGCAAAAGAGCTGCTCTCTTTCTCGCCGCCGACTCTCAAAACGGCCCTCCAATCTCACCTTGCTCTGATACCAACTGTTGGAAGAAACCCTCACAATACCAGATTAAACAAACACAAAACACTGCAGATTTGAACAAACAATTGTTATGACTCTTTCTTCGATTAAAAAAACGCTAATTACAATCAAGAACTTGCAGGAAATAAATACAACCCACAACTAAGGCCCACTACTTTGACTCAATTAAACATAAAATAAACATGCTAAAATAAACTAGATGCTGGCCCATGATGCCTGGCCCGTTAACTTTCTGACCCATGTCTGCTGACCCAGTTTTGGCCCATCAAGATTATCCAACAAAAAGAAAGTAGGAAACCAACATTTACTCGTGTTTCAAGATTTAACTGGCTAATCACTTGATTCCTCGTCGAATTTCAGCCCCTTGTTCAATCGACCTTGAATTGAAGGATCAGCTAAAGCGCATATAAAAGATTGTCTACTATCCTAAAAAGATAAAAGATGCTCTGCTCTATAGAGCAGCATATCTCATATGTTTTGACCTTTGACCATATTCTTTCTTTTTTTTTCTTCTGTGATGTTAGCCTAATTTAGTAGAGTAAATTACGCCGCTTTTGTTGTAAAACTTTAGCTGTTTAAAGCCTTGTATTGTTTCTTTGTAAATCAGTTGAATAGAATGCATTTGATTACAAGTTTGTTCATGATATTAGAGAGATAGCTATCCAAGAAACCCTAATAGCCAAAACCTTTCCTTACCGCCTCCTTCTTCGACACCTCGTCATGGGCGACAAATCTATCGAAACCAATAAGAAAACTGGAACCACCTTTGACCATGATTCACCTTATTACGTTTATCCCTCTGATTACCTAGGAAAATGCACGTAAGCGAAGCACTAAATGATGGCAATTATGTTGACTGGAGTCAACAGATGATCAATTTTCTTTATGCTAAGAACATGATGGGTTTTCAATGATAGGACCATTAAGAAACCGGACCAGACCCTTGCGGAATACATGGGGTGGATGACATGTGATGCGATGAATAAAGGTTGGCTAACCACAACCAGGGAGAAGAAGATACAAAATAGCCCTAGCACGGTGGAAGAAACTTGGAATGACCTCAAAGAAAGAAAGATTCTGGAAACAAAGTGCCATTAGGGCGTACAAGCTCAAGAAACTCTTACAACCACACGGCAAGACGAAAGATCAATGTCAACATATTACACGAAGCTCGTGTTTTATGGGATGAATTGCAGTCCGTCTTGCTCAACCATAATTGCTCGTGTGATGGTTGTTCTTGCTGGATCAGAAAGAAGCTGATAGAACTGAAGGAAAAAAGAGAAACTATACGAGTTTCTACTCGGTTTAGATGGTGAGTTCTCGACCATAAGAACTCAAATTCTGGCCATGAACCCCATGCCGACTCTTGGAACGGCTTATCACCTTGTGTTAGAAGATAAACAACAAAGAAATCCGAAAATAGGGAAACAGACAAGTGTTGACGTTGCTGCCTTTCAAGCCTTTGTTCCCTCAAAATGGGACTTCAACCAGAAAACCAATAAAAACAACCGAAGGGAAGGCAAACTAAACCTTGGAGATCAAACCAAGCACTGCACATTTTGCGGCAAGGAGGGTCATAACCGAGATAGATGTTTTAAGTGCATTAGATATCCGGAATGGTGGCTTGGAAAGGAAGAAAAATGCGAAAAGACAAGGCTTAGGGCTGCATGGGTGGACACCGAAACCATCCCTATACTGGGTTTAACCAGCGAACAATACCAACAGTTCCTTAATCTTTTTATAGACAAAGAAGCAAAAGTCGATGCCTCACCCGTAGCCAATGTGGCGTTAGGTACCCCCACAACAAACATGACAGCTAATCTTGGTAGAGAGAAAAATTGGATGGTGGATACTGGAGCCACAGACCATATAACAAACATGACTTCCATCCTTAAAAACCAAACTAAAAGTGCTCATGAGCTCTCGGTTTTCATACCAAATGGCGAAAAAATAGCTGTGGAATGAAGAGGAGGGTATACTTTGGAGGGTGGAATGAAAATAAAAAGGGTTTTACATGTTCTGAGTTTAATTGAATTTGTTGTCCGTTAGCAAAATATCGAAAGATCTTAACTGTGCTGTAACATTCTTCCCGTATTTCTTTGTTATGTAGGGCTTGAGCTTGAGGACTTCGACCAGAGCATGTAGATTTGTAGAGGGTCTCTACCAAATGGGGATAGTTGAAGAGAGAAGAAAAGCCGTGATGGCAAGTATCGACATTTAGCATAACCGTTTGGGACATGCTTCAAGTACAAAAATTTCTCATATTGATTTCCTTTAGAACAATTCAATTAAGAATAAGGATTAGTTTTGTGACTCTTGTGCTAAAGCTAAGCACACGAGATCACCTTTTCCCGTTGGTTTTATTAAAACTCATGCTTGTTTTGAATTATTGCATTGCGACATTTGGGTCCCTTATCATACTCCCTCACTTTCACGTGCTAGATATTTCCATACAATAGTAGATGATTATAGTAGGACGGTTTGGGTTTTTCTCCTCAAAAATAAAAGTGCTGCAAGTTGGTGTCTGATAAGTTTTTTATAAATTTATGAAAACACAATTTGAAAGGAACATTAAGAGGCTGATGTGTGTAAAATGCAACATATAAATTACATCAAATGAGGCATAAAACTAACCCTTTTTTAGTACTAATCTTGGAAAAAGTGTGCTTTTGTCTTCCTTTTGTATTTTCAGGATTAAATGAGCGCAAATGAATAAAAGAAGCAACAATACAACTAAATTTAACATAAATACAAGAAAAGGAATAAATGTGGCTTGCCCCACCCCTCGACAACATCTTCCCAAGAAAAAACAAGATATCAGAAGGCTGAATACGCCCCGTTCCCAGCGGACATGGGGCGTGCCCAAGTGATCTGCAGAAAAGACAAAAGCGTAGAAGCTTCTATTCCCCAACACGGGGGCGTGCCCAGCTCCACACGGTCGGGGTCAACGCTAAGATTCGCAGAATCCAATCAAATCTTGATAGTACAGATACGCTTCTGCACACGGGGCCGTGCCCAGCGGACACAGGGGCGTGGTCAACTTATGCAAACAAACTGCATTTAATGAAGAAAGATGTAACACCTCGCAAAATCATGTCCAATATAACAAAGACACGCGTCATAACCCCGATTATGTTAAATTGATAACTTGAGGGATTAAAGTTGTCAAAGGAAGAAAGTATGCGTGTGTGGAAGGACTAAAAGTGTCAACATGCCAAACTCGTGCCTCTAAATGACCTCATAAGATGTTCGTATTCATGGTTGAATAAATTGACGGACACCGGAAGCCATTATGCTTAAAAATAAAAAGTTATGAATCATAGGGGTTAAAAGTGTCAACATGTTAATTTTTACCTCTGAGTGGCCTTTTAACGTGCCCAAAGCTTTGTAATGCATTATTAAACCCTCTTATATATCTGATAATAGATTTATAAATTCCAACTCAAGCTTGTGAGGAATAATTCAAATTTAAGAACTTAGGATCACATGTGCTAAAACGACAATTCTTCATTCAATGGCCTTTTCAAAAAACTCCAAGACAACACCAATGCATAGCAATGCTTTCTATAGCAATTCAGAACTGAACAAGAGGACCCATCTGCTGAAAGTGACCCTAGATTCGAGTTATGAAAGGTTGCATGGTCAAATGTTAAAGTTCTCAAAATTTTGTTTTCTGATCAGAGGCTTACGGACCACAAAGCATCTTCCTTACGGACCGTAAGGCAGCTTAACTGGGCGATAAAATTTGAAAAGGGGTTACGGATCGTAATGCCTAAGCTTACGGTCCGTAAGGACTAGAACTGGGCTGTGAAAATGGACAGCTGCGGGTTGTCTCCTTCTACACCCCTTTTCTCGAAACCAGCTGCACGTTAACGGTTTTGTAAAACCTCTAGATGCCTGTATGCATCAGATTATACCTGGGGGACACCTGCATTGATCTTAATCAATCCAAGAAACTATATAAGGGGCCTTCTTTTGCTTCATTTGAACTCACACTTCAAAATTTTCACTCAAACAACTCTCTGAAGCCTCCTGCTGATCAAGGAAGCTTTCCCTAGTTCAATATTCATGCTAAGGACTATAGTAAGTGTTCTTAGCTTCTTTAGTTAAGGTTTAATTAGCTTAATGACCGAAAGTCAAAGATATTGTGATTAAGCTTTGACTTTGTGATTAATCACTAACGGTCCAGCCATTATTCGAATTATAAGTGGCTATGTGTTGGTAATTATGTAGGTGTTAAACCCTTAAAAGGGCACCTTCTAATTATCACATTATCTCAGTCAATTGTCGGGTCAAAGTTATGAACAAAAAGTCAAACGGGTCAGGTTTTTACAAAATAATTTATAACTGATAATGCAAAGGTTATGGAACATGTTTTAACACTTAAATAACTTGGTAAATAATAAAAGAACATGTCTAGGCATGTTCAACCCGACAATTCTGAGTTTAGGCTTGGTTCGCAACCGAAAGTCGCAAAAGTAGACTTTTGCTTTGACTTTCAGTTCTGACCCGATTTAGCTTAGTTTAGATATGCCTTAGGGTTCCTTTAGGACCATATTACATGTTAGTATAACCCTCTGAGATTATACTGAAACACCCTAACACGTAATAACTTAAAAAAACGACGCAACGGAAAAACAAGTCTTAAAATTTTTCTTACTTTACTAAATACTTTGCTTACGTATAGACTCAGTCACAAAACGTTTAACATTTACTAACTGATTTAACAACATTCATGGTAAAATAATTCTACAAGTGTTATATAATCCAAGCTAGGTGACCGTTCTTTCCCGTACAATCCTCGCTATCAACTCGATCCATGTCCGCTTCTCTTCATTCGTGGTAGAAGAAATTCGTATAAAACCTGTGGACATCATTCACAACTTAACCATTAATCATCGTCAACATCATATAACATTATTATCATACAATTAAAAATCCGTATAACATTCAACAATATAAGCTTAATCCATTTCATATCTCTTGTTCCGTATTTGACTTCAATACTTCTTGAACCTGATGTTCTCATACCTGTATTACATTCCAATCTCAAGACAAATCATTAGTATTCGTCAATAACCAAACATAATTAACCATTCCTTCATACATAAATGACATCTCGCATTCACACATGTTCACATTCTTAAATTCCCACATGCATACAATCATATACCTCTACACATATACGCATACATCATACATGCACACATACATACAATCTCTCGCGCTTAGCATTTTTATTCACGTATCTTGTTATAATCACAACTTTCCATAACATAGAATTTTATACTCACATCTTGCATACCCATTCGTTCCTAAGTTCGGTTGCATATAGATTCCCTTCACTAACACGAAGGTAAAAATTCATACTTTCACTATCCGGAGGCTCATAACATTACTTATATACTAAACCGGCTCAAAAATAAGTTTAAAGACATGAAAATCATTCACGACATCGAGTACGTTTTAAAAACCATCATAAACATAAATTTTGATGGTTTCATAATATACAACTTCAAGTTCTTAAGGCCAAAAATTGAACAAACAACAAAGTTGCAGCATTTAACCCCGTCGCGCGGCGCGACGGGTATACCCCTTGGCTGTCGCGGGACGCCAAGCCCTGTTTTCGACAGACAGTTTGTTAATTTGAGCTGCAGATTCCCAGCTCCAACCTTCTCACTTATTAAAACTTATAACTTGCATAACTTTTGTTCTAGACATCTGTTTTGTGTAATTCTTGTTCCTACGCGTCCGTAATTTATTTACGGATCCGTTTACCATCCTAACTCACATCAAAAGCTGAATTATAAGATTCGGGCTTATACATCCTTCAAGCCATTATTCGACCCGTTTGATTTCACCATTTTATTTCTAACATAACCAGCCACTTTCTGTCTAAATATTCATTCCTATCTTAGTAAATCCATTTATCACCTCGGGTCGCATCAAGAGCTAATTTATAAGCAAACGGCTTATAAATCCCTTTTATACCATTATTCGACCCGTTTAGTCCTCCTAGTTTACCTTCGTTATAAACAACTCTTTCGATATACTAAAATAACGCTTACTTTAATACTCTCATTCATTACATAGTCCTTGCATAATTTTCCACATTCCTAAATATCAAATTCTACATACATACTAAGAAGTGAATCAGAATCACTTACCTCGTGCGTCCGAGTTCGTTCATAGCTTCCGTATTTACCTTTGACCCATTGCCCTTCCATGCTCGTGTCCATGTTGACATGGCTCCTACGTTGATTGTGAAGAACACTTAGGAGATCAATAATCTTGATACATGCATGCTAAAAGTCTTCAATTTCCTTATCAATTTAGAGATTTATGGTGAATTAGGGTTTACCCTTTTTTTCCTCTGCCTTGAACGATCGACCAGACACCCAGTGTGTGTTTTTATTTTTCTTTTTATTAATTTCAGTTTCCTTTTTGGCAATCTAAGTCCCTCAAGTTTAACACACCATCATAGTTGCCACAAATTTCATCCTTCACTTATTTCTTAGTCATTTAACTAAGTTTAATAACTTAGTTATTGTATTTCATTTAACTACACACGGTAACCTACTAACGAATTTAATAATTCGAGTTTTGGGGTGTTACAAATCTACCCCCCTTAAAGAAGGTTTTGTCCTCGAAACCTTGTTCATTCCCACTAGGTAATGTCCACCTTCACCTTTCGGTTATTATTATTAACTCTTCCGTAGGCACATTAGGGCACACCCCCTAAAATTCATTCCTTTAGTTTATACCTTTATTAGTAATAACTACTGAATTATTTATTCTTTTACTCAAGAATCAAACATATCATTCTACTCTTTCATTAGTCACTCTCAAATCTCGCTTTGATCTCATTACAACATTCTTTCATCGACATTTATTCTAATTACTTTCGTAGTTACATATAGGGGGAGGGGGTCGTTAACATCATACTCTACCAAAGACATTCAATAACCAGTTCTTTCTCGTAAATGTAATGAAACTACTACTTCATACTCACTCATTTGTATTAAATTCCATGGTTAAGCATTATTCTACGTTTTCTATAGTTACTTTTACCAGATATACCTTTACATTAGGCTCATTCATATCACTTTATTATAGTTCTCTAACTTCATGCATTACTTATTCTACATAAGTACACGTGTTGTGCAAGCTTATCATACTAAAATTTAATCATTACCCGAAACTTCTTTTTAGCGACAAAATTTTCCTTCCTATGTCGACTGTTAAAATTAACATTCCTTACTATATCCTACCTATCCAACATAGGGTTAATCATTTTACTAACCTCGATTTCATTGCGTAGATTAACGATCTGCAAACCGGATTGGCCCGCTTCTGAAAGAGTCCGTGACAAGGCCGGTTCGATCCCTTCCTTTCATGAATGGGCTTCCGCTCATGGGCATCATTCCAACAATATCTTGTTTAAATAAACACAGCCAACATGCCTAGCATCAAAGTTAGAATTTTCCATCGGTACTTGTCATTAGTACATCCTTTCCAATTTATTCTGTTTAGTGTTTTAAACACCCACGATTCTTTCATTTTGTTAATTATTTCACCGACCCTTTGCAGTTGACTTTTCAAGGTCAAACTGCCGTTTCTTAATTATCACGGATGTAATTAAGTACACGATTGTACTCCTTTCCATTCATGCTTACATACAAAGACTTTAATACATCCTTTCAGTACTTTTTTGCAAAACTTACCTTTCCCGTCCATACTTAAGTTATTGCTCGGGTCGTAGCCCGTCATTCATTTTGACCCGCAAGAGTCATTTAGTAATATATCTATCACGTCAAAGCTTATTTCTTTCAACTAAGGTTTCTTACTACTACAATAGCTTTCATCGGTTTTACCTTAGTAAATCAAATACTTCATGCTAATTTTACTATTACTTGCTTAATAACTATCACTTACTTTGTTTAACTGTTCAGAATCCAATTGTATAATACATTCTGACCATATGTCTACCAACTACCCATTTCTGGCATATCACCCTCTAGTCGCTATAAGCCCCTACTTAAAAGAAAACATAACCTTTGTACATACCTTGCGCGAATCAAAACCTTTGACTCGTTATCCAATTTATGATGGTTATTTCTTTCCAATTGTGACATCGCATGCCCATACATTATGCTCACCTATAAGTATAAAACTTAACAAATGAAAACATTAAATTTCGGGTTCAAAAGGGCGATCACCATCTGACCCGTATAACCCATTTATCCTTTTAACCATTCTTGCATACATTACATGAGCATAATTATATTCATATATATATATATATATATATATAAGTTCAAAATATAACTTGAAAAATATCCACTTCTTAAAGAATATTTATTCGTTTGATCTGTAACTACTTACAATTTTGAGCCTTTCATTCTTGTCATTCATTCTTACTTATTTGATTCGTACCAGTTTACGAATTTCAAACTTTTTCATTCTATCAATCATTCCCTTCTATGTTTCGAATCTGTCTCGCGGGTTCTAACATATCATTCATATCTTTCATTCCTTTCATGTTTCGAATCCGTCTCGCGGATTCTAACATATCATTCATATCTTTCATTGTGTATTTGGTACTTTCAAATCCCTGAAAGTCTTACATTTCCCTTCACCCTCACGTCCACCTACTACCTAATTCTAATGGACACACCTGTAACAATTATCACGGTCTCACGAACGTCATATGTTTCTTGTGTACTGGCCAGGTACACAATCCACATACTAGTTTCGTGTATTCGTGTAATCGTCACCTTATGTCTGAAGTATTAGGTTTCGGCACGTGTAACATTTTCAAAACTTCATTACCATTCTATTATTATATTCCATTTAAAATTTTCCTTCACTTGATGGATTTTACCATTACATGCACCCACAGGTTAAATTTACGTACCTGGGGTCGATTTGTCTTATCACATGCCTTGGTGTCGGTTCTAGACCGCATTCACGGATCATCCTCTCCAAGCAATTATGCTTACCTTACACATAACATACTGTTAGTTTTCTTCAAATACATACTTACCTTTGCTTCAACCCTGAGATCTTGATCGAGTCTCGGACTGTACGGGTTCCTTGTCACAAGAGCACACAGGTTTGAGTTCAAGTATTTACCTTCCCACACTTGATTTCCCTCAAACCAGGGCTCTGATACCAACTTGAAACACCCTAACACGTAACAACTTAAAAAAACGACGCAGCGAAAAAACGAGTCTTAAAATTTTTCTTACTTTACTAAATACATTGCTTACGTATAGACTCAGTCACAAAACGTTTAACATTTACTAACTGATTCAACAACATTCATGGTAAAATAATTCTACAAGTGTTACATAATCCAAGCTAGGTGACCGTTCTTTCCCATACAATCCTCGCTATCAACTCGATCCATGTCCGCTTCTCTTCATTCGTGGTAGAAGAAATCCGTATAAAACCTGTGGACATCATTCACAAATTAACCATTAATCATCGTCAACATCATATAACATTATTATCATACAATTAAAAATCCGTATAACATTCAACAATATAAACTTAATCCATTTCATATCTCTTGTTCCGTGTTTGACTCAATACTTCTTGAACCTGATGTTCTCATACCTATATTACATTCCAATCTCAAGACAAATCATTAGTATTCGTCAATAACCAAACAAAATGAACCATTCCTTCATACATAAATGACATCTCGCATTCACACATGTTCACATTCCTAAATTCCCACATGCATACAATCATATACCTCTACACATATACGCATACATTCATACATGCACACATACATACAAGCTCTCGCGCTTACCATTTTTATTCACGTAAACCGATACATCTTGTTATAATCACAACTTTCCATAACATAGAATTTTATACTCACATCTTGCATACCCATTCGTTCCTAAGTTCGATTGCATATAGATTCACTTCACTAACACGAAGGCAAAAATTCATACTTTCACTATACGGAGGCTCATAACATTACTTATATACTAAACTGGCTCAAAAATAAGTTTAAAGACATGAAAATCATTCACAACATCGAGTACGTTTTAAAAACCATCATAAACATAAATTTTGATAGTTTCATAATATACAACTTCAAGTTCTTAAGGCCAAACATTGAACAAACAACAAAGTTGCAGCATTTAACCCCATCGCGCGGCACGACGGGTATACCCCTTGGCTGTCGCGCGATGCCAAGCCCTGTTTTCGACAAACAGTTTGTTATTTTGAGCTGCAGATTCCCAGCTCCAACCTTCTCACTTATTAAAACTAATAACTTGCATAACTTTTGTTCTAGACATCCGTTTTGTGTAATTCTTGTTCCTACGCGTCCGTAATTTATTTACGGATCCGTTTACCATCCTAACTCACATCAAAAGCTGAATTATAAGATACGTGCTAATACATCCTTCAAGCCATTATTCGACCCGTTTGATTTCACCATTTTATTTCTAACATAACCAGCCACTTTCAGTCTAAATATTCATTCCTATCTTAGTAAATCCATTTATCACGTCGGGTCGCATCAAGAGCTAATTTATAAGCAAACGACTTATAAATCCCTTTTATACCATTATTCGACCCGTTTAGTCCTCCTAGTTTACCTTCGTTACAAACAACTCTTTCGATATACTAAAATAACGCTTACCTTAATACTCTCATTCATTACATAGTCCTTGCATAATTTTCCACATTCCTAAATATCAAATTCTACATACATACTAAGAAGTGAATCGGAATCATTTACCTCGTGCGTCCGAGTTCGTGCATAGCTTCCGTATTTACCTTTGACCCATTTCCCTTCCATGCTCGTGTCCATGTTGACATGGCTCCTACGTTGATTGTGAAGAACACTTAGGAGATCGATAATCTTGATACATGCATGCTAAAAGTCTTCAATTTCCTTATCAATTTAGAGATTTATGGTGAATTAGGGTTTACCCTTTTTCTCCTCTGCCTTGAACGATCGACCAGACACACAGTGTGTGTTTTTATTTTTCTTTTTATTAATTTCACTTTCCTTTTTGCCAATCTAAGTCCCTCAAGTTTAACACACCATCATAGTTGCCACAAATTTCATTCCTTCACTTATTTCTTAGTTATTTAACAAAGTTTAATAACTTAGTTATTGTATTTCATTTAACTACACATGGTAACCTACTTACGAATTTAATAATTCGAGTTTTGGGGTGTTACATATACTATATGGTTCCTTTGAAATCTGAATCATTTGCATGTTTCCGTTAAATGTTTAAAGTTGACCATTATGCCCTTTTGATATAAAAACGAGATTTTTGAAAATGTGAGAGGACAAAAACCTTTATTACTAATATATTAGTATGTCCTAAAAGTTTGACATCAGTTTCTGGTCTAAAATGAAAGTTATACGCAATATCATAAAAATGAAAGCTTTTTGTTAATTAAATAGCATTTTTAGCATAAATCATATTTAAACCCAATTTTTGGCACCAAACTTTCTACCTACTGTTCTAATATAATATTTAGGGATTTTTGGAAATTTTTGTCAAATTTTATAGTGATCATAACATAGAGTTCTTGCATGGACTCGGTAATTGACGATAATGCCCTTTTCTTTAATAAAATGAGTTTTATGCATCAATTGCATGTCAAACGTTTTTCTACTGATTTTATACAATAAATAAATTATTTTAAACAGTTGAGACTGATCAGAGTCTCAGATTTCCTTTTTCAACCCGAATATCATCAAATACCGACTTTTATGCGATTTAGGCGCATAGCATGGGTTTAAACCATATTTGGCACCTAAGTGTAACACCTTGAAAATTCCTGTCCAATAAAATAAAGACACGTGTCATGTGGGACAAACGTGTCAGGAACCCGGGTCAAATAAAGATGTATGGTAGGATTTAAAAAGGGCGTCATGTTATTAAAGATACCTCTGAACGACCCAAGGGCGACATGTTATTAAAACACCTCTGAGCGACCCAAATTTATAAATCCCAAGATCCTTAAATCGTCTGATAAACATCTTATATATTAACCAGTTGTTTCTAAATAAATAAAGTTCCATCTATTATATGGAAATTGGATCATTAGGAATATTACTACTAAAATTCTGATTTAAACCTTTGTATAAAGGGAATTGAAAATAGTTAATTAACATGTTCAACCATTATGAGAATCCAAGAAGAATTCTTGGTATTTCCGTCAATCTAAGCCTTTACAAGATGCCAAAGTTATAAGAGCATGCTAGACATGCAAAGGCTGAGCAAAATGCTCCCTACATTGCAGAATGTCATGAGAATTCGGACTTGTAAGGATTGCATGGTCAATGCTTGGAAGTTCACAAAATTTTTGGTTCTGGTCAGCGGTTACGGACCGTATGGCCCTAGGCTTACGGTCCGTAAGATACGTACCTGGGCGATTTCAGCAATGGCGGTTACGGACCGCAAACATTCAAGCATACGGTCCGCAAGAGGAGCATACGGACCGCAAGAGCTTAGGCTTACGGTCCGTAAGCCTGTCGCTGGCAGCAGAAAATGGACAGCTGTCTGTTCAGCCTGTTGCACCGACTTATGAGCATGTTTTCGAAACCAGGGACTTGCTAGGCAGTATTTAGCCACACAGGGGCACCTGGGATCATCTCATAACATTTGTAGAGTCACTTGGCATGATCTTGAGCCATGAGGTTCACTATATAAAGACTTGAGTTGTGACCATTTTCATTTGCTCACTTGAAACTTTGGTTCAAGACATCTCTGGAGTTTTTCTGGACAGCAAACAAATCTCATTAAGTCTCTAATCCTATTTAGGACCATTGTAAGTGATCCTAATCATCCTTAATCCATTTTAGCTTAGTTAATTAGCTAAAAGTCAAACCGTCGTAATTAAGGTTTGACTTCGAGATTAGTCCATAATTACTCAGTCAAATCTCGAATTAAAAATACCTATAAGTAGGTAATTATGTGGGTAACAAACCCTTAAAAGGGTATTTTCAGATTCCCACTCTAACCATGTTAATTGTCGAGTCAAAGTATACTTTAAAAAGTCAACAGAATGCTTAAATCCAAATTAACTCATAATTAGCAATGTAGGATACATGCACCCTGTTTGATCATTAATATAACTTGGTAACTAATGTAAGAACATGTCCCAACATGTTCAACTCGACAATTTTCTGTTTAGACCCGGTTTGGAACCGAAAGTCGCATAGTTTGACTTTCGCTTTGACTTTCAGTTTTGACCCATTTAATCAAGTTTAAGATTGACTTAGGGCTTCTTTTGGACCTAGTAACATGTTAGTATAACTCTCTATGATTATACGGCTTAGTTCACTAGTTGTCTAATTATTATGCAAATTTCTGTTAAATGCCCATATGTTGACCATTATGCCCAAATGTCCATAAAATATGATTTTTTTTTGAAAATGTAAAAGGGTAGACATCTTAGTTACTGAATTATAGACTTATAACCAAAATTTGACATCAGTTTGAGGTCTAGATTAAGAGCTATGATCATTAGCGTTATTAGAAGCTTTCTTAGTAATTAATTAGCGTAATTAGCATATAACCTATCTAAACCCAAATTTTATATCAAAATTTATACCCACTGATATATAATAATATTTTGGGAATTTTAAAGATTTTTATTTATTTTTAGGCTGAGCATAACTTAGAGTTTTAAGCTTAATTCGGCTAATGCCGGTTTTGCGCTTTTGGGCTATAAAATGAGTTTTATAAATCCTTTTGACCTCAAACCTTTTTCTACTGATTTATTATGATAAATATATTATTTTGAGTCTTCTGGAATTATAAAAATATCAGCTTTTCTTTTAAAACCCGGAATTGGCTCCAAATCGCCTTTTTAGGCATTTTTATGACATAGTCTATATCAAAACTAGTTTATATGTATAAGAGTCAATACCTACTGATATATTTAGTAAAATTCTATATTATAACAGTAAACTAAAGTTTGAAACTCAGATTTCCAGTTTTGACCTTTTAGGCTTATGTGAAATTACCAAAATGCCCTTTCGGTGCATAGGATGGTTATAATTAATAAAATTCACATACATATGATATCCTACTGTTATCACATAGTAAACTAAGCATATTTACTGATTTATTCAGATATATAACTCAGATTGCTATTAACTCTTTTATACCCTTTTAAATGACCAAAATGCCCTTATGAGGTGTAATTTGAGTTTAAAATCATTTGGGGCATAATAGGACATATCTAACTGATATCACAACATATTTGGTGCATATAATATCAGGAAACTTGTATATGATTTATACGGTTACCCGTTACGCACTTTCGCGTTCGGATCGGCTTATGTAACTAGTTTACACATATTAGCCGAAACGGGTCAAACCATATCATCCTTGTCTCAAAATCCAGAATGTGTTTAGTTTACTCATATTATACAAGTCTCCAAACTTGTTGGGTCTAAATCACATTCCTTTCCGGTTTTCGCCTTCCATGCGATTAAACCGTAATTATCCTTGAAACTAACCGGTCTAAGCTTAGGCTATATTAAAGACCTGTTAGGATTCTAATAGGTTATAATAAACCTTCGTTCCAGAATAGGAGACCAGTAAAAGACACTTGCATTTGCTTATTGTGGTTTTATACTTGCTCAGGTAAATACTTTTAACTTATTTTCCCTTATACGGGCTTGGGGTACGGTATATAAAATACCGCTTGGTCGGGCAACTGACCCTAACTCATTAGTAGTTGGGTATTATCAATGTGATCCATTGCCTGGAACTCAAATTTGATCTCCTTCCATACTTCACAAGCAGCAGCTAGTTCAGGACTCCATTTGGTAGCCTCACGGATAATTTCATTACCGTATTTCACAGAGAACCGACAAGGAATTCCATTAATCACTGGCCGTTTTGATTCTTTGGAACAACTCGATGAATTTAGTAGATCTTTGTAGGAGGCCTTTGAGAATTGAAGGATTTTTGATTGAGTGGAAAAAGAAGGATTTTTTTGTCTACCTTACTTTCTTCGGAAGGTTACAATTTTGAAGATGCAGTACTCATTAGCGAGCGCTTAGTATATGAAGATATTTATACTTCTCCTACATGACCCGATCAATTCGATCGGGCACTCGCCATCTATTACATGCCACTCAGCCAAAGGAAGATGATGGAGAGTTGACCGAAATGCGCACTAAATACTTTTCGAGAGATCTCCTCCAAATCACTGGTATGGCTATCGAAATCGTGAGCATCGGCATGTAGGTTCCAGACGTTTGAAAATTGGTTTTGTTTGTTTTACGCCTTTGGGAGTTTAATGACCATGTCCCGGATATCCTTGGCATCACTTTACGAAATGGCCACGACCTTGACACGCGGGTGTAGGCGTACACCTGACAATGTATCCATATTTATTAAGGTATAACTGTTGGCTTCCCGCCACGAATTTTGTACTATGTGGTGTGTCTATTAACCTTAAACCCGGCACGATCCGGGCGACTAAACGCATGACAAACATGTAATTCTTTTACAAGATTAAATTTGATTAATTATCCCAAGTTATAAAAAGTTTTGTGCCATGTGCATTCAAATCAATTTTAAAACCTTTTCAAAATGAGTCAGTTAAATTGTATTTACCAGTGTAAACTGACGTATTTTCCCCAAAGAGATTAAGTGCAGGTTCTACACGTAATAGGCTGGCTACTCCTTAGCATCGTAGAGTGTCGCAAGCTTGGATGCCATTTATCTGTTGAACAATTCTCCTTTTTATTTTGATCCGCCTGTGGATCTATTTTAGCTACATTATGATACTTGAATATTACATTATGTTTGGTTGAAATAAATATATCTTATTGCTTCCTCTGTGCATTATAATTTGTGTTGTTTGACTATGACGATATCAACTACGTCACGATACTCCCCCACCGGTGACACGTGGAAATTAGGGGTGTGACAGGTTGGTATCAGAGCCAACACTGAGTGAATTAAACACTAGCCTTTTGTGTTTAATCTCAGTGCACGAAATTGCACATTCCTCGAGTTCTGAGTCTAGACAAAGAACATAGGACAAACTCTGTTTTGTTTTTGTTATTCGGTCTTTTATTTTTATATATATATTGGTCGTTATCTTAACCATGTTTGCAGGTCGCAAATGCCGCCGAGATTTCTGAGAGGACGTGGCAAAGGCCCAGTTACGGGTCACGATCATGAAGCCAGGCCTTCGCACCAGCGAACGCCGTCAATTACCATGAGTACGAGCCCGCAAGAGCCGTGGAGGCTCTATGTTGAACCCGGGAGGCGGTTGGTCTCCCTCAGTTCCTCACATTCGTATTTGCATTCATTTGGGCCCCAATCAGAAAACGAGCCCAACAACCAACCACCTTCTTTTATACCTTTGCAAAGATCGAACTCTCACCATTCCTTTGACAACCCTTCACCTGTCTTCCAGAGCCGGTTCAACTCGGCTAATATCTTTCAAGAGCCCGTGGGTTTTAACCCACTAGGACCTGAGGATCATTTCTCAGGGGATCACGCGGACGACATGGACGAAGACACAGATCCCGTGGAGCCTGCGTCCGGAACACCAAACCACCCCATCGAAATCTCCGATGGGTCATCTTTCCATGGATCACCTTATCGTGGTCCTGATAGCTACGAGGCGAGGTTCTGGCAGATTGACTGGTATTTCACGCCCTCTGAACACTCGTCCCCATACCAGCAGCAGCAGCAGGATCCTTCCGAGGATCACCGATTTGTGGCAGTTACTCCGCCACCACCACCTCCAGTGGAACAGCAGCCGCCTCCGGAGCCACCGAGGCGGAGAAGGTCAAACGCACAGATGTCCGTGCTAGGGGGTGTTCGCATCAGCACACCACAACCATCGAGTGGCAGTCATTATCCGCCACTCCAAGAAGAAGAAGAACCACAGATGGGAGGTCCATCAAACCCCATCCCAGAGATCAACTCTATGCCTATGGAGCCACCAGTGGGTTTTGACAACCCAATCCCTGCATACGCCGGTTCAGCGGCGTATAACCCCTTTGAGCAGTCGGCGCATACCCATTACAACTATGCTAATGTGGACCCATACCAGGAGGCATGGGACTACAATGCTAGTCACCCAGAGGGACCTTATGGTGGTCTTTGGACCACTGGTTACCCAACATATGGGTACCAGCGTCCGCCACCTCCTCAACCTCTGTACCAGCCGCCGCAGCCGCAGTTGATCCCGCCTGAGCGCCAGCAGGAGGACCTTGAAAGATTGGACCGTTGTGAACGGGAAATCCAAACAGAGCGCAGTAACACTCGTGGCTTCTTCAAGGGAGTATCAGACTTGATCAAAGGGAAGTCCAAAAGGAGGGGTCATTGAAGACCTTTTGTTGTTTATTTATTTTAGTTGTAATAAAGTCCCTGCGTGGACTTTTTGCTTCAGTACTCAGCCCCTGCGTGGGCTTGTCATTTTGTATTCTGCCCCTGCGTGGGCATGTCTTTTGGTTGACCCCTGCGTGGGTTTGTTTTAATTTTCCGCCCCTGCGTGAGCATTTATTTTCGTAGAAGTCCCGTTTAGGGAAAATGATGTACTTGTTTAAACAATTTATAAGATGTTCTAGTTAAATTTTCATTTTATTTATTATTGTTAATTATGTGCATAAAACATCAAAATAAATGAAAATAATAAAAAGATCTGCCATTATATTAAAATGGTAAAAATCTAAAAAGGACAAAGACCTAGCCATATGTTATCATAAAACAACGCCAAGATGGTAGTTCCATAATTAGATTAAGATCCATATTAACATCTCAATTTAGGACTATTCTGCGTTAATTATTAAAGGAATCTTAGAGGTAAAACCTAGCCTATATGTCATTGCAGACAAGGCCAAGATGGTAGAACCCACATAATAGATTCCAATTATTGTTAACATCTATTAGTATGTTAACATTCTTGGGAAACTGTGAATCAGTAAAGTCACACAGGCCATCCTTTATAAAGGGTTAATTTAAATTCCCTTAATTATATAACCGCCCCTTGTGGACGAAGTGCCTGTGGGAAATAATTAAATGTCCTCTGGGACTAAAGACAGTGGTAGCTTATGACTCCCTGTCAATAACAGGTGACGAACTGTGGTTCAAACCTGAATACCGGGACTTTGTAAATTCCTGGTTCATAATTGAATTAAATTGTCCTTGTGACTAGGCCTTGTGTGCTATTATTAATATATTTTTAGGGTAATAATAAAGATCCTAAATTTTAACAAATTAACCTAAAATGGCAATTTAAAACCATGGTTAATAGAATATAAAATGCTATAAAAACCTTTATATAAAACCTTGCCCATTATTTTATATGTAGCAATTAAAGCTACATGGCTGGGTCGGATGAAGGGAATAGCCATCCGGTGGAAAACCACGATAATGCCAGAATTCAGTTAACTAGAGCGGAGCTTCAGGCATTGGTGGATAATGCAGTTACAAAAGCTTTGGAGAGGCAGAACAGCGAGTCCTCTAGGACCCAAAGTAGAACCCTATCTACACCTCATTCCAAGCCAAAACCTCATTCTAGGACTCATAGCAAACCACCCTCTGTTCAGCCCAAACCCAAGAAAGATGGTGATCGTCACTCATCGAATGAGAACAGTGTGCAGCCTAAGAAGATAGTGTTTGATGATGCACCTCGCGTCAAAGGTTGCACATATAAGTATTTTGTTTCGTGCAAGCCCCGAGATTTTACTGGGGAGAAGGGCGCAATGGATTGCATGACCTGGCTAGATGAAATGGACACTGTTGTGGACATTAGTGGTTGTGTTGAAAGGGACATGGTGAAGTTTGCATCCCAGTCATTTAAGGGTGAAGCCCTTGCGTGGTGGAGGTCGTTGATCCAAGCCTCTGGAAAAGTTGCTTTGTACAACATGTCATGGGAGCAATTTGTTGCTCTTATCAAAGAAAATTACTGCCCTCAGCATGAGGTTGAAAAGATAGAATCTGATTTCCTATCGCTGGTCATGAAGAACCTGGATTGCCTGGCATATCTCACAAGTTTCAACACCATGTCCAGATTGGTTCCATACCTTGTGACCCCGGAACCCAAAAGGATCGCACATTTCATTGGGGGTTTAGCCCCAAAAATCAAAGATAGCGTGAAAGCCTCTCAGCCCGCTACATTTAGATCCGTAGCAGATATATCTCTATCTCTCACACTAGATGCAGTGAGGCAGAGATCATTGAGAAATGCTGACTCAAAGAAGAGGAAACGTGAAGATGATAATTCACGTCGGTCAAGCAAGAAGCATAGAGGGAACCGTGACCAAAAGAAAGGGTCTGAGACCAAGAAGGGTGATCAGCAGTCGGGCGATAGGCCCAAGTGCAAGGTTTGCAAGAAGCACCATTTCGGTAGGTGCAGGTATGAACAGAAATCCCAGCCGAAGGCGTGTGGGATCTGCAAGTCCTCTGAGCATAGGACCCTTGAATGAAAGAAGTTAAAGGATGCAACTTGTTTTAGTTGCAATGAAAAAGGGCATATCAAGACCAACTGCCCAAAACTGACGAAAAAGGCTGAAGATGGGAAGAAGACCAACGCCAGGGTCTTTCAGATGAATGTTCAGGAGGCCATCCAGAACGACAATGTCATAACCGGTACGTTTCTCATTAATGATGTTTTCGCAAGAGTATTGTTTGATTCTAGAGCAGATAAATCCTTTGTGGATATTAAGTTTTGTGAATTGTTAAAATTGCCTATTAAAGCCTTGAGTGTGAATTATGAGGTAGAATTAGCTGATGAGACTATGGAAATAGTCTCGACCGTGTTAGATGGATGTGTCATATCCATTAGGAACCACTCTTTTCCTTTATCCCTGTTACCCTTTAAGCTAGCCGGTTTCGATATAGTGTTGGGTATGGATTGGTTACGCATAACCAAGCCCAGATTGTGTGCAACAAGAAGCAAGTGGTGATCAAGACTCCGTCTGGAGAACCACTTACCATTCAGGGAGATACACATCATGGATTGCCTGAGCAAGTGGCTATGCTAAAGGCATCCAGATGTTTGAAGAAAGGTTGTGTCATTTATATAGCACATGTGACTATTGATGAGCAGAAGCCCAAGATAGAAGATATTCCAGTCATCTCTGACTACCCTGAAGTTTTCCCGGAAGAACTACCTGGTTTGCCACCAGATAGACAAGTGGGGTTCAGAATCGATATCATTCCAGGAGCAGCTCCTATTGCTAGAGCACCGTATAGACTAGCACCAACAGAAATGAAGGAATTAAGGACACAGCTAGATAATCTGCTAGCCAAAGGTTTTATTAGACCTAGTTCGTCTCCATGGGGAGCACCGATCTTGTTTGTCAAGAAGAAAGATGGTTCGATGCGTTTGTGCATCGATTACTGTGAGCTTAATAAGGTCACTATAAAGAATAGGTATCCTCTGCCCAGGATCGACGACTTGTTCGATCAGCTTCAAGGAGCGAGCTACTTTTCCAAGATTGATCTAAGGTCAGGCTACCATCAATTGAAGGTCAAGGATGAAGATGTACACAAAACTGCGTTTAGGACTCGTTATGGTCATTACGAGTTCCTAGTGATGCCTTTTGGGCTCACTAATGCACCTGCCGCATTCATGGATCTCATGAATCGCCTCTGCAAGCCATATCTGGATAAATTTGTCATTGTCTTCATCGATGACATTCTCATATACTCAAAAAGTCAAGCTGACCACGAGAAGCATCTTCGATGTATCCTTAAGTTGCTTCATCAAGAAAAGCTCTATGCAAAATTTTCTAAATGTGAATTTTGGCTACGAGAAGTCCAATTCCTTGGACATGTTGTGAGTGAGTGTGGTATCCAAGTAGATCCCGCTAAGGTTGAAGCTGTCATGAATTGGCAGGAGCCAAAGACACCTACGGAGATTCGCAGTTTCCAAGGATTGGCAGGATACTACAGACGCTTTATCAAGAATTTCTCAAGAATTGCAGCACCCCTGACTCTTTTAACTCACAAGAATAGCAAGTTCAATTGGGGGCCTAAGCAGCAAGAATCCTTCGATATTTTGAAGTAGAAGTTGAGCAACGCTCCAGTGCTGACGTTACCTGAAGGAATTGAAGAGTTTGTAGTTTACTGTGATGCATCACACACCGGGATGGGTTGTGTGTTAATGCAAAAAGGCAAGGTCATTGCCTATGCTTCGAGACAGTTAAAAGTGCACGAAAAGAATTACACCACTCATGATTTGGAGTTGGGTGCCATTGTATTCGCACTAAAACTATGGAGGCACTACTTGTATGGAACCGAGTGTGTGATCTATTCTGATCACAAGAGCCTTCAACATCTGTTCAATCAGAAGGATTTGAACATGAGGCAGCGACGCTGGATGGAAACTCTGAACGATTATGATTGTGAAATAAGATACCATCCAGGCAAGGCCAATGTAGTCGCAGATGCCTTGAGTAGAAAAGAAAGAGTGAAGCCAATAAGGATCAATGCCAAGAGCATTGAAATCAAGAACGGTTTGAATGAAAGGTTGTTAGCTGCACAGAAGGAGGCTGTGTTGGAAGCTAACTATCCTAATGAAAAACTGGGACTAATTGAAGAACAGTTATCCTATGGAAAGGACGGAATCCTGAGATTAAATGGAAGAATATGGGTTCCTGTTTATGGAGGACTATGAGACGTTATCCTTCAGGAAGCCCACAGTTCCAGATATCCCGTTCATCCTGGGGCGGATAAGATGTACCAGGATGTGAAGGCAAATTATTGGTGGATAGGCTTGAAAAAGTCTATAGCCACCCACGTAGCTAAATGTCTGACATGTGCTCAAATCAAGGCTGAGCATCAGAAGCCGTCAGGTTTGCTACAACAGCCTGAAATTCCCACATGGAAATGGGAAATGGTGACGATGGATTTCATCACCAAGTTGCCTAAGACGCAGAAGGGAAATGATACTATATGGGTCATAGTTGATAGACTGACTAAGTCAGCCCATTTCCAACCCATCAAGGAAACTTACAGTTCGGACATGTTGGCCCAACTGTATGTTGATAAAATCGTATCCCTACATGGGGTACCAGTGTCTATTATCTCTGATAGGGATACTAAATACAGTTCGCATTTTTGGAAGAGTTTCCAATAGTCTCTGGGGACGCAATTGAACTTTAGTACAGCTTACCATCCTCAGACGGATGGGCAGAGTGAGCGTACCATCCAGACATCGGAAGACATGCTTCGGGCATGTGTGATTGATTTAGGAGGTAGCTGGGATAGGCACCTACCTTTAGTCGAGTTCTCCTATAACAATAGCTATCATACCAGCATTCAGGCTGCGCCTTTTGGGGCACTATATGGTAGAAAATGCAGAACACCCATTTGTTGGGCAGAAGTAGGAGACACTCAATTGTCAGGTCCCGATCTAGTCTTTGAAACGATGGACAAGATTGTCCAAATTCGTGACCGCCTGAAAGCTGCCCCGGATAGGCAGAAGAGCTATGCTGATAAAAGGCGAAAACCCCTCAAGTTCGAGGTTGGTGATAAAGTTTTGCTCAAGGTATCACCCTGGAAGGGGGTGATGCGATTTGGTAAAAAGGGTAAGTTAAGCCCGAGGTATATAGGACCATTCAAGATCATCGAATGTGTTGGGTCGGTGGCTTATAAGTTGAACTTACCTGAAGAGCTCAATGGTATTCACAATGTGTTCCACGTCTGCAATCTGAAGAAATGTCTAGCTGATGAATCACTAGTCATACCACACACGGATGTGCATATAGATGAGAGCTTGAAATTCGTGGAAAAACCTGTGTCGATTGAGGATCGACAGGTAAAGAAGCTTCGAAGGAAGCATGTGCCTATTGTCAAGGTCAAATGGGATAGCCGTAGAGGTCCCGATTATACGTGGGAGTTAGAGTCCACAATGAAAGAGAAATACCCTCAATTATTTCAATAAATCTCGAGGTCGAGATTTCTTTTAAGGGGGTGAGGATGTAACACCTCGAAAATTCATGTCCAATAAAATAAAGACACGTGTCATGTGGGACAAACGTGTCAGGAACCCGGGTCAAATAAAGATGTATGGTAGGATTTAAAAAGGGCGTCATGTTATTAAAGATACCTCTGAACGACCCAAGGGCGACATGTTATTAAAACACCTCTGAGCGACCCAAATTTATAAATCCCAAGATCCTTAAATCGTCTGATAAACATCTTATATATTAACCGGTTGTTTCTAAATAAATAAAGTTCCATCTATTATATGGAAATTGGATCATTAGGAATGTTACTACTAAAATTCTGATTTAAACCTTTGTATAAAGGGAATTGAAAATAGTTAATTAACATGTTCAACCATTATGAGAATCCAAGAAGAATTCTTGGTATTCCCGTTAATCTAAGCCTTTACAAGATGCCAAAGTTATAAGAGCATGCTAGACATGCAAAGGCTGAGCAAAATGGTCCCTACATTGCAGAATGTCATGAGAATTCGGACTTGTAAGGATTGCATGGTCAATGCTTGGAAGTTCACAAAATTTTTGGTTCTGGTCAGCGATTACGGACCGTATGGCCCTAGGCTTACGGTCCGTAAGATACGTACCTGGGCGATTTCAGCAATGGCGGTTACGGACCGCAAACATTCAAGCATACGGTCCGCAAGAGGAGCATACGGATCGCAAGAGCTTAGGCTTACGGTCCGTAAGCCTGTCGCTAGCAGCAGAAAATGGACAGCTGCCTGTTCAGCATGTTGCACCGACCTATGAGCATGGTTTTCGAAACCAGGGACTTGCTAGGCAGTATTTATCCATATAGGGGCACCTGGGATCATCTCATAACATTTGTAGAGTCACTTGGCACGATCTTGAGCCATGAGGTTCACTATATAAAGACTTGAGTTGTGACCATTTTCATTTGCTCACTTGAAACTTTGGTTCAAGACATCTCTGGAGTTTTTCTGGACAGCAAACAAATCTCATTAAGTCTCTAATCCTATTTAGGACCATTGTAAGTGATCCTAATCATCCTTAATCCATTTTAGCTTAGTTAATTAGCTAAAAGTCAAACCGTCGTAATTAAGGTTTGACTTCGAGATTACTCCATAATTACTCAGTCAAATCTCGAATGAAAAATACCTATAAGTAGGTAATTATGTGGGTAACAAACCCTTAAAAGGGTATTTTCAGATTCCCAATCTAACCATGTTAATTGTCGAGTCAAAGTATACTTTAAAAAGTCAACAGAATGCTTAAATCCAAATTAACTCATAATTAGCAATGTAGGATACATGCAACCTGTTTGATCATTAATATAACTTGGTAACTAATGTAAGAACATGTCCCAACATGTTCAACTCGACAATTTTCTGTTTAGACCCGGTTTGGAACCGAAAGTCGCATCGTTTGACTTTCGCTTTGACTTTCAGTTCTGACCCGTTTTAGTCAAGTTTAAGATTGACTTAGAGCTTCTTTTGGACCTAGTAATATGTTAGTATAACCCTTTGTGATTATACGGCTTAGTTCACTAGTTGTCTAATTATTATGCAAATTTCCGTTAAATGCCCATATGTTGACCATTATGCCCAAATGTCCATAAAATATGATTTTTTTGAAAATGTAAAAGGGTAGACGTCTTAGTTACTGAATTATAGACTTGTAACCAAAATTTGACATCAGTTTGAGGTCTAGATTAAGAGCTATGCTCATTAGCGTAATTAGAAGCTTTCTTAGTAATTAATTAGCGTAATTAGCATATAGCCTATCTAAACCCAAATTTTTATATAAAACTTTATACCCACTGATATATAATAATATTTTGGGAATTTTAAAGATTTTTATTTATTTTTAGGCTGAGCATAACTTAGAGTTTTAAGCTTAATTCGGCTAATGCCGGTTTTGCCCTTTTGGGCTATAAAATAAGTTTTATAAATCCTTTTGACCTCAAACCTTTTTCTACTGATTTATTATGATAAATATATTATTTTGAGTCTTCTGGAATTATAAAAATATCAGCTTTTCTTTTAAAACCCGGAATTGGCTCCAAATCGCCTTTTTAGGTATTTTTACGACATAGTCTATGTCAAAACTAGTTTATATGTATAAGAGTCAATACCTACTGATATATTTAGTAAAATTCTATATTATAACAGTAAACTGAAGTTTGAAACTCAGATTTCCAGTTTTAACCTTTTAGGCTTATGTGAAATTACCAAAATGCCCTTTCAGTGCATAGGATGGTTATAATTAATAAAATTCACATACATATGATATCCTACTGTTATAACATAGTAAGCTATGCATATTTACTGATTTATTCAGATATATAACTCAGATTGCTAGTTTAACTCTTTTATACCCTTTTAAATGACCAAAATGCCCTTATGAGGCGTAATTTGAGTTTAAAATCATTTAGGGCATAATTGTCACACCCCCAAAATCCCACCTGCGGAGTACTACCGCTGGGAGGCGTGACTGACCAGGATCCAGCCACCAATCATACTGAACAAGTATATAAACAGTTATAAAAGTTTAACCAATACGATTGGTGTTTCAAAACAAATAAGTTTAAGTTGCAAGCGGAAGCATAAGTTTAAAGTTATAACATAAGTTCAAAAGTTTCCAAGTTTAACATAGCACGCAGCAATCCGTGCCCCACAACGATCCTCCTCCATGCAAGCTCCCACTGAGAACCTATGGTCCTGCAAAGCATGTAGTAACGAGTCAACAACTAGTTGAGTGAGTTCACGGGTGGGCGTTCGTTTTAGTTGTTTCGAAAACAGTTTACATTATCTGGCATCCTGCCGTGGGGGTTACCCCATAGTTTAAAAAAAACGTGACCAGTTCGTTCCCAGTTACTCCGGCACTCCGGCCGTGGGGGCTACCCCATGTAGTTATCAGGCATTTCGGCCGTGGGGGCTACCCCATGTACATCATCTGGCTCTCCAGCCGTGGGGGCTACCCCATGTGTATACTAGACTCGTTACCGTATCGATTGCTGACTGTAGTCATGTTTATGTGCCCTGAAAACATCAATGTCTATCATCATTGACGTGCCCCAGATCCATTAGTTCACGCCCGTCCTCTGCGGCACGGTGTGAGGCTTGTCAGACCTAAATAGCGCTATCTAACTAATGACCCGCTCGCCATTGGCCCGGCGATTAGTCGATACAAAAAGGAGGGACTTCGTGATAGAGTTTTAGTCTAGTACGTTTATCCGTCCATCCGGACGAGGAATCACATTCCTGAACCACTGACGTCCTACCCAATGGTAGACGAGGAACCCATGTTCCTGAATCCCATTCCCAACCCAGGGAATCCCATGCTTTGTAAAGGGTGTGAACTCACCTTGGTTTGCTCGGCAGTCAAACACAGAAAGTCAATCAAGTCGCAAGTAGTCAATAACGTCCTAACACGGATATCACATATAATCAGATTCGAACCAAGTAGTGCACAAATGTTCAACACGTTTGGCAAGCACGTTTAGTAGTAACAGTTAACAGTCAACAGTAGCACATACGGTTCACAAGTTCAGCCCAACTACTTAGGCCCAAACACGTAAAAGCAGTTAACACAGAAGCCCATCAGTCTGGCCCATTAACTAAGGCCCAAAAGTGTGGTCTCGAGTCGCAACCGGACTCGCAAGCATGGTCTCGAGTCATGCTGTGTGTTGATCATGGATGGTTGCGAGTCGCAACCGGTGTCGCAACCGTAGCCTCGGTTCATCATGCTAAGGTCTCGAGTCGCAACCGGACTCGTAACCTGTGGTTTCGGCTTGTCCTGTTATGGTTGCGAGTCGCAACCGCGTGGTCTCGAGTCATCACGCTGTGGTTGCGAGTCGCAACGGGTGATTGCGAGTCGGTAAGCTGTCATTTTCACGTTCACGTGTTGATGCAGGTGTAATCAGCCAAATAGTACAATATAATCAGGCCCAAATCCGGAAATGACCAATAGAATTTCACTAACATATTTCCTAATCAGGCTATTAGTCAAATGTGGATCAAAATCACAAGGGTTTTCAATCTTCAACTATCATTCAAAGTGTTCTTCAAATATTCAAACCCATCTTCATCAAGTTCATAACATTTTAACCACTTATTCAATCAACACTATGAACAAGCATCAAAACACTAAGCATAACACATAACCCGGTTTTCATACAAGTCCGATTTCATGACATATGTAACCCGATTTCATGTTCATCAACATAAGTGGTTCAAACTTCATTTAGACACAACATATCACATCTTGCCATATAATATATGTTAACCGGTTATCAACATGGTGCATATTAGAATCATCATAAACATCAAGAACATCATGTAATCTCTAACTATAGACATCATCTTATGCATACATCCATTCAAGCACAAACACAACAAAAATTAACCATAAAAATACTAACCGGTTGGTGATGTGTGTGTGTGTGCCGATCCAAAGTCCAAATCCGAGAGTTTCTTGTGTCAACCGAGTGGATCCGAGAGTCTTGGAGATGTGTTTGTGTGCTAGAGTTCTAGTGGGAGAGAAGATAGAAGTGTGTGTGTGTTCTAATGTTCAACAAAGTGGTAACAAGTGACTAGGGGTGGTGTATTTATAGTCAAGTTCCAAATGGTGCACCCTTAGTGGGTTTCGAGTGGGGGTTCACGGCCCAAAGGCCCATTCGGTCACTATTCACTCGAGACCTCATGGTCTCGAGTCGGGTTCTTTGTTCTCGGGTTGGGTTCTCGGTTCACTTATAATACATATAAATATATACAATGCACACATAACAAGCACATATCATGTAAAAAGGTTCACGTTATCATTAAGTTTAATCATTCAACTAACCACATAACGTACAAGCAAGTCACATCACGACACAACGAAAGGTTCTAGATTTCGAGTTGTCACATCATCCCCAAGTTGAAAGAAATTTCGTCCCGAAATTTGATGGCACTCACTGAGGAAGCTAGTTAAGTTGCATGGTTTTCCCGGTTATCCTGGGGTGTCACATCCACCCCCCGTTGATCTGGAATTTCGTCCCGAAATTCCGTAGCTTCAGCCTCAGTAGCGTTAGTACTGTTCTCAAACAGTTGGGGATACTTTTGTTTCATCCGATCTTCGCGCTCCCAGGTAAACTCTGGGCCGCGACGTGAGTTCCAACGAACTCGAACAAGAGGTATTCTAGTGCTCTTGAGGACCTTAACATCCCGGTCCGTGATCTCGACAGGTTCTTCGACGAATTTTAACTGTTCGTCGATCGTGAGTTCCTTCAGAGGAACTACGTGCGTCTCATCTGACAGACACTTCTTCAGATTTGACACATGGAAAACGTTGTGAACTGCACCGAGTTCTGCTGGTAATTTCAGTCTGTAGGCCACCTTGCCTATTTTCTCGATGATTTCAAAAGGTCCAACGTACCGTGGGTTGAGTTTCCCTCGTTTACCAAAACGAACCACACCCTTCCAGGGTGAAACTTTGAGTAATACCCGCTCCCCAACCTGGAGCTCAAGTGGTTTCCTGCCCTTATCGGCGTATGCCTTCTGACGGTCACGAGCGGCCGCCATGCGTTGTCGTATTTGAGCAATCCGCTCAGTAGTGTCTACCACATGTTCTGGACCAGTGATCTGACTATCCCCCACCTCTGCCCAACAGAGGGGTGACCGGCATTTACGTCCGTACAATGCCTCAAACGGAGCAGCTTTAATGCTGGTGTGGTAGCTGTTATTATACGAAAATTCCACGAGTGGCAGATGCCTTTCCCAGCTGTTGCCAAAGTCGATTACACAAGCGCGAAGCATGTCTTCTAGTGTTTGGATAGTACGCTCGGACTGCCCGTCCGTCTGTGGGTGATATGCTGTGCTCATATCTAAACGTGAGCCAAAAGACTTGTGCATTGCCTGCCACAGTTCCGAAGTAAAACGTGCATCTCGATCAGAGATAATAGAAGTGGGCACCCCGTGCCTCGAAACAACTTCCTTGAGGTATATTTCCGCCAGAGTGGAGAACTTATCCGTCTCCTTGATTGCCAAAAAGTGTGCGGATTTTGTGAGTCGATCCACGATCACCCAGATAGTATCGTTTCCGCGCTGGGATCTAGGTAGGCCAGTAACGAAATCCATGGAAATTTGCTCCCATTTCCATTGTGGTATCTCTGGTTGCTGAAGTAGGCCTGAGGGTTTCTGATATTCCGTCTTGACTCGCGCACAAGTCAAACACTTGCTGACATACGTTGCTATGTGGGCCTTCATGCTAGGCCACCAATACGTGGTTTTAATATCGTGGTACATTTTGTCCGAACCAGGGTGTACCGAGTAGCGAGATTTGTGCGCTTCATCCATCACAAGTTCTCGTAATTTGCCATAGAGTGGGACCCAAATGCGTCCTGTTACATAATAAGCACCGTCTTCCTTCTGTTCTAAGCGTTGCCTTGACCCGCGGAGGGCTTCAGCTCTAACGTTCTCTGGTTTCAGTGCTTCTATCTGAGCAGCTCGTACTTGCGAAGGTAGACTAGAATGGATCGTGAGTTGTAAAGCTCTTACGCGCTTAGGCGTAGTGTCCTTTCGACTGAGGGCGTCTGCCACAACATTGGCCTTGCCCGGGTGATACCTGATAGAGCACTCGTAATCATTCAGCAGCTCGGCCCATCGTCGCTGCCGCATATTCAGTTCCTTCTGTTTGAATATGTGTTCTAAACTTCTGTGGTCGGTGTAGATGGCGCACTTGGTTCCGTACAGGTAATGCCGCCATAGTTTAAGTGCAAAAACAACAGCTCCCAGCTCTAAATCATGTGTCGTGTAGTTCTTCTCGTGAACTTTAAGTTGTCGTGAGGCGTAAGCTATGACTTTATCTCGTTGCATCAATACACAACCAAGACCTTGAATTGATGCATCACAGTAAACCACAAAATCGTCTGTGCCCTCTGGCAGTGAAAGAATAGGTGCACTGCAAAGTCTATCCTTTAGATGCTGAAAAGCTAACTCTTGTGCATTTCCCCAATGATAAACAACGCCTTTCTGCGTTAGTAAGGTGAGAGGCTGCGCGATCTTAGAAAAATCCTTAATGAATCTCCTGTAATATCCTGCCAATCCCAAAAATTGGCGAATTTCCTTTGGTGTGCGAGGCGCAGGCCAGTTCTTAATAGATTCCACTTTGGATGGATCAACGTGAATCCCATCCTTGTTCACCACATGCCCTAGGAAATGGACTTCACGAAGCCAGAAGTCGCATTTCGAGAATTTTGCGTAAAGCTGTTCCTTCCGAAGGAGTTCCAAAATAAGTCGTAGATGTTGTTCGTGCTCTTCCTTGCTCTTAGAATAGATCAGGATGTCGTCGATGAAGACTATAACAAACTTGTCCAGATACGGTTTGCACACTCGATTCATCAAATCCATAAAAACTGCCGGTGCGTTCGTCAGCCCAAACGGCATGACCAGAAACTCATAGTGTCCATATCGAGTCCTAAAGGCCGTCTTAGAGACATCCTCTTCCCGGACTCTCAACTGGTGATATCCCGATCTCAGATCGATCTTTGAATAGTAGCTCGATCCCTGCAACTGGTCGAACAAGTCGTCAATACGCGGTAGAGGATAACGATTCTTCACAGTCACCTTGTTGAGTTCGCGATAGTCGATACACATTCTGAAGGTACCGTCCTTCTTCTTCACAAAAAGCACTGGAGCTCCCCAAGGCGATGAGCTAGGACGAATAAAACCCTTATCCAAGAGTTCTTGTAGTTGCGTGGAGAGTTCTTCCAACTCTGATGGCGCTAAACGATAAGGTGCACGGGCTACAGGCGCGGCTCCAGGAGCTAAATCAATCTGAAACTCGACTTGGCGATGGGGCGGAAGACCAGGTAATTCCTCAGGGAATACCTCAGGATAGTCGCGTACAACGGGAAAATCTTCTAACTTCTTCTCCTTTTCTGTGGTATCAGTAACTAAAGCCAAAATCGCAGTGTGGCCCTTTCGTAAGCATTTCTGGGCTTTAAGAAGAGAGATGATGTTCTCAACAGCACTTCTCTTGTCGCCACGAATCATGAGAGGTTCACCACCTAAACCAGGAACACGAACGATCTTCTCGTTGCAAAGAATCTCTGCTCGGTGTTGGGATAGCCAATCCATCCCAATGACAACGTCGAAACTACCCAAGACAATAGGAATAAGATCGATAGAGAAAGTCTGGTTAGCGAGAATAAGCTGGCAACCCTTGACTACGTGTGAGGCTTCCAAACTCTTACCATTAGCTAGCTCGACAGTGTGCTTGTCGCTCAGGGGTGTAGGAATACGCTTAAGCATCTTACTAACTTCTAGTGACACATAGCTAGTATCGGCACCCGAATCAAATAAGACTGTAACATAAAAGTCGTCGAGAAGGAACTTACCCGTCACCACGTTGGGATCATTCCTTGCTTCACCTTGACCAATCACGAACACACGTCCCCTAGCACCATTGTTGTTGTTGTTCCCATTGTTACCATTCCCCTGATTGTTGTTGTTGTTCTGGTTCAGTTGGGGACAGTCTTTCTTGAAGTGGCCTTCAGCTCCGCACTGAAAGCACCCTTTGTTGTTACCCTGCTGCTGTCGCTGGTTCTGCTGAGGTTGCTGACGATTCTGGTTGACGGGGTATGCGCTCCTGCAATCCTTTGCAACATGACCAGGCTTGTTGCATCGATGACAGTTGCCCCTGGTGCATGGCCCACTGTGGTGTAGGCTGCAGCGATTGCATTTGGGGTGATTCCCCTTGTATCCACCATGACTTTGACCACCAGACGACTGCTGACTGGGGCTCTTGTGATCGTCCGTCTTTCTCTGCTGAGACTGAGTTTGCACTGAAGTTGAACCCCTGCTTGAAGTTCCATCCCATTTCCGTTTATCCCCACTAGAAGCACCAGAAGTAGTTGCAGCACCTATACGCTTCGGTAACTTGTTCTGCTCCACCGCTTGGTCAGTAAGACGGTGAGCCAACTGTACAACCTGCTGGATAGTAGTCAACCTCGCTGAAGTCACATGACTTTGGATCTCTGGCACCAAGCCCTTGAGATAGAGTTCAATTCGCTTGTAGGGAGGATCCACCATGGTAGGACACAACAAAGCAAGCTCATGCGATCTCTTAGTGTATGCCTCAATTTCTGACCCCGACATCTTAAGATTGTAGAACTCATCTTCCAGCTTGTGAATGTCGTCACGACTGCAGTATTCCTCCCGGATCATTTCCTTGAAAGTTTCCCATGGGGTGGCGTTGGCAGCAACCAACCCTAACATCTGCACCTGAGCATTCCACCACGTGAGAGCCAAACCCTCGAGAGTACCAGTAGCATACTTCACCCTGCGCGCTTCAGGGCATTCGCACATTTCGAACACAGACTCCAGTTTCTCAAACCAGTGTAGGAGACCTACTGCTCCTTCAGTGCCGCTAAAAGTCGTGGGTCGACAGTCCATAAAGGTCTTAAAAGTGCACACCGGTGCCTGAGCATACTGACTTAAGGTAGGTGGAAGAAAAGACAGAGTTTAACACAAAGGTTGGTTCACGAGAGTAGGATCCAAACGATCCTAGAACAATTTCGGACTGCAGGATATACCTCCTGCGCGTGCAGCTGCGAGCGCTGCGTCAATTCGCTCGTTGATCAAAGCCGTCAACTGGGCTTGTGTCATGTTAACGCGTCCAGACATGGTTCTTCATAATAAAAGCAATACGTGTGAGAGAGGTTCGCGAAAGCACGATAGTAAGACAGAGTAAGCACGCACGTGTTCAAACAACAGTAGCTATACTAATCAAGCATACCATGAGCAATGTACTACGCAACTAACAAGTAGGCAATATACATACATCATATTACCTAGAACGTCGAGCCTTGCATGAGGAGCGAAGTGTCGTTGTGGACCGTTGAGCGCTAAACCGGTTATAGTCTGGTTTTAACAAAAACGTTTCTCCTTTATTAAAACCAAGTTCACTATAACCAATGGCTCTGATACCAATCTGTCACACCCCCAAAATCCCACCTGCGGAGTACTACCGCTGGGAGGCGTGACTGACCAGGATCCAGCCACCAATCATACTGAACAAGTATATAAACAGTTATAAAAGTTTAACCAATACGATTGGTGTTTCAAAACAAATAAGTTTAAGTTGCAAGCGGAAGCATAAGTTTAAAGTTATAACATAAGTTCAAAAGTTTCCAAGTTTAACATAGCACGCAGCAATCCGTGCCCCACAACGATCCTCCTCCATGCAAGCTCCCACTGAGAACCTATGGTCCTGCAAAGCATGTAGTAACGAGTCAACAACTAGTTGAGTGAGTTCACGGGTGGGCGTTCGTTTTAGTTGTTTCGAAAACAGTTTACATTATCTGGCATCCTGCCGTGGGGGTTACCCCATAGTTTAAAAAAAACGTGACCAGTTCGTTCCCAGTTACTCCGGCACTCCGGCCGTGGGGGCTACCCCATGTAGTTATCAGGCATTTCGGCCGTGGGGGCTACCCCATGTACATCATCTGGCTCTCCAGCCGTGGGGGCTACCCCATGTGTATACTAGACTCGTTACCGTATCGATTGCTGACTGTAGTCATGTTTATGTGCCCTGAAAACATCAATGTCTATCATCATTGACGTGCCCCAGATCCATTAGTTCACGCCCGTCCTCTGCGGCACGGTGTGAGGCTTGTCAGACCTAAATAGCGCTATCTAACTAATGACCCGCTCGCCATTGGCCCGGCGATTAGTCGATACAAAAAGGAGGGACTTCGTGATAGAGTTTTAGTCTAGTACGTTTATCCGTCCATCCGGACGAGGAATCACATTCCTGAACCACTGACGTCCTACCCAATGGTAGACGAGGAACCCATGTTCCTGAATCCCATTCCCAACCCAGGGAATCCCATGCTTTGTAAAGGGTGTGAACTCACCTTGGTTTGCTCGGCAGTCAAACACAGAAAGTCAATCAAGTCGCAAGTAGTCAATAACGTCCTAACACGGATATCACATATAATCAGATTCGAACCAAGTAGTGCACAAATGTTCAACACGTTTGGCAAGCACGTTTAGTAGTAACAGTTAACAGTCAACAGTAGCACATACGGTTCACAAGTTCAGCCCAACTACTTAGGCCCAAACACGTAAAAGCAGTTAACACAGAAGCCCATCAGTCTGGCCCATTAACTAAGGCCCAAAAGTGTGGTCTCGAGTCGCAACCGGACTCGCAAGCATGGTCTCGAGTCATGCTGTGTGTTGATCATGGATGGTTGCGAGTCGCAACCGGTGTCGCAACCGTAGCCTCGGTTCATCATGCTAAGGTCTCGAGTCGCAACCGGACTCGTAACCTGTGGTTTCGGCTTGTCCTGTTATGGTTGCGAGTCGCAACCGCGTGGTCTCGAGTCATCACGCTGTGGTTGCGAGTCGCAACGGGTGATTGCGAGTCGGTAAGCTGTCATTTTCACGTTCACGTGTTGATGCAGGTGTAATCAGCCAAATAGTACAATATAATCAGGCCCAAATCCGGAAATGACCAATAGAATTTCACTAACATATTTCCTAATCAGGCTATTAGTCAAATGTGGATCAAAATCACAAGGGTTTTCAATCTTCAACTATCATTCAAAGTGTTCTTCAAATATTCAAACCCATCTTCATCAAGTTCATAACATTTTAACCACTTATTCAATCAACACTATGAACAAGCATCAAAACACTAAGCATAACACATAACCCGGTTTTCATACAAGTCCGATTTCATGACATATGTAACCCGATTTCATGTTCATCAACATAAGTGGTTCAAACTTCATTTAGACACAACATATCACATCTTGCCATATAATATATGTTAACCGGTTATCAACATGGTGCATATTAGAATCATCATAAACATCAAGAACATCATGTAATCTCTAACTATAGACATCATCTTATGCATACATCCATTCAAGCACAAACACAACAAAAATTAACCATAAAAATACTAACCGGTTGGTGATGTGTGTGTGTGTGCCGATCCAAAGTCCAAATCCGAGAGTTTCTTGTGTCAACCGAGTGGATCCGAGAGTCTTGGAGATGTGTTTGTGTGCTAGAGTTCTAGTGGGAGAGAAGATAGAAGTGTGTGTGTGTTCTAATGTTCAACAAAGTGGTAACAAGTGACTAGGGGTGGTGTATTTATAGTCAAGTTCCAAATGGTGCACCCTTAGTGGGTTTCGAGTGGGGGTTCACGGCCCAAAGGCCCATTCGGTCACTATTCACTCGAGACCTCATGGTCTCGAGTCGGGTTCTTTGTTCTCGGGTTGGGTTCTCGGTTCACTTATAATACATATAAATATATACAATGCACACATAACAAGCACATATCATGTAAAAAGGTTCACGTTATCATTAAGTTTAATCATTCAACTAACCACATAACGTACAAGCAAGTCACATCACGACACAACGAAAGGTTCTAGATTTCGAGTTGTCACAATAATAGGCCATATCTTACTGATATCACAACATATTTGGTGCATATAATATCAG